>NC_090267.1:225783792-226115459 GCF_040414725.1 Anabrus simplex
CTGGTTCCAGGTCCACTCAGCCTTCGTGATTACCTTTAATTGTGGAGCTATTCAATGGTGAGATGGCGACCCCAATCTACAGAGCCAGGAATATTGGCCGAGAGGATTCGTCGCACTGTCCATGCGCACCTCGTAATCTGGAGTCCTTCGGGCTGGGCAGCGGTCGCTTGGCAGGCAAAGTCCCACTGGGGCTGTAGTTTGGTTTGGTTTAGGAGTTTTGTAAGATTATAATTATACATATTTCATTTTTGTGATGTTTAGCCAAATTGTTGATGGTTTTCATTCATTCCCGGATTTTCCGTTTTCCCGTATTGTACGTTTTATTTTCATGGTCCTTCGAAAAACGGAGAATCGAGGTTTCACTGTATATGCCATTGCAGCACTCGACACAGAAGCGCACGGTGCTCTTTCGGCTTCCTTTTCGATGCTTTCCAGCTGTGTGTGAAAATTTCTTGCTAACTCAGGATTCGTTGCTGCCGGTTCATCCGCGTGTGCGATTTGTTCACTAACTAACGGTTGCAAAAGTTGGAAAAGATACATTTTATTTAATTTGTCCCGAAAAATAAGAAGAAAACCGTTTTGAAGCTTATAGGAGACCATTTATTCCTTTTCTGGTTATTTTTCACGAAAAACTGAAGGGTAAAAAGGAACTACTTATATATTATGTCACTTTACGTTCCACAACTATCCTTCTCTTCCTCCTGCATAGACGAGCACATTAACACGCTCTGTGATAGGAATGGGCAGCTGCACTCTTCAAATATTCCAAGGTTCAAATCACAGTTTCGACACCGGCAATTCTCAATGTGAGTTTCATGTAGAGTATACCACGGAAATAATTAAAGTATGAGAGAGCCTTCAAGTTCTGCGGTACCTACTTCATTATTTGTGGCAAATACGATGGCCATGACACCCAAGGAGTCTGCCGTTGCTTATACCTTCCAAAATAACGTGCTAATGTTGACGGACCATGTAACTACTAAATATGTTCATTCCTCCCCTGAAGAGGGAGGCGGGCTTCCTAGACGGTGGCACCGTCTCTCGGGCCAGAAGATTTATATCGAAGATAATATTTTTATCATCAGAACAGGATCAATAATAAGTAACCTAACTTTTGCCGTCACATGGTCTGCGTATTAACTGTACCATACTTTGTCTGCTTATCGCTTTAATCCATAATTCCCTAGTTGGCTCTTGGCAAGGGAATTCACGGTAACTAGTTCCAGGAACTTTATTTCTGGAGCCTTATTTACAAAGCGGTACGCAACGTACACTATTTTAATATAATTGACGTATTTTAGCAATACGATGTTACCAGTAAGCATACAACGTGTAGAAATACTGCCAACCGAGGTGTTCATGAGAGGTTGAATTGCAGCGCCTCCAGCGGCAAATATAGCATCCACAGGGCGGACAGCTATGAGTGGCTATTGGGCAGGCCTTGTATTCCTTGTAGGCTAAGCTTGGAACTGGACGTTTCAGTTCTGCGCGGGAGCTGCCTAGCGGTTATGAGAGATATCGTTGTAACCCGCCAAACAAGTATCCTTTCATGTGGACATATTGTAACACAAGTTCTATTACAGATGATCAGCTATCGGTAGCCGAGTACAAAGATCAGACCAGAGTTGTGGAGAAATGCGGAGAACTACTACGTTAAATAATTCCATAAACACTACATTACCACCATCCTTCCCATGCTTAACCGTTCCTCAACCATTGCCTCCAAAGCAGTGCTGATAAATTCCCGTGGAATTCATTCTTTGCATTTAGAACCTACGGAATGACGTGTTTATCAATTCTTGCATTTTCACCGAACACTATTTATACTTTTAATTTAATTACAGCATTTTGGTATTGAACAGTTTGTACTTTATAAATATGGTTGTTTTTATTCCTGTGCGTTTATGGAAAATTGGCAACGTAGCATCAGACATCGAAGCCCGTGAACTCGGAAGCCATTTTACGTTTCTGTGCTATACTTGAGAAAACTGCCAAAATGAAACTAACACCACCGCACGAATTGACTGATACGAGTAACAAACGGTGTACTCTTTCAGATTTCTTCGTAAGTAGGGCCCGTAAATGTAACACAGTGATACAGAAGGGAGTGAATGTGAGAAAATACTTTATGGAAGTGCCGACTGTAGAGTTCAGGACGACAATGACCAGCGTGAAATCAAAAATACGTCGAAATTTCAATTTTCAGGCAAACGGAAATTTCAGCACATTCAGCGAAGTGTGTAAAGAAAATGAATGCTAATGTCACAGCGTATGAATGCATTGTACATGGCAACTTATCATATTGCAAAAAATAACAGACCCTACACTGATTTTGAAGGTTTGCTTACATTGTTACGCAAGCTGAATGTTACTGATTCAGAGAAGTATGAGAATGATACACAATGCAGAGAATCGTAGCTTGAATGAATACGGTGGCTGTGCTATGAAGAAGGAATTGCGAAGTGTAATTTATGCAGTAACTTTCGTAGTATTGCCGATAAACATTCTAAAGGTGTATCCGAATTTTCAGGACCATTTAAACTGGAAACGTTTAAAACATACGAAATATCCTATCCTCACTCGAAGTGTCAGGAGGCTGAAAAAATGGCGTAACAGCCCCAAAGGGCCTTGACCTACCAAGTGATCGCTGCTCAGCCCGGAGGCCTGCAGATTATGAGGTGTCGTGCGGTCAGCACGACGAATCCTCTCGGCCGTTATCATTAGCTTTCTTGCCGGGGCCGCCATCTCACCGTCAGATAGCTCCTCAATTGTAATCGTGTAGGCTGAGTGGACCTCGAACCAGCCCTCAGATCCACGTCAACATCCCTAACCTGGCCGGGAATCGAATCCGGGGCCTCCAGGTAAGAGGCAGGCACGCTACCACTACACCGGGGGGCCGGTAGGAGGCTGAAAGTTTCATGAAAAATCCTGAATGTGTACTTTAAGCGAGGTGCGTCAAGAAAATGAATGCTAATATGTTACAGCATATGAATGCATTGTTCATGGCATCTTATCATACTGAAAAAAAAAAAAAAAAGAACACTATACTGATTTCGAAGGTTTGTTTGCATTGTAAAGCAATTTGAATGTTACTGGTGGGAAATCAAACAGGCACATGTAGTGTAATTTTAAAAGACGCTGACCTTGAAGGTGACTGGTGGTTATTTGGGTTAGTATCTCTTAAAATATAAATTTCCATTCTTATATGAACTGGGACTATACAACTTAAGGCCACATTTCAAAAATAATACGTAGCTTGATCCTAGTCTAGCCTGTGGTGTTCATAATGTATATTTGCGAAAAATGTGCTGGCTGCTGAATTATTTCTATTTTCTTCTACCCCTGGCTATCATGATGGCGTAGCCAGAACTTTGTTTAAGGATATCACAGTATTTTGTTCGCAGACAGGATCAGAGGTTTCCTGTGATAGCCTCTAGTTTGTGCTTCACTTTTATCCATAATCTCCAGCGAATTACCAAGATGCAACTCGCGTGTTTTTAGCGTCTTGAAAGATTACAGTATGATTTGGAAGTGTCGTGATACATGCCAGTTCCCTTTGAACCGTTTCATCGGCAAAACAGTTTACGGCTTTAATTACTTTACATTTTGTTGAAGAGTGCTTGTAAAACATGTTAAAATATCCATAATATAACTCAAAAACATGCACAATAAGTACAAAATTTTAAATGCATGCACTAATCTCACATGTATGTACAGTGAAACCTCGATTCTCCGTTTTCCGAGGGACCATGAAAATAAAACGTACAATACGGGAAAACGGAAAATCCGGGAATGAATGAAAACCATCAACAATTTGGCTAAACATCACAAAGATGAAATATGTATAATTATAATCTTACAAAAACTCCTAAACCAAACCAAACTACAGCCCCAGTGGGACTTTCTGCCAAGCGACCGCTGCTCAGCCCGAAGGCCTGCAGATTACGAGGTGCGCATGGTCAGTGCGACGAATCCTCTCGGCCGATATTCCTGCCTTTGTAGATCGGGGTCGCCATCTCACCATTAGATAGCTCCACAATTAAAGGTAATCACATAGGCTGAGTGGACCTGGAACCAGACTTACATCCAGGTAAAATTGCCT
This sequence comes from Anabrus simplex, assembly GCF_040414725.1. Lineage (NCBI taxonomy): Eukaryota > Metazoa > Arthropoda > Insecta > Orthoptera > Tettigoniidae > Anabrus > Anabrus simplex. The sequence continues at coordinate 225,787,895 of NC_090267.1, forward strand.
GACCTGGTCGCAATTGAACCGGGGCCCTCTGGATGTGAGGCGGGCATGTTAGACCACGAAAGTGCATTAATTACCGGTACGCGAGTTCAAAATCTCGATACCTTATATTCAATTTTACAGGAGAATCTTCGTCATTTTCCCGTGAAAACGTCTTTCAGTTCAGCAACTTTGATTACGCTAGCCAAACTCTTCGATAAATCTAACAACGCCAAGCCAAACGACAATCGACCAAAAGTAGTTTTTAATTCTCTCATCTAATAAAATAAAGCACATTAGATACAAAAGCACCCAAAATGATGGCGAAATCCGTTCATTTCTTAATCTTTCATTGTAATTTGGTCTCCGGTATACTGTTCGTAGTCAGTTTCTGGAAATCTCGTACCGCGCAAATTAGGCCTACATCGACTTTTAAAGGTTATGTTGAACTCGAAAACATGGTTTCGAATGTATGTATCGATTCTTGAAAGTTCTCGAATGCATTAAATTCAATTATGCGCGTCACAAATCCAATCAAATTGGAAAGATAAAAGAAATATCAAAACTTCAGAAATTACGGTTATTCGTGACCTTAAGGTCATCTGGAAAGCGCGCTCACTGCTCATGTCAGTACGAGTTTGAAATGATACCAACCATTTAAAATGTAACGTGCGCAAATAAAACGACTGCGGTTTTTGGTATTTTAACACGAAAACGTAAAATTCCCAGTCTTACATTAGAATCTAAACAGTAATAGGCAATCCCAAGACCTCCCATGGCTTTCTTTTTTTAAAATGTAAGGTGCAACGTCCGTTTTGGTCTCGCTAACATAATTATGTACGATAATATCAAAAATACTGAATTTGTGTTAAGAAGGAGCAGTTTCGATTCCTGCCTGAAAGCCCAGTTACTCTGCAGTGCCCTGAGCAAAGTGCCGAAAACCTCTTCGGCAGTACGATCGAAAAAATGACAAAATATAAACATCTAACCCTGGACATAATATGGACGTTTTATAAGTGCGAACGTTTGACGAAACTCGTTCTGTCTTCAAGCAGAGCTGTCGAAATGCGCCGTGTCTCCTTGCAATTGTTGTGGCCACTCTCTGCTTTATGATTTTCCGAGATTCTCTAAACAATACCACCCGAATGCGATGCTAAGATGGTCCCTTATGCAAGTTCACCGCCGACTGCTTTTCCAGTACCGGTACAGTAGGCCCTACTTGCTTTAATTATCGCAGTGATCCATAAATATTCCATAGCTGTCCTTTCGTGAGATACAGTTTATTAAAAAACGATTGATAGAGGATTTAGCATTGATGGGACTGGAATTTCTGGACGGTTGATCCGGGAAATCGTTTCTTCGAGGAACGGATAATGCGGGACTTTTACAACGTGATTTAATTACGATGCTCGCGGGACCGCGTAATTTGAACGCATATTCCGGGAAAACGTATTTTCCGGGAACGGATAATCGAGGTTCCACTGTATATGTACTGTTATATGTGCCCCAGGCACTATTAAACTCAATAATTTGTCCAATTTTACTTTCAAATGCACTTCTTTGTTGTTTTGGAGGTCTACATATCGGCAAACAAAATATGCATTTGGATACAAATCCAATGTCTAATCGTCATCCAATCCATCTTCAGGAATATATCCGCCTTCCAGATCAGCTCTGTATCCTTTTCTCATAATGAACGAGCCATCCTACAAAAATATTTAAAGGATAGTACCCATCGTGCATTATGATGTATTTCTAAATCATATAAATAATTCAAATTTCAACAAGTGATTGAGCGAATATTTTAAATATACACATCTAGAATGAAGTCGATACTTCTACTATTTTAGGAATTTTTTTTGTATGTGAAGTGATCTCCCATAAATTAAGGGTAACATTTATTTAAAAAGCACAAAACCACATAGTTCGCATACAATCTGTAAACTGCCAATTTTAAACAGAAGAGTGATGAAATCAATGGGATGTTTCTAAAATATTAGATACAGTAGAAGTCTGATAGTCCAGCATGTTCGGGACCAGCCCGGTGCCGGATTACCGAAAATGCTGGACTATCGGGCAATACCTCTTACTACGATATAGATTAAGGCGTATAGCGAAAACAGCTGTAGCACGGCATTTTGCAGTAAAATGGTAATCAGCAGAATCATTAGTTTAATAACGTTAGCTCAAAATTAGGCCAGCTCCAAATTTTCATTCAACACATTCAATTTACATACATGTACTGTACAATATTTTACTATGACTTGAAAAACTCTCGAATTTTTTTTGTTGTCGAGATCGTTGTCACTTGGCATTAAAGTTATTTCTGATGATATGTATTTCTATTCTCACATTTCTCCAGGCGTTTGATGATTTCCAGTTTCTTGTTGATGGTCAGACTTACATGCTTACGTTTCTCTCCTGATTTGGAACTTGAAGAAGGTTTCGAAAACATTGTCACTGCTTAAATACCGAGAAAACTTCCACAAGGCACTTTGATATGTATGTTCACTACACTACTGTACTAGTGTAATACGGATCCTAGATCGCAAGAAAAATACTGTGGCGAAAAGTGCTCGCAATCAAAACAATGAATTGAGCCTGTGTGTGGTGACAGCCAACAATGCCGATTGTGTCTAATAATAGCAGATGCGTAGTGGACACACGTAGTGGTTTCAAACCGAGCTGTGCCCTTTAAGTGTCAACAACGTAAAAAAATAACATTAAAAATTCTGGAATGGTGCCGGACCATCGGACGTTCCGGACTGTTACATGCCGGACTAATGGAATTCTACTGTACTAGATTTTTAGTCTTGCTCACAAAATATCTTGAGCAGTCACTTTCTTCTCCTGAACTGTCCTTACAAACGTCTTCAGAACTATCAGACTCACTAAACTCGATGTCGAACTCATCTCACTCCACTAACCCATGAACGGCTATGGTATCGTGTGGATGTATTGGGAAACAAGGCGAGACTTGTCATAACAATTTAGTTGCTAGGGCTATGATTCAAAACAACTTTGAAACTTTACATAGTTCCTTGCACCTCAACGAAAATACAACCATCAACTTGAACAATGAGAGGTGAGACACCTATTTAAACATTTGAATCTAATGTTTTCAGACGTTGGTTGATGTTTTTCCAGCTCATACTTGTTTGATGAATGTATGGAGCCATATTTTGGCCACTGAATTAGAGGGAAGCCTATACGCTTTACACAGAATTGTTGCTTCACTGCTTGTGGGATCCAGAGATAGGCTGTAATGATCTCTCTAACATCCAAAGGAAGAAAGCAAAGTCAGGCAGATATTGGGTACAAGCAAATGGATCATTGATTGCTTGGCAAGTGCACAAAATTTAATTGCATGAAGCATGTTAGCCTCTTACACTGAACATTGCTTTGTTGCTTACCATATCTAATACTATAAATTTATCACACAAGTAACTATTTATTTGAATTTCAAATCATTTGGATGGAAGAAAATTCTATGTGTATTAATGGGTAAACAAGTTCACTGCTGATCACTTTCCCAGTGCTTGCTCTAATTACCGCAATGATGGGACTTTAACGTGAAGATCCATAGATATGTTGTACTCGTCCTTTTGTGAGACACTGTTTCTTGAAAAATACTTGATTGAGGATTTAGCATTGATGGACTGAAATTTCAGGATGGTTGACATGAGAATCTTTTCTTCAAGGAATTTGTGGGATTTTTAATACGTTTTAATTAGGATACTTGTGGGATCACGTAATTTGGACAAATAATCTAGGAAAGTGTTTGGGAATAGATAATTGAATGGCTAAATGCAGAAAGGGAACATGTCCAGTTTGACAAATTCTAGGGAAATGACTAAAAACAATATTACGTCCATACGGTACTTAGTATTATCTTTGTGCTAATGGGAGATTAAAGGCATATTGTCGGAATGATTTTACATGGATTTTTAATCATCCGTCTTAACAAACATACTCAGAATTATCAGTAGAAGTTTTGGGACATGTTCCCTTTCTGCACTTAACGATATCACATTAATAAGTATATTTAATTATATTGGCCAGGGAGTAAAAAAAAAAAAAAAAAAGCAAAGATTAAGGTTATGTGATCATGTAATTATGCATAAAATACACTTTATTTCAGATTATGATACATTTAAGAAATGTTATATGCCATTACTTACACTGGAGGTTAGGGAAGTGTGCTCCTGTATGTCACTGTCATGACATCATGGTGTATGATGGTATACTAGTCTGTTGGTCAATCAAACAACTCTCTCCAGAAAATGTTGTATGTGTCTGGAATGTACAGTTCACATTTCCGTAGATCTTCTGCTTCAGGAGGGGCAGTTTCCCGGAGTAGGCTTTTTCTGTCGGCAGTTCAATTTTCCCGCAAGCAGTATTCCTAAGTTTGAAAGTACGGCTTATTAAGCCACCAATGAAATCGCTAGTCATCACATGTTCTGACTTGGAACATTATTTCCCATTGAAAAATCTGAGTAACAAGTTTTCTTAAACAGACATGGCGACCATGCGTTCCAGTTAATAATACTGTCTTGATTAACTTCGAAAACATTGAACTTTTTCTTCTTGATAGATGCTCAATGTACGAGTTCACAGTATTGCTTAACTGTGTATATTCTGTCTGCCTTACGAAGTACTTTCTTAATGAGACTGAAGTCCCTGTCACAGGGCAGCAGAAATGAGTGGCCCCTCTGGGGAAAGTACTATTTTATTACCCTGAACTGGCATGTTTCAGCTAAACGCATCAAGAATCTCACTAAAATATTGTTTTTATTTTGTCCAGGACAGTTATCAGTGAACAAGTGAAGTTCTGATATGCTTGGGCTTACTTCAGTGTCATTGTAGTCTTTCAAGAAACTGGTAATTTTTTTGCTACCCCTTCATGATACACATGACATTTCATATTGTGCGTTCTCAAATTATGTATGCCAAACGTATTCACACTTAACTGCCTGTAATAGTATATGTCTTGCACAGGAATATGTGGCAATGAAACAGTTGCCTTGTAATCGAAACACAGACCAAGCACACTTTCCCAGTGTTCACATCTTGCAGTCATTTCTTTTAATGCACGATAGAATTTCTGGCGTCTGAGCTTGTGTATCAACAATTCTGCAGCAGCAACCCTTTGGCACTATCACACAGAAACGTACTCTTGATTTTACGAGGGAATTCTTCACAAGTACTGCAGGTATCCTTTTCAGGTCTGCCAAACTGCAAAGAAAAGTTATGTTTAAAATACTTCCAGTAAAATTGGTACTTTACCTTAGAATCAGGATACAGTACCATAAACATTTTATACATCTCCTTCATAGATAATCTTGCATCTAAATATTTTATTTCTGTTCCCGGGTAATGTGAAGACTCGGTGGGAAAAGACGATATATGAGCATGAATTTGTATAATACCAATATAATGGTCCGTTATTGGACATTATAAATTTTCCAGCTAACTCATTCTTGGTTGCCTGCGTTTCGCCCTCGTGTGCTAAGTTAGGCTCATCAGTTGGGACTTAGCACACCACCCAAGACGCAAGGCTAGTGCATACCGTGGAGGCCACTGCATAGGCTATTTGAAGCCACCAGCAGTGCCAATGCACTATGGGAGCTATGTCTCATTTCCAAAAATAGATGCCTGCCTGGCCATCATATGATATAGATGTTGATTCCCATAGGGAACCTAAAATTTATAATGTCCAATAACGGACCATTATATTGGTATTATAAATTTACTCATTCAGGACAAATATTTTAGGTTACCTATGGGAATCAATATCTATATCACATGAATTTGTAGGCACACATTTCCAGAAATAGCATTTGCACTTGATGATTAACCACGTACTGTTTTAGAAGTGTCAGCAAACGATAAACCCTCTTAGGTGTTACGCCATGAGCTCGCTGAAATCCAGTTTTGCAAACTCGAACACGGCACGATTCACAAAGCACGTGATACTTCGCAACAGAGATCTTTGTTTTTTTATATTAGTATCTTCCCTAGAACGTTTCCGTCTTGCTTCTTCCCTTTCTATGAGTTGTTGTAGGTGTATGTATATCCTGCTCGTCTTTTGTGTTCATTCCATTGAATGTTTCCATGATTTGCAGCATTCTTCGTCCGTAACATCAACCAAACAGCCGCATCGACATCTGTTGAAAGAGTTCAGTAACTTAGGAGTCAGCTTTTACATACGATGGCAATATTTCCAACAACCACAGGACTTGGAATAATATGAAGAAACACTTTTAGGCTATACATACCCACATCCAATATATTTCTTTCTTCCAGGAACATTTTCGCCTGCCCAGTTCACGTAAGACTCGCCCTTCACCCTACACCTTTCATTACACCTTTCTTTCTCTTTCTGTCTGGAGAGCTACACATGCCATCATCTTGAAGTAGCCGTTTTCCATAAATCAAATAAAACTTTTGTTTTATTAGAAGCTGCTGTAGATATGACAGGTCTACCAATCGTACAAAACTGTTCTCTGCGGAAAGGAAAAATGTACAGGACATGTTCCCTTTCTGCATCAAATTGCATATTCCTCATGCTTATTTCATACATGTCTACTTATGGAAGAGATTCCCTTTCTGTAGAGAACGAAGCGGCTAGGTCCAAAGCATTTCTGGTTAAAAAGGAGTTTCGTGAAAAAGTGGAATGTTCCCTTTCTGCATTTAGCCATTCAATTGAGGTTCCACTGCAGTAGTTTGTATAATATGAATTTTGCAAATAAAGTTTGAATAGTATATTTACACTGTCTTAATAAAGTAAAATACCTCTCACAGGTATGATATTTTTTTCATTTGTTTCATGTTTGTTTAAATGATATACTCTGGTATTCCTTCTTGTAACTTGTTTTTTTTTTTTTTTTAAAGAAATGTGGTTGAAATTTTTGCAGTAAGATTTATGTCAGTGGTTGTTTTTATTCCTTACTGTTCTCGTAAACGTAGTGAAGACAATACTTGGGAACCAGAGGAGAATCTTGATTGCCCAGATTTGATCTCTGAATATGAAGACAACAGAAAAAAGAGAGAAGCAGCCAAGAAGGAAGAAAGGAAAAGAAAACCTGGAAATGCACCAGATGATAAGAAACCTGCTTCAAAAAAGAAACATGTTGAGGTAAGCACAGTACTTCAGTAGTGTTCTTGGCAGGATTTTTTTTAATTGGTGGAGAAAAAAAAGAATTTTATTGTTTATGGTTGTTGAATTCAATTAGTTTTGCATAAGGTTAATTATGTCCGATTTGTGAAATCATATGTATATTTTGTGCTCTTAGAATCAAATTCTAAACTGATGTCATTTATTACATAAATGTAACTTTGATGTGATAATTGATGAGTGTACAGTTAAACTTGTATGAACAGTAAGTTGGGGCCACATGTATTCAGTTATAGCAAGTGGGAATTTTATATTGTGGAAACTAGGCAGCATGTAAACATATCTTCTTATAACTCCGTTTCTAGCTGATGCGGTTTTAACCTTTCTGATGTATTTAATTTTTTTCTTATTAAATATATGGATATTCATTGGCAACACAGGTATGGAGAAATGGCGTGGTTTGAACGTTACTGGGCGATAGAAGCTGAATCATCTTTAATTACTTAAGTTGCAAACCACCTCAATCCAAGGCCGTGTCTCTCTGTTGAATTAGGTGGGGCTTACAACATTAAGGGCCTGTACTACGACTGTCAGATAAACAGCCAGATACGTAGGCTGCAGTTTTGCAAACTAGAAGTTAAATATTTTCTTGCGTACTACCAACGGATTTTAACTACGGTATTGTAATGCGGAAGATGTAGTAACATTTTTATTGGGTTGGTAATAAGGTTACTGAAAATATAGTGAAATTTAGCGCGGTGGTACACGTGTTCCCTTGTGTTTTCGCTTGTTTAGCTCTATTCCTTTTGAAATTGTATTACTATAGTCCAATATCAGACTTTTATTAAGCTATAATGTGGAAGTCCAGGTCAAAAACAGAATTAGGACTGAAATATACACATACGAAGAAATGTTAAAATTAATTAACTGTATAACGAAACTGAAACTGTTATAGAAAATAAATGTAACCTGGACGCAAAAGTTAAGATTCAGGTTATGTATCTTTTTTGTCTAGTACTATTTACGAGGCTGCGCGTTACGTCGAAAGTAAAGTTTATATTCGCAATTAATGCCATTGATGCAGCGTGGGATCATTAATTTTATTATTAATTCAAAAATTGTTTGCTCATTGAATAAGTACCGGTAGTTAGTTTCTTTCTTTTCAATACAACGTGGGAATAGTAACTGGCAAGCATTTATCTCACTTTAGCGTAAATACTTTTGTAGCAAGTTGTTATGAAGTAAAAGAAATATAACCTCCTTAACATCCTCATTCGACGGACGAATCGCCATGAACAACGTCGTATACCTTTACTCCATATGTGCGTCGCGGATAGATTTGGAATAGAACCCACACTTTTTGACACGCATTTTAATGATTAGGAAATGTGTGCTATCGCCTCTAGTACCCAACCGGCTACAATTTACAAGGTAAAAAAATGTTAAACTATTGGGACTCGAACCCACGAAAAAATGCTTATCAGCAAACTTTGCTGCCCTAACGACCACGGCTACCCATGAAGGTTGCGATGAGCAGCGTGTGTACTACTGATATACTCAGTAGCAACAACTTTCTAGCTTGGGAAATCTTTTAGAATTCTGTGATAGCTGGACAGGAAGCATGACATACTTCATAAATATATACATAAATTACATTGTAACAACTTAATTTCGCACAGCATCATGCAGATGTAGATTAATCTTCATGAGTAGCCATCTTGATTCTTTACGGTAGCGTCCCCGATGAGAGCTAAGTCCCAGATAAGAGCGTTAACAGCCTCTCCAACTTCGGCATAGCTATACTCGAGAATATTTTCCCAGATTGCACATAAACGAAAGTCGTAGTACGCGGTTTCAACCGAACTTCCAGATAAATGTCCAAACTGGCAAATAAATTTTTACCGCACTTTTATCTGGCTGTCGTAGTACAGGCCCTTAATAAGGCATGAAGCTTCTCAGCATTTGGAGCTGGATGCTATTAAACAATATTTCATTGAGCCCCTGTTGCACCGACACAGATAAGGTGTAATAGTGACTATGAATGCAATAGGAAAGGGCTGGGCGTGGTAAGCGACCATGTCTTGATTAACTCTTTCCTGCGGATTGCGTAGTAAAGCGTACTGGAGTCGCAAATTGTCTCCCGCGGGTTGCGTAGTAAAGCGTACTCGACTTTCAAACCGACTTCCTCTGCCATCTGTCTGATAAACATATACAGTAAAAACCTCGTTAATTCGAAGTCGTTGGGACTCAAAAATCGGACTTCGAATTACGTGATTTCGAATTAACCGCCAATTCGCAATTCAGAAGTACCAACCCTTGCCGCGTTACAAAATATTCTAAGGCCCGTTACAGCATGCATTTAACCTTGATTCACAGTTTATACCTTTCAAATGCCGTGAAAAAAGAACTATTTCCAAAATGTATCCAAGAAGGTGCATTTACAGTATTCAAATAATATACTCGGATATCTCACTGGTAAACATAACCTCACGCAACGAAAGAAAGAAGAAAAAAAAGCACGATTCAAAGACGAGGAGAAATCTATGCTCGCTCCCATGTGCAAGTGCTTTATTAATTGGATCACTATACTGTATGCATTTTAGATGCCTTGTATTTACACAGAAAGTACCCGATGCCCTTAAAATCGAACTTTCCTATGACTCTATCCTTGTACGATTTCCCGCCATGGCACTTCTCTCGTACTTCAGAAATGTAAACACTTGCCGCGTCACGAAGTATTCTAAGACCCATTAATACATGCAATCACCTCGATTCACAGTTTAAACCTTTCAAATGCTATGGAAAAAACTATTTCCGAAATGTATCCAACAAGGTGCATTTACAATGTTCAAATAATGCACTTGGATAAATCACTGACAAACATAACCTCACGCAACGAAAGAAAAAAATCGCACAATTCAAAGACGAGGATAAATTATGCCGGTTCCCCTGTGCAAATGCATCATTTTTTGGATTTCTTTACTGTTTGCATTTTTATTATAGATGCTTTGTACTGGCATGGAAAGTGCCGGACGCTCTTAAAACATCGTGTCTTATCGAAGTTTCCTATGACGGGGGAATAAAGTATCTCGCTTCCATGTGCATGGCAACGCACTACTATGACCCCCATCCCTCACACTGTACGATTTCCAGGCTGGCAATTTCTCCTTTAAAACAATAAGACCGTTTGGGCTCGCATTAAAATAAAGCAATGCAGTTTCACCGGCATGTCAATATTGTTCGGTGCCTACGAATTTATTATATTTGCCACGTTTTTTCGTCACCTGTCGGCATCGCCAATGTTCGCGGATTCTGTTTTCCCGCACACTGCATGTTGCGTGATATTACGGCGTTCCTTAAAAGGTTGAACAAACAAGAATTCCGATTTCATTCAACTTAGCAATCATGAAGCGCACTGTTGACCCACCAAAGTGAGTATAAGTACTGAAAGCTACCCCTCCATGTTCCGGAACGCGCGTTCTATTATGACGCGGAGCGGATAAATTTTGAGTTGAAATTACTCTGTAACATCCTATTGTTTTAAAATGTAACGGCAGTTTCGTATTAAAAGTCTGAATTTCGGTAATGGGGCCGACATTGTACTTCGAATTACGAATTATCCATATTTCGAATTAAACGATTGAAATAACATGCAAAACTGTATCTCATGTTTCCGGGAACGAGAGCTTCTTCGAATTAGGCGGGATTTTGAATTAACCAATTTCGAATTATCGAGGTTCTACTGTAACATTTTGGAACCAGTGAATTCCCTGCGCTTCCTAGATCCCACTGGCATGCGCGGAATCCTATAATAAAGTGTTCTTTTATACGTTTTCTTAGATAGAACAGACAGCTGACTGAATGCAAACACATTGCAGCAAGATGGCTGCTCATAACGAGTTGAATGTGGAGGATATTTGTTACAAATGAGATCAATATGTTGACAAATGCAACGGTAGTGAGTTTGAAGTTGTAGGTATGATAATAAAAATGGTATGGGAAGCATTTGGGACAGGATATGGATCTGAGAGAAATCGAAATATGGCTCAGAACAGGAAATGTTCATTCAGGTACCGTCTCCATTTAAAATATTAGGCCTACTTGTAAAAACATAATTATCAGTTTTAATTCTTCAGTTAATTCTGTTTCGGACTTTGAGCCTCTACTTAATTACATAATAGCCTATTCCAACTAATGTCAATTTATCTCCTAGTCCCATGCAGTCAAAAATTGTTTATAGTTTGTATGTCCGAGAGGAAGCATGATTTGCTATCTAAATATCTTCATCCGACTGATCCCGAAAATGAAATAAATTGGGAGATTTAGGGTGAATTCCGGCGTTCTCTGCATTATCAAGAAAATAAGAGCCCCATCATGTCCAGTAATTTTGACTTCAAGAACAAGCAATTTAACATTATGCACAATATTGGATGCTTCCTGATGTATCATTCTGAACGGGGGGGGGGGTGTTGCGTGTAATTAGGTTATCTCATTGTATCATTTTAGAATAACTATAGTGTATTTTCCGTTGTTACAAAATTTGAAACTGATATCTTAAGTGGTTTTTACAGAATAAATTATTTAGTGAAGGTACTCCACAACTATACCTGACAAGCAAATTATTACCCTAGGTTTCGCCCGACAGTGAGTCAAAGATATTCCCTGGGAAAGGGTTAAGGCACAACCCCAGCATTGCCTGCTGTGAAAACAGAAACCACCCAGGAAACAATCTTCAGGGCTGCTGACACTTGAACAAAAAAGCAAGTTCAATAATTTTGGAGATGACATGTTCCATAGTGGTGTAGGATTATGGTGGTTTGAGTTGAGATAGTGAGATTATCCTAGCCTGGTTGTCCTTCAGGAACTATTGAGGCAAAACATGTTAGGAATTCGTGAGGGTTGAAATCTGTCCTGAGGGCACCGAAGGTTTGAAATTCGTCGTTCTATCACGCCTTAGGCCACTCCTGGAAGAAAAACACTCCGTTCACTGACATTAGCCTTGAGAACATGGGATGGGACTAGTCTGGTATTATATTACCAATATAAATGGTCCGTTATTGGACATTATAAATTTTCCAGCTAACTCATTCCTGGTTGCTAGCGTTTTGCCCCCATATGCTAAGTTGGGCTCATCAGTTGGTACCTAACACACCCACCAAGACGCATGGCTAGTGCATACCGTGGAGGCCACTGCGTAGGCCACTTGGAGCCACCGGCAGTGCCAATTTACTATGAGAGACTTTGGGTGATATGAAAAAAAAGTGAGATGTAACTCGGAGACAAGTCTCAAAGGAGGATTGAGACGGAAGTCACTTGCGAGACAGAACTCGTCATGAATATGAATAAAGTTTGTTTCTCGCTAACGAGACTTGTCTCCTTCCACTTGAGATGAGTCTCACACATTGGCTCTGGTATCTGTCAGTTGACGAGTGAATTAACAATCAGAGAGCTACAAAGAGTGGTTTTGTTGGAACAGATGAAAGTGTTAGATTTACAAGCGAAAAATTGAAAAGCGACAGTGTGTTCTCGAAAACACAGAACAACTCATTTCAGTGCAAAAACAGGTTTTGCAACTGCAAATGGAAAATCTTTTACATGAAAGGGAGAAAAGAGCAGAACAAGTACAACCGAAATTGAACACCCACAGATATTTTTTTAAAAATTTAGAATAGCTCTTGACAGCCTTTTCTTCTTCAGTTGTATTTCACTTGGGAGCCTATTCTGCAAACTATACCTTTCGTATTAATATTCAATAATCACTACAGTTATTATTTCAATTCTTTCTAGGCTTACGTAAACGTAGTGGCTCGTTCACTTGGTATACTTGCACCCCAGCTTGGGGCGACTGATTTAAGGTTTCTTTTCTTGTAAGTTTCCTTCAAGATTGTATTTTATCATCACATTTAGGATCCACATTCAAATGCATCATTTTCTGCGGTCATTGAAAGTCACTCAAACCCTTTTTAAACATGCTTCGTACTTCATTCTTCACAAATATGAAGAGTTTATTGATCATACCTGTGCAAAGCTAGGGGTGTTTCTTCATATAATGTACTTTTTCTACAATTTATTTTACGTCGCACATACACAGATAGGTCTTATGGCGGCAATGGGATAGGTTTAGGGGTGGGATGGAAGCGACAGTGGCCTTAATTAAGGCGCAGTTTCAGCATTTGCCTGGTGTGAAAATGGGAAACCACGGAAAACAATATTCAGGGTTGCTGACAGTGGGGCTTGAACCCACTACCTCCCGGATGTAAGCTCACAGCCGCACGCCCGTTACCACACGGCCGACTCACTCGGTATATAATATACAACCAGTACCTATATACTGTTGCATGAACTGTCTAAATTTCAAACTTTCAAAACATAGAAATAATACAAAATGCTATCCATATTCATAAACGAATATAACTAACAAGGGAGTTGTTTGATTTGGCACGGACAAATTGCAATGAAACTTAGTAACATGAGCTAAGACATCCGGAACCCAATGGTGATAACAGTTCTGCCGTGAAATAATATTTTCGTACCGGTGTTTATTGACTAAATTTTTGCTCCAGTTTTAAATGGAACGTGGTGTGTAGATGGCAGCGATTTCAATGAAACATGGTAGGATGATCAGTTAAGACATCAGAACATCGCTGCTTGATTGCCGTTGTTATATACGTTACCCGCAGTGTGACAAAATGAATGACTCTCAACAAGAATCTGAAAGTTTAAGGCCATTTATAGCATGCAAGTTTATATACAAATGACTAGGATTTCATATTACATATTTTAGCTTCAATTGTAAACGACAAAGAAGTATTAAAAGCCTTAATATTTTGAAATATTCATATATGTGCATGTTAGTAAAAACGGGTTTGACGAGCAAGACATTCTGTTCATGTTGTCAAAATCTAATTTTCACTCTAAAGCGCACTGTTTAATGTAACTTTAAAATAGAACTATCAGTGCATTTTTACAGTGCATACGCGAGGTCAATACAGCTGCAAACCACCCAGCTGTTCTTTCAACAATTAATTATAACAATGTCATTGATTTTATGACAAATTGAATATCAGCAATAAATTTAAAACAGGTAGATTGACAATTCATCGAAGTTTCATCAAAATCTGTCTGATCCAAACCAAATGCTTCCCTTGTAGTATTCGGCGCAAGTGAGATTTTGGTGCAATGGTTGAAAAAGAGCAGCACTCATAGAGGCAGCAAATCATTGGCCGAATAATGTCATTGTGCGAATCTATTAAATGTGAAACCAGATACAGCATATTTTTCTCAAGGGCACGAGCCGCTGGCTGAAACATTTAAATAAATTTAGAAACAGTGCAATCGAACAAGGCATGGGCAGGGAATTCTACGGCACTTAAAGTAAACATTAATGGGATAGCTTACACCAGGACCAAAGATACTCACACATTTGTTCAATACCATTTGGCCAACATGTGAAAGAGAGCGATAATTTTCAGACTTGAAAAAATATCCTTCCAGATATCAAAATGTGAATAATAATAATAATAATAACTGTAATAATATGTAATAATAGGTAATAATTTCGTATGGCTATTTCTAGCCTGGTACAGCCCTTGTAAGGCAGACCCTCCGATGAGGATGGGTGTCATCTGCCATGTTATTGTAGTGGAGGATAGTGTTGTGTGTGACTTGCAGGAATGTAAGGTTAAAATCTCTGACCCGACCGCGAATCGAACCTGAACCAAAGAGTACTACGCTGACCATTCAGCTAAGGAGCAGGACAAAGTGAATAATTAAAGCCTTGAATAATTTAAGTCATATCTTAAACATAGCTATGTTTTGTTTTGTCCTTTTCCGTGATTGTGAATTAAGTTTATTTATAAAATGTTAAGTCTTATTTTGTGAATAGAAAAAATGTCAACGTACAGAAAAAATCACAAATGTGGAATAGATTAAGAATAATTGAATTAATTGAGAAAATTTTCAGAATTGTATGTTGCACGGTTTTGCATATTTCTGGTTTGATTTTGAACATTTTAGACTTTATGATGCGTGTAAATGCTATCGCTAATGGCTTTCGTCATCTTTATCATAATGTTATATGAATGTCTTGTGTATTGGCTCGAGAAAATATTGTGCTAACCATTCCACATTTTCTTTCCGGAAACGGTAGAGATCTTTATGATCATGTTCGAGAGAATCTCTTCGTGCTTTATAAAAAAAATTCTCCGTTGTAAAACCATCATAAACTCCGCCATCACGTTTTCAGCCTGATTCTATCACCTTGAGTCACCTTCTGGGCAGCCTCAAGAAATTCTGAGATCAGTCTCCATTCAGTTTATTCATATATATTTGGAGATGTGTCTCGGAGAGAATCCGGTAACGTGCTGTGTCTCAAGGAGCAAAGGTCACTGCTGAGACATAGCTTTTTTTATTCATATACATTTGAGATATGTCTTAATATTTTAAATTTCGAGTAGAAATTACTCTGTAACATACTATTGTTTTAAAATGTAAAGGCAGATTCGAATTAAAAGTCTGAATTTCGGTAATGGGGCCGACAGTGTACTTCGAATTACGAATTATCCGTATTTCGAATTAAACAATTTAAATAACATGCAAAACTGTATCTCATGTTTCCGGGAACGAGAGCTTCTTCGAATTAGGCGGGATTTTGAATTAACCGATTTCGAATTATCGAGGTTCTACTGTAATCAGCTGCCACACCATGTGGTTCCCGTTACGCGGAAGTGAGCGACAGAGCCAGATTTCTGCCGTTGCCAAGTCGCGAGACATGAAACTCTTGTCGTCGCGCCTTCGGAAGAATGGATTATGTAATCACGATACGAAAGCCTTAAATATGACTCGCCTGAATTTAAGGAGCAATATTTCTGTTTAAAAATTGTGCTGGTGGTATTCGGGATTATACAGTATCTTCCTGTCCCCCTTCTTAACCCTTCAACTGACAACGTCCGATTCATCACATGTTCCGGAAAAAGTATTTTCCAAGTTATTTATTCGTTTTAATAACGTGTAATACATGTTTTGGACTAGTATTGGACTAAATAAGACTATATACAACAAGTTTAGTTGAGGAACTTGTTGCCGAGTGGCTTGGTGACCAAGCGGCAATTCAGCTCCCGCGGGAAGGCAACGAACCCGCTACTCGTTTACCGAGGAAAAAAAAAAAAGAGAACTCAACTGTTCCGTATGCAGAAATATTAGTACTAGTCAAGGTGGTAAATAGAAAAAGACCAGATATATTTGTAAACAATGTAAAAATGGTGTACACCCTTTGTGCCTCCCTAAACACATTTGCTACAACATGTCATAAAATGTGTAAATATTAGTAAATAGTTCCTTGTATTATATTTTTAAGGCAAAAAGTGAATTATTGAGTGTTAAGTTTGTGTGAAATAGACATTAGTAATAATTTTTTACTTAAAACGAACCAGGAACTGCAGCATTTGCATATAATGCGAGATTAGAAAATTTCATGTTAATGTACTAATAATAATATTGTAACTGTAATATGTGCATAAAGCTCTATTTTTTTATATGTGGCATAGGAAATACCACCTCTCTAAAATAATACAGTTTTTGATAGTAAAAACATTTTTCTTACGTTTTTTTAAATCATGAAATATGTGCATTAATTTACATCAACAAAATGCTCTAAGCATTACCTTCAAAACAAAACAAAAATGCCCATCCAATTTACATAAATTGAACAGAAGTTATTACGAATAATTTACTGCAAGGTAAAAAGTGCTCATTAGGAGTTGGCGGTGTAGGTCATGGAGGCTGGCGGTCGAAAGGTTAAATATAGGTATTATTACTCCTTTGTTCCAGTCAGACTGATAAAAGTTCACAAGTGACATATCCTTTTTTTTTTCTCTTATTTATGCAGACTCCTTATTTTCTCTTTCTTCTTACAAGGAGTCTCCGTTTACTGCTGTACACGTCCTCTTCCAACTTCCGTGTAAATCCTTTTCAGCTTTTCTTCACTTACTAATTTCTTGCACTTCTGTTATCATTTCTTGATCATTTTATCCCTATTCCATACTTGCCATACTTTATAATTTTTCACTGCTTCCTTACCTGGTCATTCCACCCTGAGGATGGGCTGATACCCTGGATGTTAGGCCCTTTTAAACAGCAAGCAAACACCATGGGGTCTCTTTATCTTCCACTCTTTCAGCTATTCTGCCACTGGCACTCACTGCACAGTTTTCAAATGCCTTTTTGAGCATGTTGCATTCCACTTCCACTCTCTCCACCTAAGTTCTGGGTATTTGTTGTTTCAGTTTATATTGGAAGTTTTCTTGTTCATCCCTATTTTTTAATTTTTCATAACTTGGCCCATGCTAAGCAAGTAGATATTGCTGTGAACGGGACTGGTCACGTAATTACAGGGTGTCTGAGATCAACTCCAACAGAAAATATGTCTGTCGCAGGAATCGCCCCTCCTCACATAAGAAGGGATGTAGCAGCAGAAGTTGAATGTCGGAAGCAATCATCTGGTCCACGTCATCCCCTTTGTGGCTCGTTAGACTCTGGTCAAGGAAGCGAGTTTTAAGAACAATAGTGTCAGTTGTTGATACGCCAGAAAAACGACAGCGTGAACTGTGGCAACAGCAAGTACATAATCCATTCCTGAGTTTAAAGGAAGAACCTTGCCTTCCTTATTCCATCTGGAAGACCCTTAATTGACTGCGGACAGGTGTTTCAAAGTACAAGTCTAACCTAGTTAAGTGGGGCTATGTACAAGGGGACATGACCTGTGATTATGGACTACTAAAGGATGAAGAACACCTTCTGGTTTGTCAGCATTTACCATCACCGATTTCCACAATTAATCCAATCCAGCTGCTTTTTCCACTTTGATTCGTTTGTCAGCTGTTTCCATTCCTTCCATTGCGATTTCACTCTCTGATTCTGTCTCCTCACACTACCTCTTATCATCTCGTCTACACCCCTCCTCATATTCAGGAGTTCATCAAAGTAATCCTTCCATCCTTTCCTTATCTCCTCTGCTTGTGTTATCCTCTCTCCTTTTTCCTCTCTCATCTGCTTTGTGCAGACTCTTTTCTTTTTCCTTCTTACAAGTATCCTTTTATTGCTGTAGACATCCTCTTCCAACTCTCGTGTAAATCCGTCCTAGCTTTTCTTCACTTTCTTGCACTTTCTTTTCATTTCTTGATACTTCCTTCCATTTTATCCCTCTCCCATACTTGTCATGCTTCCTAATTTTTTACTGCTTCCTTTACCCTCTCATTTCACCATAGGTCCTTTTTTATCTTTCACTCTTTCAGCTGTTCTGCCATAAGCACTCTCCGCACAGCGTAGAAATAAAGTCCGTCTTGAACATGTCCTATTCCACTTCACACTCTTCACCTTAGTTCTGCGTATGTGCTCTATCAGTTTATATTGGAATTTTTCTTTTACTTCCATTTCTTACCTTTATTTTGTTATTTCTTTCACTTTCACTACTTTGTATTTTTTCTACCACTACTCTATGATTTCCATCAAAGGCTACTTCTAGCAAGGCTGTTACATCTACCAACTGTCTTAAGATTTGCTCTTTCCACCAAGAAGTAATCGATTACTGTCTTCGTCCTTCTGTTTCCCCATCCATATCTTGTATTCCTTCTACTATTTTTCTTCCTGAACCACGTATTGCCCACACATAACATGTTGACTGCCACAGTGTACACCAGTGACTATTATGGATTTCCTGCTAGGCCACAGCTGACATGGGTGTTTGTTTGCAGAGAGTAAATATAAAGTTTCAACCCACAAAGCAGTATTTCAAAATTTTAGTTCAATGCTCAACCATGTTAAACCATTTACTGCACAAAAATCTACCAACTTTCCCCTCTTTATTCCTCTTTCCATATTCAAAACAACCAATTACTTCTTCCCTTCCTTTTCTGTCGCATACTGCCATTGCATTGAAGTCTCCTATGACAGCTGCTTCCACATCCTTTATTTCTTTCTTCAGTGTCTACAGGAATTTTTCCATATCTTTGCACCCAGTCTGGGATGCATACACTTGGATGATATCCTTTACTCCATTCTCTGTCGTTAAGTGTCTTCACCAAATTGAATTGCAGTCTTATCCTTGTTCAAACTCTTCCTGGAAGGAGGCTTTATACTTCCTCATGTATTTGAATTTTGTCCCAAGGTGGAGCTAACGAGATCAACCACCACAACGCAGTGCATAAATTCTTCGTAGACATCAGTTCAAAGTCTATGAAGAAATCGGATGCCTCTCTATGAAACTTGTTGTGAGGATTTTAGAAAAGATACAGAATTTTTAAAAATGGGATTTGGTTGGTCTGATGATAGCACCAGAGGGACTATAACTGAATAAATTCTGGACTACTTGAGAAAGATTAAAATGCCTGATGCCTAGTTTCTGGAAAGGTGAGATATCTTTCTGACAGCTGTTGCTTTGCTTTGTTACATTGGAATAGCAGCTAACTTATCGAACTGTCAACTATTGGCCCATTGATCAAGTTTCATAAATACACACGGTCGTTTTACACTGTTGACCATTTCTACAATTTCTTTGCCAGAAGAAGATGAGAAAGCCATAGAAAATTTTAACAAACACAATATGTTAGTTGCTGATACTGAAGTACTGCGCACACGTCACCAAGTTAACAAATTGATATCTCCTGCTCAGGGCCCTCTTAAGTTATCAAGCGATTTATTAAACCGATAGATTTATCTTACGTTCGTGTAATGCCATAACACAAGTTAACCATTCGATACCCTTATAGGTTTGATATCTCACGTTCCAGAAACCGGGCATGAATCTACCATCCAGGCTATATCAGATTCTGTGCTAAATCACTCATTATCAATAATCAGACATCTCCATGACTGTTGTAAAATGCTTAAAATTTCAGTAAAGTAGAGGACAGGAAGTCCAACAGGTAACCCTCATGTTCGATACCAGATATGAACCTACTTGCTGTAAAAATAGCAATAAAACATAGTTAAACTTATAAAGTTCATTGTGTGTGAACTGATTAGGAGACTGATTGGTACAGTCCCCTTGCAGGGATGGCTATCTGTTGGATATTCTCTCTCTCTACTGGCATTGACGAGGTAAGGTTATTAACACTAAAATTTGTACTTTCAATTTATTTAATTTATGATCAAATTTTGTTAATTAACCCCTGGTGAGAGGAAGTTGAATAAAATTCCATCATGCTTTTTTTTTTTTTTTTAAATGCTTTTACTTCTTACTGTCATGGCTTTTATTTCTGCAGGAGGATAATAAACCCAGAGGCTTCGACCGTGGATTAGACCCTGAAAAAATCATTGGTGCTACAGATTCCAGTGGCGAATTAATGTTCCTCATGAAATGGTGAGAAACGAGCATTCATTTCATTTTAGTCATATCCATCAACATCATAAATGGATCCTTGCACTAAAGGACCATTAGTTAGAGTGCTCTATAAATTTAATTTTGCTGTGCAGCACACGAGTCCTCTTTTATTACGCATTTAGTCCTGTATTCATGCTGTTTGGGCTTTCATTTTTACTGGAGAGAAGCATCACAAGTATACTGTAGTATCTGAGAATATTTCCATGTAAGAATTTTAAACCTTATGTATATCCACACAGTTTTAAAAGGCCCTAATTTACATTGATGAGTACAGCAGAGTGAGCTTTTTGCCAAACAGCTATGATTTCAATGTGCTCTGCTCACTACAGTGATTCTGTCGTAGACAGTGGCGCCAATGTTACCTCCAGTGTATCATTTACTAACTCTATGGATATTTCCCCGTTCTTCTTCAGAATATCCTGAAGATCCCTATACGCGAGCACTCCTTCATCAATGGGAATACCCTGCAGTGATTGTATTTTGCTAAATAGGGCCTTAAATTTTGTCTCCTGCAGACTGTGACAACACATCTTGACTGTAGACGAGCTCAGACACTGGCTCCAAAAATGTACAGGCCGGGTCCCCCAACATGAGGTTGTCAGGCTTTGTATGCATAAGTCTTTTTTTTATTTCCTCCACCGCTCTGCCCCTAACTTTACCTTTCAGGGCATCCTGCTCTTCCTGGACCCTGTTGCTGAATTTTCCTGCAGCAGCCATTTGTAAATGCTTCTTCAAATTATGAAGTTTGGGATACACTTCTGCAGCAATTGGTTTGGTATTTGTCTCAGTTTGAACAATAGAGGTTTCATCACCGATGCTACAGATTTAACGAAAAGAGCTTGCACATAAAGCACTTGTAATGCCGATTCCGTTAAATTCTGCAGATGTGAAGATGCAGTCGTGAATGATTCTTTTCCATCATTGGATTGGAAAAACTCTAAAAGAATGGCCCACTTATACTCTGCACGACTCTACTTCTAAATTGACGTTTTGGCAGATTTTGACTCTGCCTGGTGGTTATGCACTGAAGCATAGAAATCCAACCAATCCCAAGCTGCTATTCATAACGATTTATATCGGCAGAGCACAGTCTCGAAACCTATAGTGCTATTAAAACAATGTGCGTGTTCTGACAGCTCTCAGCATGGTAGTAGGAGGTGGCAGTTACTATGGCAACCAGTACACGCCTCCCGTTTCAGCCAATCCCAGCTCGGCATACACTCTCCCATTTCCTACCCACGCTGTCTTAAAGCTTCGAGAGGCGGTCGGTCCGAGTTCCACGTTGCCAATATAGTATACCGTAGCACATGTGGCTGGGCTAACAATGTCTACTTTGAGTGATATCATTATCTGTATAGTGTGTTTTTTAAATCAACTAAATATTATAGTGCTATTGTGTTCGTGTTAATAAGTGTATCGTTATCGAGGCTGGCATTCTAGTGTAGTGTAAATTATAGTATTATGTATTAACACCGTCTCATTTACTGAACTCAAAATGTTGCAACCCGTTCAGAGCGCCGCTAAACGACGAGGGCGACCTAGAATTAATTCACCTAGAAAAAAGGCAAGCGTAATGGGGAGGCATGGCTTCGCTGTTTGTGGTCAAGGTCGCGATATGGTATGTGCCTTACGCTATTTGTGGTCAAGCTCGCGATATGGTATATGCCTTACGGGAATAGGGAGGCTGAAGGGAAAAATGGAGGCCCACTGATAGACGTTAACAAAGTTGTAGAAAGAGCAGCAGCAGCTTTAAAATTTCTGAAGCTATAGTCCTCTCCGTGTAAGGACGTACCCTAAGGGTGCAACCTTACCCTTTCTCCCCTGAAATATTAAGCTATCGATTTATAGTTACTTTTCTTGCTGTTGGGTATTTTGCAGGTCTTTTTCAGTGTCGGTAACCATACAGTTTAGGGACCCTACTTGCCGATACGACGTCTTACATTAACCGTTAATCTGGCGCGTTGGCAACGTTCAATCACTGTTCTAGCATGAATTGCGTGTCGCCACCGCATCGCCGTTAAAGTCACTAGTGATACATTTGCGAGAATATTTAAAGCATATTTTCTTTTTCTGTGGGATTGTAAATCTATTTGGCTAATACCAAGTAAGTAGAATTGTGGCATGTTCGGATAATGCATTTATTAACATTGTTTGCATGAAATGATTAAAGTGCTCAAGTACGTCAGTCTCATGTCTAGATCTACCGGTACACGAAATAACTCTTGCGGGACGAAATTTTGGCAGTAGAACTTATAACATTATTATTTTCAAATCCGCAGTGAACTTGAAACCTGACCTAATTTCCGTTCACGGAGCTTGGCACATTAGTATTCCTATATGTTTCCTGATAAGCTTGAAGATATAACCAGCCTGCAGGCTGAAAATATGCCCAATAATTTCTCTCCTTACTGGTTACCGATGTTGAAGAGAGAAGGAAATGTTCGCGCAAAAGAAAGGGAAGTCATTGGATGTCTGGAACTTTCTAAAATCACACTGCAAAGACTTATTAAATAAATTGCATCGTTTAACACGCCCCTCTTGTCAAGAATATGGTTATAGTACGCCTAGTGTATATCAAAATAAAGACGGATAATTTGAGTGAGAAAGTGTGTTTATTTCCTTAATTCCTCATTGAGCGTGGAAATCGACGAGATATTCATAATTATCTTGATTTATTTGATCTTATCTTTTATCATTTACTAGGGTAGGGAAACATTGATTATCGGTGTTTTCTACATTGAGGTTAGTTTGTTATGGTTATGTCTGGTGATTTTAATATGTAACCAGGCATGTTGGCAGCAGTGATCAGCCATTACAAAAAAGAGAAAAGAAGAGCATCGGGTGGCGATATTTACTTTCTGGGGTATTTCCTTACGTGGAAATTACTATACAGTAATTAGAATAGGGAAAGAAAAAGAAAAGAAAGAAAAGGAGCCTTGGGAAGAAGGTGAAGGGGAAAGAGAGGGAGTGGATGTATCTGGACCATCACATGACAGGTTATCAACACCGGGCAAAACCCGACTGATTAAAGCCTATGAGGAAGGGGAATGAGGAGTTTGTCTTACGATATTTGAGCTAATAAAATTACTGCTGAGCCACCTTGGAATAATAGCAACGATATTTAACGTTTTTCTAACTCTTTCATGATCGCCGTTAATGGATATTATTTTCCGCAGAGCCTAGCGCAGAACGAGAGATGTTGACTGTGATGTAGTAACTCCTGTAGATCATGTGGCAACACAGCGCTCCCACTCCTTTGTTCGGCGCCACGTGCTGCGAACTGTCAGAACACGCACATTGTTTTAATAGCACTATAGTTGCCGACTTTGATATTTACATTCACCACGTGATTAACCTATCTCCCTCAGTGTGTATGATATTTAGTACGGTTCGCGATCTTTTGCATTTTCCTTCAGTAATTAGTGTGTTTTTAATATTGTTGGGGGTTCTAGTGACTCGTGAGATCAGTGGAGTGTTCCCTTTGTTGGCCATAACCTCCTTCCTGTGCCAGCCATTAGCGGAGAGTGATGTATTATTTCCTCATTCTCTTTTATTAATAATATATTCTCTTATTAGTGTCAGATGTTGTTAGTAAGTGTGGTTTTTGTGAATTTGTTTTGAATCCATATTCATTAGTTTTGTTTAGTACAGTATTACATTTTACGAGGGTTGTTTACTGCGGTCGTATTGCATCGGCTGTTCTCACGGGAGTAGCGCGCTGGCAACAGAGGAGAGGCGATGCTCATTTGTTGTGCGAAACATCAATTTAGAAGAAGGCCGTGCGGAGTTTATCTGCCAGTCACTCAACTGCTTCCAGCCAGCAATTCCACCTTTTGGCAACAGGAATTGGAAACATCCCGGGCCCCGTTTCATTCTTCTGCAGGAACTGTCGGCATGGAGACATGTTAGCTTAATGGAAACAGATAATTTGTTCAGGGACGACTGTCATACGTTCACTGCAACACCTACCAGATTGACCTTATGTGCCCAGCATTGAATGTGAAGAGTGTCGGCTGGCAAGAGGAGTGACATTCCAGCAAAACACGAGGTCATGTATTTGGCCGAGTCAATTGCTAAGGCAGCAACTTGGTCAGAGTTCACTTTTGTGTCCCGCAGTGCCTCTGTAATTGTTCAAGCACACGTCCATCCATTCACACCCTCCAACGAAGTGACTGCCGCCACATACTGGTCCTGTGATGTGGAAGGTTCCGCTGTAGACAGCAGAACAGCGAAAATTTCCCTACCCATCTTTTTGGTTTTTCATCACACATGACAGCAACTTGTTTGCTCTGTACAGCTATAACAACCTCTTCCTTCCTCGATTTTGCCAAGAGAGGCAAATACAGGGTCTTTATTTATGCTTGGCAGGGACTTTATCGCTCGACCTTGGCCGCCGATGACAGGCCACTACTGGCCGCTGGCGCGCATGGTTTCCAGCACTTCTTCAGTTGCTGAGAGCTGAGCTCCGAGATAGTAGGGTGTTCAATGAAGCTACTGCGTACTGTATGTCATATTGTAGTGTTTTATTGTGATTGTGTATAGTGCTGTAATGTATGTGAAATATTCATTACATGAACGTGTATATCTGCACAATACTTACATTAAGTGCAGAAAATCGTGTGCTAGGACAAGACAAAGGTTTCAAGCGAAATTTCCAGGGAGACCCATTCCTATCAATTGGACAATAAAACAACTGGCCAAGAGATTCAAACCTACAGGTTCAGTAAACAATAAAAATAGACATAAAGGTTGTTATCTCCTTATTGAAGCGTGTTTGGTACGAGGATCATAAGTAAAAGTCTGTGGCCCCCTCGTAGCCCAGATTTAACGGCATGTGATTTTTATTTGTGGGGAATGTTAAAAAATGTAGTTTATGGGAACAACCCTCACACACTAGATGAACTTAGACAATATAAGAGCTGCAATTGCATCCATCAATGTTGAAGAACTTGGTAGAGTAACTGAAAACTTCATTAGGAGATGCCGATTATGTTCAGCAGCGCATGGGGAACATTTTCAGCATAAACTGTAAAAATGGTGAGCAAAATGCATGATGATTTTTGAGTATAAACTATAAACCTGGTGAGTAGAATGCATGATCATGATTTTGAGCACCGTATTCTGCCATACATAGCGCACGCGCGGTAGCCGGCAACTGAACCGTCACTGGCGGCCAAGGTCGAGCGAGAAAGTCCCTGCCGAGCATAAATAAAGACCCTGTATTTTCTACGAAGGACATTACTCCCTGGAAGGTCTCCACCGCTTACAATATTCTTCTTCACCCTCTTTGAAAACAGGACGATCTGCTTTTTCCAAGAGAATGTTAGCTGATATCATCTCTACGGTCGAAGAGACGAAATTCAGTTTGGCAGCCTAACAAAGTCAGAAAAAATGCAAATAATTAATCTATGAAATTAAATTATCTACAATTTACACATCGCAACCATCCACCAGAGATACACACAATAGTTCATACATCCCTTAACAGAGGGGGTTGGTGGCGGGAAGGGCATCCACCCGTAAAACGAGCCTAATCCACTGGTGCAACACAGTTCGCCACAGGTGTGGAAAAAGCAGAAGGAAAATAATATGGAATATTAATGATTAATAACTACTGCTTACAGCTTAAGTGAGAAGTTAATATTATGAAATCATTGGCAACATTGCCGAGCTATATCAAGTCGCTTCGAAACTATTAACATTGTTGTGCTTTCGAGACTTACTAGAATCATGCTGCTTTTACTTCACCTATTTTTCATTAATTACTGAATGCACGGCTTAAGAACAGCTTCATAGAAAAAAACATTGAAGGTGAATTTGCTCCATATGTCACCGCTTTAAAGCAACTGTATTGTGCATTGCACATGCATCTTTCGAGGAAAAGTTTTAACATGGAAGTGACAGATCTCTGTTGTATGATGGTTGATCAGAATGCAATAAAACAAACGTGCAATAAGACCGATATTGCATTCATTATACACCTGGAACCGTGAATCGGGTTACCCAGTGCATAAATAGGCTGTTTCTGTCTACATCGCGAATGCTTGAGCAGAGGAAATGGTGTGCAATCTCTATTTAAGTGATTTGCAAACAGATAACCGCCTACAATTTCTAACCCTCGTTAGCAGGTAACAGACCATGGTTGTTACATCACCCTCAACGAAATAAAAGGTTTTACAAGAATATAACAATTGAATGTTACTTGCCTTTGCTCCTTTTGAACGTTCAGCCGCCTCGAACATTGTTGTCTGCCGCTTGCGTGTCTTTGCCGCTTCCATGTGGTGGCGGCTAGAAATGTGCTTTTTTTCTTCACCATCAGAAGTTTCTCATGGTATTACTGCAAAAGCTACAGAGCATTACTTTTCCAGACCTCTTCATTCTGTCCTGTGAGAACTGTTTTATTCGTTCATCTAAGCTCGCTTTCGTTGGCATTGTGGACTATCCCGATAACCTTGCATGTATGCGTACGTACTTATCCTTGCTGCTCCTCAGAATTGAACTGAATGAGAATATGCAAATGGTTGAGGGGCACTTGAAAACAAGCCAGCCCGTGATGCAATGCTTCATGTGAGAATCACAGAATGAACAAACCAAAGACGATGCGTTATGCGCTTGCGCCTTGGTCGTTAGGATATGTACTTCATGTGCAAATCACAGAATAAACACAAACAATTGTACATTTGGGGATTTCCATATATCTTCACGGACAATGTTAAGCGCCCACGCCTTGAAAAGGTTTTATTAAACGTCGGGTAATGGTTTAATGTATGATTATTTCTCTAGTTGTGATAAATTTCGCGAGTAAACCCGAAAATTTTGTATATGTAGCTGAAATGTCAAAATTTCACAGATAGGTAGTGTGTCAAATTACATTTAAATTCATAACACATGTCGTTATATGCCTTTCTCCCATCGTATATAACACTAGAAAATTTTGCGAGTTGCAAAATTTGAGTGTCCCTAATAATGATTATTAATATCTTCAGAAGTATTACATCTAAAAGCATGAAC
Source organism: Anabrus simplex (assembly GCF_040414725.1). Taxonomy (NCBI): domain Eukaryota; kingdom Metazoa; phylum Arthropoda; class Insecta; order Orthoptera; family Tettigoniidae; genus Anabrus; species Anabrus simplex. Next base: position 225,815,377 of record NC_090267.1, read on the forward strand.
TCTTTTTTTATAATGCCAATTGTAGAACCACAAAAATCTTTACAATGAAAATTCTACTTTAGGTCCCTTTCTGCACCACGGTTCACATACTGAAAGGTTTGTGTTAATCTCTGGAGAATTTGGAAACTGGAAGCAAGTGATCAACGTGCGGTCCTGTGTTGACGGTTATACTGTCTTGTGTCTGCTTTTGGCTAAACATTTATATGAAGAAACAGTAATTCTCTCATTGGTTCTTTTGATGGCATTAACATTTTTGCATTTGCTTTAATCATGATAAACAAGGTTTGGCCCCTATCTTAATATGGACATTTCATGTATGACTGGTTCTACTGCTTGTCACATGGAGTGTTTCTTATGCCCAAGTTATACAGAACTAAATTGCATAATCTGCAAGATACAGAGCCTATTACTGATGCATCTTGCAGGAAATTCAGGTAGGGACCTTGAAAGAGAAGGTACCTGAGCACTCGTTAAAAGATTACCATTAAACGACATTGGTTTAGCAGATGTTCTGTTATTCGTTTTGCTTTAATAAAATTCCAAAAGTATTTAGGATTGTTGTTTGTTTGTCCAACCCTTGTCCCATTCCTCTACGGGGTCGGGTATGAGATGAATCTGTCATGGCAGATTTTTATGACTAGATGCGCTTCCTGACGTCAACCTCGTCTTAGAAGTTAATGAAGCTAATCCAAGTACATCTTAATACCCACCAACTCCTGTTGTACTTTTATCTACATCAATCAAAACCCCCTCCACCGAGTTGATTCATACGATCTTGCCAAAAAAGACCTTCAACTCTTTCGCTATTGTACAAGGCATCTGGCATGTGGTAGTAGGAAGGGAGAGGGTGAAACCCGATGCTGGCAATAGCCTAGTCCTGTCGAAGAGACCCAGGGGTCTTCTCAAGGCTCAACGTCACCATCCAAATATTAAGAGCTCAGATGGAAAGCCCCTTTAGGGAAAGAAAATGAAATGAAATGGCGTATGGCTTTTAGTGCCGGGAGTGTCTGAGGACATGTTCGGCTCGCCAGCTGCAGGTCTTTCGATTTGACTCCCTTAGGTGACCTGCGTGTCATGATGAGGATGAAATGATGATGAAGACGACACATACACCCAGCCCCCGTGCCAGAAAAATTAACCAATGATAGTTACAATTCCAAACCCTGCCGGGAATCGAACCCCCTGTGACCAAAGGCCAGCACGCTAACTATATAGCCATGGAGCCGGACGGTAAAGAAGATAAAGCAGAAAGATGGCAGGAACATATCCAACAGTTGTATCAAGCTAAAGATGTAGATGATTTGGTTCTGGAACAAGAAGAGGCTGTTGGTGCTGATGAAATGAGAAACCCAATTTTGAGGTCAGAGTTTGACAGAGCTGTGAGAGACCTAAATAGGAACAAGGCATCTGGAATTGATGACATTCCCTCTGAATTAGTTACTGCCATAGGAGAAACCACCTTGGCAAGGTTATTCCATTTAGTGTGTAAGATGTATGAGATAGGAGAAGTGCTGCCATCTGATTTTCGACAGAATGTTGTGGATATTACCAGATAGCAGGGGGGAAAAGGGTGCGGGCCTGGATCTGGACACAGAAAGCACAAGTATTACAAGTTTCACTTTAATTTTATTTCAAGTTTCTTTGTTTTTGCTTTCAAAAATTTTAATACTAAAACATAAAGATAATAAAACATAAGATAAATAATAGCTTTGAGCTATCAGTGTTCAAAATTCAGCAGGGACTAAGCCCAATTAACAAGATAAAGCTTTTAGGCTTCTGTTTAATAATAATTAACAGGGTGAAGCATTTTAGGCTTCTACAACGTGCGTTCCATACGTAATGCGACCAATTTTTTTTCTGGCGCAACTGTACACCGCAGCGTGTTCTTACCTACTGGGCTAGGTGGTGGGGGGGTGTTAGCTTCAAACGCTCTTTGTCTCATTCGGCAGCGAGCTGCCGGAGAGTCAGGGCGTGCCTTTCCGTCAAGCCCGTTTTTAGTTCATGTAACACGGCACAATGGATCGTTCTGTAGAGCAACGGTACACTATCAAATTTTGTGCTTAAACTTGAAGTCCGCCACCGAAACATTTCCATTACTTCAGCAGGCCTTTGGGACTGATTGCTTGTCCAAATCACAAATTTTCCAATGGCACAAGTCGTTCATGGAGGGCCGAGAGGAGATCACTGACGAACCTCGGAGTGGACGGCCATCAGGCTCACGAGTTGACGAAAATGTGACGCGTGTGCGCGATTGTTTAAACTCTGACAGGCGGCTGAGCCTTCAATTGATAGCACAAACTCTAAACATGGCAAAAACAACTGTTTTTCGCATTGTGACTGAAAAGGAGGGTCTCGCGCTGCCGAAGCGACATCAAGGACACATGGAAAGTTCATCACGACAACGCAGCGAGTCACAGCACCTTCATTGTCAATGACTTCCTGGCCAGGACCAACACCCCATTGGTTCCCCAGCCTCCCTACAGCCCTGACCTGGCTCCCGCTGACTTTTTTTTGTTTCCTCGGTTAAAAGGAGTCGTGAAAGGAAAACATTGGGACACGATTGAAAGAATCCAGGCGCATGTTACATCAGCTCTAAAGGACATTCCGGAAAAGGCCTTCCAGGCATGGAAACACCGCCTCCAAAAGTGTATCAACGCAAGAGGGTGCTATTTTGAAGACTTTTTATTATTTGTACGAATATATTCAATAAATGATTTTTTATGAATTTTGTCGCATTATTTATGGAGCGCACCTTGTAATTAATACAGGGAGATGCGTCTAACATTTAACTAATAGATATAGAACCAGATAGTTCTGGACAATATAAAACATACAAATCAAACGCGAAAGCCATTGAAGTTTACATAATAGAAAAACCTTAGAAGGTACTTAGACTCACAAGGGAGGTAATTGGCAAAAGAAAAGGAAACCACAGGAAGTACAGGACTTCTGTTTCCGCACGGCCAAACTTCGAGAATAAAAAAAGAACCGGAAGACCACGCTGGTCCTTTTTAACCCTCTCAGTGCCGTGCTATATGTTAGATACTAGCCAAGAGTGCCGCCCACTTTTTGTCTGATTTGCCACTCTCTAAAAAACAAAATGTATCACACTCTCAATTTACACACATTTTCAGTGAAACATTTTTCTATTATATGAAAGGAATGTTCCTTTGAATTAATGGAACTTTATGCCCAAAATCATTATAGTTAAAATTAAAATTGTGAACTTAAAATACAATTAATGAAAATCCACATTTTATAGCAAATACGTAGTTCTAAGAAACAGTATGAGAGACAAACTGATGGTATTACTTGTAGCACAGGCTATTGACCATTGTTTGGGATAAAATTATGTTATTTGGAGTGATCATATGTCTTAAAAATCAAGAGATAAGTTACAGGTTCAGCATCATGAATGAGTAGGGGCATGTTTCGGTTCGGGTAACTCGAGGAAAGGGTGAGGTGGTTGGTATGGTAAATCACCATAACGGGTAACTTCACTGAATAATAGCAATATATATTGTTAATGCCAATATTACCGTGGAAATCTTGCTTACTTTCTGAATTATCTCTAACCTCAGCAATTGGGGGTGGTCCACTTACAAAATCGTTTTCAGAATCGGTCTCACTGACTTTAACCTCACTAGAAGTGTTTTTAACACTATTATGAAGTCCGTTCACTTTCTGACTTGACATAATCATCATTCCCTAAACTATGTATGTATTCAGCTAGACCATCATTGTTTGTAAGTCCGCCATCACTCTTGACATGTGCACAAAATGTGTGGACCCGACCTATACATTTTTAAATGTTCGTCAGACGAAAACAAATTATTTCATGCTGCTCCTAGTGGTAAATTTGGAGAATACACACCTTCCTTGACAATAATATACTGATATATGCTACCATCTAGCGGAAGAAGTAGAATTACGATGGTTTGTAAACTAGTCTTCATGAGGGTTGAAAAATCATCCCTCAGTGCTCAAAGAGTTAAATTTCACGGCTCGCAGATCTATATTACAGGGGCGCAAACCCACGCTAAAGGCCGCAAGGAAAAAAAATAGAAACTAGAAAGGGTTAGTTTAATAGGCCGTAAATCACAAAAGGCTAGGATGACTGTACAACTAGGCTATCCTATTAGAAGTTAAAACCTAAGCGGCAGAATGCCTGTGAAGCAGTGGCTAATCCATGCTACAGAGTGACTAGGTTAATTAACTTCTGAAAGGTGGCAACCAATTTTGAAAACTAGTCGCTGAAAAATCAAATTGAAGAAGTGGTTTCAAGAGTACACACGCACCACCTTACATTCCATAAAATTAAGCACCGCCTATGAATTCATATGCTATTAAAATTTAAGTCCTCCCATCATCCCCTTTTAAAACACTGAAGTGGACTTTATAGTCATACCTTCATGACTCAGTAGCCCTCTATGCAAGCCTCAGGTGAGCAAGCCCGCATTACACTAGCTGGCCATACACGGAATTTTTTTTGGCAGGCCTCGCCTGTAGGGCCAGATCCGACAGGCCACCTGCCAGGCGTGACCTTCAGAGACACGGCCTGCTGCTCGCCATCAACTGTCACACCAAGCCTGTCGTGTTGATCTGTGAACAGTCCAGTCCGTCCCATTAATGGAATGGTCCCTGAGATCTAGGCAGGCCAAGCCTCATCTGCTGGCCTTTCAAACTAGTTTGAAATCCTTGCCGGTCGGGTCTGCCGTACTTAGAACTGTGCAATGGACATCGAAACTGCCAGTGTCTAGAGGAAAAGAAAATTTGCTGTTCCAGCTGTTGGAATGTGCATTTCGCTATATGTGAAATCATGCAAAAAGGAAAATGTACCAAGCTCGATAGCTGCAGTCACTTAAGTGCGGCCAGTATCCAGTATTCGGGAGATAGTAGGTTCGAATCTCACTGTCGGCAGCCCTGAAAATGGTTTTCCGTTGTTTCCCATTTTCACACCAGGCAAATGCTGGGGCTATACCTTAATTAAGGCCACGGCCGCTTCCTTCCCACTCCTAGCCCTTTCCCGTCCCATGGTCGCCATAAGACCTATCTGTGTCGGTGCGACGTAAAGCCAATAGAAAAAAAAAAGGAAAATGTATCGAAGTGGATCAAATCATGGATAAGAGAGCAAGACAGCTTTAGTCACGTGTGTCTGATACAACACCTGAGGGAAAATTAACCTGACGAATACAAGAATTATTTGCAAATGGACCACAGCGATTATGATTTGCTGTTAGGTAGGCATATATGGATTTTTCTCGTTATTACATTTAATATTTGATTCTTAATACATATACATAATGACTTTTTTTACGTAGCTATTACCGGTGAACAGTCTAGTTGATGGCGTATTTATTGTAGGTATTGTAGCTTCTAAGCTGAAGAAGGATACTGTAGTGCAACAAAGCTCATTACGTGAAGAACGCTTCATTGCGAACACTGCAACGCCTCATGTTTTAATTGCCTGAGACACAGCCGCTCTTTGTTCATTTCAATAAATTTGTCTAGCAGTGCCTTTGTCCACCCCATGCTTTCCTTACAAGAGGTTTGATCTGTGAGAAGAGGTCTTTCCGTTGAGGTGCTGACAGCAGGTCTCTCCTGTATATGTCTTTTCACAAGAGTTTAATCCTGATGTAAACCTGGTATGTCTACGCCTCCGCCAAAGAAAGAGTTGTGATTCGCTGAGCGTGTAGTTCCGACCTCCACCCCGTCAACATCTCATGTACGGACGTACAGGGCTGCACATTGCATACGACAACAGTGTGAAGATCTGAACTTCTGAATAAACGACTAAACCTGGATTCTGTTCACTTAGTTTATTGAACACATTCACAATCCACTGCCAATGGTCACTTCTGAGCAGTTTTCCTCTTTTGTGCTTCACTACACGTGATGGTCCTACCTCTTGCTCCATTTCTCTCACTATGAATACTGACTCTCTGACGGCTGCTGCAAGATGCAACACTTTATCTCCACGTTGTTCAGCTTGGGACTTTCCCCACTACGAGAAAACTTCCTGTATTACACCGCGCCTTGTGCCTTAATTTCTCGTTATTTAATCACTATTTTATGTTTAAAAAGCATATATATACCAGTATATATGACAACCATATTTTAATTTGATTACGTACTCCTCCAAACTCTCTAAATGCCGGGCTGAGTGGCTCAGACGGTTGAGGCGCTGGCCTTCTGACCCCAACTTGGCAGGTTCGATCCTGGCTCAGTCCAGTGGTATTTGAAGGTGCTCAAATACGTCAGCCTCGTGTCGGTAGATTTACTGGCACGTAAAAGAACTCCTGCGGGACAAAATTCCGGCACCTCGGCGTCTCCGAAAACCGTAAAAGTAGTTAGTGGGACGTAAAGCAAATAGCATTATTAAACTCTCTAAATGTAATACATTAAAATAAAATTAATGGGACGTACTATTTTCTTCGAGCTCGCATACAGTCGAGTGAGCGCGACAGTTGCTTCGCCAATACTTCCGTCCTATGTCCACGTGCAAAGGCAAGGTGCTCCGCCTATTTGTTTACATCAGGATTAAACTCTCGTGAAAAGTGGTATAGCAGGTAATGCCTCAAACTGATCTCGCTCGCTAACGAGCATTCCTAGCCTGTCACAATTCCTTTCCGTGTATGGCCAGCTAATCACAGCAAGTCCTTCTAGCCCCGAACGACAATTCCAAGACCAAGTTCCAGGAGCAACTGTCCCAATTCATATAGACCCAAAGAAGGGCTCTTATTGTAACTAAAGGGAGGTGTGGCTTGTTGCTATGAAAGAATGGAGGCAAACAATATTTATTACATGATGGCAAACTATTTCTCAATAGAGGGAAAAATTGCTCCTTTACTCCAGAGCCATCTATGGGGAAAGGAGGAAAACAGTAGTTTATTGTTCAATGTCTAGATAGCTTAGTATGCAAGACATCAGTTAGGAGGTGTAATAACCACAGATTATACTGAAAGTCAAGTCAAGAGCTTAGGAAAAGTATCCTTCCGCATGTGAGCACGTCCCCTGTTCCCTCTTCCCGTCTCCGTTCTCCATCTCCGCCAGGAGCATCTTATTATTAACGTCGTGCGTCTATCTGACGAGTACTTCATTCTCAAATAGTGAAGCATCAAAAGAAATCACTTCCTTTCACGTAGCTGTACTTTGATTACGTACCATACCTATTTATTCCTTTATTGACCAATATATACATACAGATTACTGATGAATACCGAGGCAAGAGAAGCAAGGTTTATTTTTATTTCATAAAGCAATTTGTGTAAGGCACATGGGGACTTAGAACATAAGTATACTACTGCGCTCTCATGCTGCGACTGTCAGGGGCAGTTCAACAAGCTGAAAAACCCACCTGTGAGTGGGATTGCAAAATACAATGTTTCCAGGAATGTTGTTAATATTGTAGTCTCGTCATTCGGAAGGTAAAAACGAACACATGATCCCCTCATGACAACATTTCTGCAGTTAGAGAGCGATTACGAATATAAAGTACAAATTATTATTATTATTATTATTATTATTATTATTATTATTATCATCAAATACGCCAAGGATCCTATTCCCATACCGTGTTAACGCCCTTCCCGTTTTATTTACGGCGAATGCATAGTTCGAACTGAGCTGACACATAGGCCTACTGACGAACAACCGAACGAGCATGCAGCTTAGTTGAATGACATTTTTTTTATCACCTTGACTGCTTGTTTACATAATGAGAGACTTTCATAAAACTAAATGTTCAGCGACTTTACAGAAACATGTCATCAAAAAGGCTCACGACATACAGCCACAGGAGAGCGTACGATATAGAACCACAAGAAAACTTAAGAATTCCCTTTCGACCTTTCGCTGAAGACTTGGATTTTCCGTGGAGTTTAAATTCTACGCGAGCGGCGTAAGCACTGTACACAGAAACGCCGGTCAGCTGCGCGGTCTTTTTCACCACGTCTTCTACAGTCCACAGTGGATTCTAATCTCATAGGCTACTGTAAACGTTTAAAACAATTTTGTTTAGATTTCCTACTTAATTTTTCTCCACTTTTGTTAGCTTTAAAGTATTTCACAGGGGACTCCAGCGCCACAGCATCACACACGTGTTGCACACAGCTGGCAGCCATTATGTATACTGAACTGTTGTTGCAACCAGTATTGCCAACAGTTTTCTTGTATCCATTTTCAACGTCGCAAATATTATGCGAACTTATCAGCAATGGAATGAACTCGAACAAAGCTTACCAAGTACACAGTGCAATAAGATATCAATCTCATATTAAATTATTATTATTTTGCTACATGCACCACTGAGAACAGTAATTATTCATAGCCATCTACGTATGAAATATATGAGTTGGTAACGAACCCGAATAACATACAACATGTGATATCTTTTCCACATTTATACAGGGCAAAATTTTTTAATTCGTCAAGTCAGTTCACCAGAATATCTAACCAAACGGAAGGGATCTTCTGACTTCAGGAACAAGTAACAAACCTACGGAACTATTTAGCGCTGCGGAAGCCTTTTCACCGACCAGAAGTCTAACATCAAAGGGACCGCTAAGGTCTTGAGTTGACTCTCAGTATAGCAAGGAGAGTTAGATCATACTGTTTACAGAAGATGGAGCTGACTAAACAGATAAAAAAGAAATAAGGGGGAGATTCAAAACTCGTGGCTCAATACCTATTCCCAAGAAAGCCGGTGCTGACAAGTGTGAAGACTACCGCACCATTAGTTTAGTATCTCTTGCCTGCAAAATTTTAATACGTATTATTTACAGAAGAATGGAACGACAAGTTGAAGCTGACTTGGGAGATCAGATTGGCTTCAGAAGATATGTAGGGCCGGGCTGAGTGGCTCACGGTTGAGGTGCTGCCCTTCTGACCCCAACTTAGCAGGTTCGATCCTGGCTCAGTCCGGTGGTATTTGAAGGTGCTCAAATGCGTCAGCCTCGCGTCGATAGATTTACTGGTACGAAAAAGAACTAGTCCAGGACAAAATTCCGGTACCTCGGCGTCTCCGAAAACAGTAAAAGTTGTTTGTGGGATGTAAAAAAATAGTATTATTTAAGAAATGTAGGAACACGTGAAGCAATTCTGACTTTACATCTGATCTTAGAGGATTGAATTAAGGACAAACCCACGTACATGGCGTTCATAGACCTAGAAAAGGCATTCGATAATGTTGATTGGACCAAGCTATTTAAGATTCTGAAGGTGTTTGGGATCAGATACCGAGAACGAAGAATTATCTACAATCTATATAAAAATCAGTCTGCAGTGATAAGAATCGAGGGCTTTTAAAAAGAAGTGGCAATCCAGAAAGGAGTGTCCCCTCTCCTTTTCATTGTTTTCATAGAACAGGCAGTAAAGGAAATAAAAGAGGAATTTGGGAAGGGAATCACAATCCAAGAAGAGGAAATCAAAACCTTGAGATTTGCCGATGATATTATTTTATCTGAGACTGCAGAAGATCTCAAAGTTGCTGAATGTTATGGACAAAGTCTTGGGTAAGGAGTACAAGATGAAAATAAATAAGTCGAAAACAGAAGTAATTGAGTGCAGTCCGAGGCAGGTGATGGAGGAAATACTAGATTAGGAAATGAAGTCTCAATGGAAGTAGATGAATATTGTTACCTGGGTAGTAAAATAACTAACGATGTAAGATTCTGAAGGTGTTTGGGATCAGATACCGAGAACGAAGAATTATCTACAATCTATATAAAAATCAGTCTGCAGTGATAAGAATCGAGGGCTTTTAAAAAGAAGTGGCAATCCAGAAAGGAGTGTCCCCTCTCCTTTTCATTGTTTTCATAGAACAGGCAGTAAAGGAAATAAAAGAGGAATTTGGGAAGGGAATCACAATCCAAGAAGAGGAAATCAAAACCTTGAGATTTGCCGATGATATTATTTTATCTGAGACTGCAGAAGATCTCAAAGTTGCTGAATGTTATGGACAAAGTCTTGGGTAAGGAGTACAAGATGAAAATAAATAAGTCGAAAACAGAAGTAATTGAGTGCAGTCCGAGGCAGGTGATGGAGGAAATACTAGATTAGGAAATGAAGTCTCAATGGAAGTAGATGAATATTGTTACCTGGGTAGTAAAATAACTAACGATGGCAGAAGTAAGGAGGACATAAAATGCAGACTAGCACAAGCAGGGAAGAGCTTTCTTAAGAAAAGAAATTTGCTCACTTCAAACATTGATATAGGAATTAGGAAGATTTTTCTGAAGACTTTCATCTGGAGAGTGGCATTATATGGAAGTGAAACATGGACGATAACCAGCTCAGAAAGAAAGAGAATAGAAGCTTTTGAAATGTGGTGTTACAGAGGAATGCTGAACGTGAGATGGATAGATTGAATCACGAATGAAGAGATACTGAATCGATTTGGCTAAATTTGACGAGGAGAAGAGATAGAATGATGGGACACATCTTAAGACACCCAAGGACTTGTTCGGTTGGTTTTTGAAGGAAGTTTAGGTGGTAAGAACAGTAGGGGTAGACCAATGTATGAATATGACAAGCAGATTCGAGCAGATGTAGGATGCAATAATTACGTAGAAATGAAAAGGTTAACACGGGATAGGGTGGCATGGAGGCTGCATCAAACCAGTCTATTGACTGATGACTCAAACAACAACAAAAACAGATGGACAAATCACCATCAACAGCGTCATATGCCCTCACTCCATATGATCGCTGCGGAGAGGTTTGCAATTTAATCCAAGCTTTTGGCACACAATCTAGTGATTAGAAATCGAACATTCTGCCGGCTTAAATTATTTAGAATTGTTATACATACTTATTTCAGATTCACGTATGAATCCTTTGTACACATAACTTATACATTTTTACTTCCTACGCAGATCGTGATGTAAATGCGAACTGAACGCTGCGTGCTTAGCTATGAAGCCTTTGTACACATAACTTATACATTTTTGAAGCCTTTGTACAGATAACTTATACATTTTTACTTCCAACGCAGATCGTGATGTAAATGCAAACTGAACTCTGCATGCTTAGCACGTTTTCTATGATACTCCTTGAGTTTGAAAATCTCTATTATATATCTTTGGATATCTTTTCCCTTTATAACTTTTATTTGGTCGTGGCTTTACGTCACACCGACACAGACAGGTCTTCTGGCAACGACGGGATAGGAAAGGCCTAGGAGTTGGAAGGAAGCGGATGTGGCTTTAAGTAAGGTACAGCCCCAGCATTTGCCTGATGTGAAAATGGGAAACCACGGAAAACCATCTTCAGGGCTGCCGACAGTGGGATTTGAACTCACTATCTCCCGGATGCAAGTTCACAGCCGCGTGCCCTTAACCGCATGGCCAACTCGCCCAGTATATATATGTTTTCTTAGGCACCATTGATCTATAATATTATTAACCACAACATAAAAGGAATATAAGGGTTTGTTTGGATTAGTAAACTTTGTTAAATCGTTCCATTTCACATTTTTATAAAGCTCATAAAAACTCATAAAAATTAGCTTTTGCAAAATTATGGACTACTCTGAGTAGTTATGAATTGTTTATATTTTGTGTTAGATAATAATTCAAAAATTAATGCTGGGTGATACCTATCTTTTGGTTAATCGATGTACATCTTAATACCCACCAACTCTTACTTTTATTTCACTAACTGTTATACTTTTATCTACAGCAATCAAAACTCCCTCCACAGAGTTTATTCATATGATCTTGCCGAAAAACATTGTACCAAAAAAAATCAACTATTTTGCTATTATACACACTGCTTGACAACCATGTCTCAGCAAGTACCAGAATGTTGTATTGTGCTGCAAGAATACTTGTATAGAGATAACTTAGTTTTGTATTAAGCCCCCTTACATTTTGATGGTAAATACACTTGTGTCCATAGTGTACAGCAATATATCACCATTTAAATTTTTTTAGGTCTAATCAAATTGGTTGGTATCTTTCTTTTTTAACCTGATATTTTCAGTTTTTTCCACCCATAAATAAGCAAATTCTTCTTTTTCAATTTACAAGCTTTTGCAGATACAAATTTTCTATTAGTAGTCAAACTGCGATTCATATAAACGAGCATTCCTAAGGTAAAACCTATTTCACTTATGTTGTGATTTCTCTTAATTTTGCATATATTAACGATCATGTCCTTGCTTTAAGGTGAGCATAGCAAGGTGATGCCTACCACTGCAGAGGCAAGTGCAGCAGTGGACACGATATGTCATCTGTTTGGGGAAGGGAATAATTTGTATAACTTTTATGAATTTACAAACAGATAGAGGGCATTAGAAATAAAAAGTGTAAACAGAGATCAATTCTGGGCTATTTCAGTAGGAAGCAGTGATAGTGATTTTGTGCACTTTACCATTTTGAATAAATGTTATGTTATAAGTAGGTAGAATAGTAGTAGTTAAAATGTTCCATCCAGAGAAAGAACATATTTTACATCTTAGATAATTCTACAGCCATTCTAAGAAAGACAACCACATGAAAAGGATGTATTAGTGTACATAATATTTTAATTACCCCCTTGTACCCATTTCCTGGTTAGTGAATGAGCAGGATTATAAAGGAATTGTAATATCAGTAGTTAAATTACATTGCAACTTTATTGGAGTTAACCCATTGAACTGTAGTTTTTCTTGAAAATGAATATACATTGATTGGGATTTAATCTAGCTTAAAAGTGAACACTTGCTACAGCTAGTTAACACCGTGAAACAGTTCACATTCTAACAATACAGTAGTTCCAGTGTGGTAGATCTTAAAACACTTGTCTAAATGCAGTGCCACCTTACACGTATCACATTCAAAATGGGATTCATCCCTGTTCTTTTCCTTGGGATTTTTTCCTCTGCGGTCATAGCAGACCTTGCAACTTCTGGATTGAGATGCTTTGCTGTTGCTGTTATTCTGACAGGGAAGTGACTCCAATGTTTTCCTTGTAACCTCGCTGGTGTATTTCCTGCACTGGGTTGGCCTCTGGTTGGATAATCAGGCAGAACAACCCCCTCCGAAATTTGCTCTGTGCTCCGCAACATCAACCCTGAAACTGGAAAAGCTGGGCCTCTTTTTTTCCTGGATTCAGCATGTGATGAATGACGCTAGTATTTTGCATTGCCATGTCGAGCCCATAGAAGTATATTTTCTTATACCGTTTGGCATATCATCTTATTAGGGGTTATGATGCAAGGCGTTGGTCATGTCAACACCACCCATTCCAGAATTGTAGTCTGCAACCATGTTTGGTTTCATAACAAGTTTGCCCTTTTTGTTTCTAGTTTCGACAAAATCTGGTCTTTGATGCACTGTTGGTAGAAGATGTACATTCTTTTTATCCACCCATTTTGTGGCAAGGATGCCATTTGCTGAGACAAAAGTCATTTCTCCTTTCTTGAGGTTCATTGCTGCAAAATGGGGTGGCCTGAATTTCCGCTTTGGATGTACAGTTCCAATGGCATTGGTATTTTTCATTATCTTCCTGAAAAGAGTAGTTGAACTATACCAATTGTCCATATAAATAGTCCTGCATGATCTTAGCAATTCGTCACACAATTCAAGAACAATTGCCTCACTACACAGGAGTCTTCTGGCATCACCTGTCCCATATGCCTACTGAGGTTCGTTATCAACATATATACTAAACTTCAGCAATAGCTAGTTTCAGAGCAGCAGACTTACAGAATTTTATACTAAAACATGCTCTTTTTGAAGGGTTGAATTGAACGAATGCTGAACACCCCTTGAACTTCATCAGACTTGCATCAATACTTATTCTTTTTCCATGCACGTACACCTTCTGAAACTTTTCCAACAGTAGCTGCAAAAGAGGTCTAACTTTCAGGGGCTTATCACACTGGGTTTCTGGAGAATCTGGGACAAAATGCAAATATCTATATATGATACTGAAGCATCTATGAGGCATGCTTTCTGAAAATATTGGCGTTTCTCTAACCCCACTTCCCTTAGTCCAGTCTTTTTCAACCGAAGACATTTTGGTCTGAGACATCAATATACATAACACAAAATGATCCTTCAGTTCATCCTTTGTCACAGGAAACCAGTTCTGCACATCATAAGTTTCCTTTTTTGTAGGGTTACTTTCAGTATCGCGAAGACATTTTGCCGCATTAGCGTTAGTTTCATTCTTTACAAGTTCCCATTATTTGTCAGTCAAAAACTCACCTAGCACCTCAGCCTTCCCTGGATTCTCGCCTGATCTTCTTGCAACCTCAGAGTCCAGTTCTCCATCTATAATGCACCATATATTTTTTGGTACATTGTGTCCACTTCCAGTCTTCTAGGTTATGCACACGCCCGCCTGCATCCCCGTCTTCATTTTCTTCAATAATGTCATCTAATTCTTCGGAACTACTAATGCTAACATCACTCGAAGGTAATTTAGTATCACTTTCATCGGAAAAGGTCACTGACATCGCTTTCCTCAAAAAAAAAAAAAAACCACGTAATATTCAATCTTCATCCAACTTGGCCATGACGTTGACTTTACTTTCACTAAAGCTTTACGTGGCAATTTACTCTATCATATTTAGACTCTTTGGCCACAAAATACGTAGTTGAAAGACAAAGATAGCTGCAATACTATTACCAACATCTTGTAGACATGTTGGGATTGCAAAATATCGATATGTATCCGTCAAAACCTGAACAGAGCAATAGGGTGGACGAAAATTGCAGTCATTGCATTTATGGGAACCCGCGGACAATGACGGAAATATCTGTCATTGCAAGGCAATGGGTTAAGTGATAAGATTAAAATTGAAATACTCGCACGGTGTTTTAGACCGGGTCCGGAAAAAAATAGCACAAATTAAACACAAACTATTTTTAATGTTACAAAATTAGTAAATAATTTTGAACCAACTTGTAAATAATGTTCAAAGGTGTTTTAGCAATACAAAAATTGGATGTTAAACAATTGACGTTCATTCTGCATCCTCACTTGTTTCTTGACTTTCCGTACCGCACAGAACACGTCACTGCCGAGTGTTCTTTGCAAATATGTCGCTGGCATACATGGCATCCAGCCTTGGTTTTTCTGATTTTCTTCAGTTGCAATAGGCGCATCTTCCAGGTCCTTCTAGTTCCTGTGGAGCTGCAGAGGGTTGCTCTTCTGCAGGCAATCCTAACATTTGGCTAATGTTCCTTTTCTGAAAGTATTTAGATTTCTCTTTCCCTATTTCTATCCATGATGTGCTGGACTTCAGTACAGTAGAACCTCGATAATCGGTTAATTCAAAATCCCGCCTAATTCGAAGAAGCTCTCGTTCCCGGAAACATGAGATACAGTTTTGCATGTTATTTAAATTGTTTAATTCGAAATACGGATAATTCGTAATTCGAAGTACAATGTCGGCCCCATTACCAAAATTATGACTTGTAATTCGAAACTGCCTTTACATTTTAAAACAATAGTATTGTACAGAGTAATTTCAACTCGAAATTTATCCGCTCCATGTCAAAATAGAACGCGCGTTCCGGAACGTGGAGGTAGCTTTCCGCACTTACACTCACTTCGGTGGGTCTGCAGTACGCTTCATGATTGCTAAGTTGAATGAAATCTGAATTCTTTTATATTCAACCTTTTAAGGAACGCCGTAATATCACGCAACAGGCACTATGCAGGAAAACAGAATCCGCGAACACTGGTGATGCCGACAGTTGACGAACAAACGTGGCTCATATAATAAATTCGTAGGCACCGAACAATATTGTTATTGCCGGTGAAACTGCATTGCTTCATTTTAATGCCAGCCCAAACGGTCTTATGGTTTTAAAGGAGAAAGTGCCAGCTGAGGAATCGTACAAGGGTGGGGGTGGGGGTCATAGTAGTGCATTGCAGTGCACATGGAAGCGAGAAACTGTATCCCCTCGTCATAGGAAAGTTTGATAAGCCACAATGTTTTAAGGGCGTCGGGCACTTTCCATGCCAGTACAAAGCATCTAAAAATGCAAACAGTATAGAAATCCAAAAAATAATGTATTTGCACGGGGGAACTGGCATAATTTATCCTCATCTTTGAATTGTGTGATTTTTTCTTTCATTGCGTGAGGTTATGTTTGTCAGTGATTTATCCAAGTGCATTATTTGAACATTGTAAATGCACCTTGTTGGTTACATTTCGGAATGTTTTTTCCATGGCATTTGAAAGGTTTAAACTGTGAATCGAGGTGATTGCGTGTATTAATGGGTCTTATAGTTCTTTGTGACGCGGCAAGTGTTTACATTTCTAAGTACGAGAGAAGTGTCATGGCGGAAAATCGTACATGGATAGTCATAAGAAAGTTCGATTTTAAGGGCATGGGGTTACTTTCTGTGTAAATACAAGGCATCTAAAATGCATACAGTATAGTAATCCAATTAATAAAGCCAGCATAGATTTTTCCTCATCTTTGAATCGTGCTTTTTTTTTTCTTTCTTTCTTTCTTTCTTTCTTTCTTTCTTTCTTTCGTAGCATGAGGTTATGTTTGCCAGTGAGATATCCGAGTGCATTATTTGAATACTGTAAATGCACCTTCTTGGATACATTTTGGAAATAGTTCTTTTTCATGACATTTGATAGGTATAAACTGTGAATCAAGGTTAACTGCATGCAGTAAGAATATTTTGTAACGCGGCAAGGATTGGTACTTTTGAATTGCAAATTGGCGGTTAATTCAAAATCATGTAATTTGAAGTCCGGTTTTTTAGTCCCAACGACTTCGAATTAACAAGGTTTTACTGTATATACGAAGCCACCATCTTACACCAAAACAAAACTGACACATTCTTGCTAGATTAACTTAAAAAGTAAAATAAAACCTAACTCAAACACGAATACGTCATGGGGTGCGCCAGGAGTTTTAGACCAGGTTCGTCAAACAATGCACTGAGGCTGAAATTGAGGAGCGTGAGGGGTGAATTGTTCACATACACTGACAGTGGACGAATCCAATGTAAGGTACTGTGGGGATGGGAGTTAGCGGTCCGCTACGTTAAGAACTATAAACCTTTATCTCTGAACCCAGTTGAAAAGACCGTGACGCGCCCTCTCCAGGGTTAATACTGTAATTGTTACCTCAAAATAAAAATTTGGGCCTATTATTCTGTCTAACTTCACATCACTTGCCTGTTTTCTGATCATGAATGGGTTCCTCTTTGAACTGATTAGGTTCTTTGGCTCTCCAGTGTCATCAGTTTTCGGTGAATCAAGTTTCATCTTCAAATTGAAAAAATGAACAATTTCTTTGGTGATTCAAAAACCCTTCATAAAACCTAAGCCTACACAGATCACCTGGTTAAGTTCGTGCATCACAGTAGCTTTTCAGGACTTAAGCCCAAGTAATTTTGCCACTCTTTGTACAGAATCCTCTAAGAAAAATCCCCTTTGCTGAGAGATGGCTGAGATATTTTTAGAGGAATTTTTACATACAGGGTACCATGTCGTCAGGCACTGTAAATCATCTTTGCTTCCTGTATTGAACACTTTCCCTTGCATGAAATTGATTAACTAATTTATGAATTGCATTTAGACTTGGAATTCAAACACTTGGAATTTCCGTTCAAAACTTCTTGACAGCCAGTCACTGAGCGGCATGAGACTTCAAGCCTGCATAGGAATTTGGTAATTTCTCCCATCCTGCTGCTGGCTATGAGCCAAGACTGTCTGCACAGTTCCTGCAGTGACAGAGCAGTGGATGACCCTGTATTTGTTTCTTGTTGTGATTTGTTGATTTATGCAATATTCTACTGTGGAAAAATTCATATTGAAGTAAATTGCTTCTAGCTAGAGATTCCTGATTCATTTTAAAAATGCAAGACTAATGGCCTTTGTTGTTGCTGAGGGAAGGAGTCCTGTTCTAATGTAAGTACATGATTTTGTTTCAGGAAGGGGACAGACGAAGCTGATCTAGTACCTGCACGCCAAGCCAATCTCCGTTGTCCACAAATTGTAATCCAGTTTTATGAAGAAAGGTTGACATGGCATACATCAAGCCATGATGAAGATGACACAGGTGGCAGAGAGGGGGCCGAATAGGTTTAGTTTCTTGCGGTCTATTCCTTCCAACAATATGAAACCATTGACTCTGGACATGTTTTAACATTCCCCCTCCCTCTTTATTGTGTAGCAAGCCCTTAAGTTCCTAGTTTGTAAGACTAGTAAAGCCAATCATTCTGTACTTGTTTGGGGAACTATGATTTGGAAGGACCAAGTGCCTGCCTGTTTTGAAGACGAAAGAGAATTGATTCTAACCTATGAATCTGTGTTGTTGAGATCAAAGATTCTGGTTTTTTGTTTTAGATGGTTTTAGCTCTGCACAACCAACATCCACAGATTATCATAACTATGTTGGTCCCTGTAGTTGCTTTTATTGTATTCCAAGAAGTACTCGCATTCTGGGAACAGAAGTTTGAGTGAATGATTGCCTATTGACACTGCAGTTTCACTTGCTTGGTTGATTACTCCGGATTCTTTGTTGATGAATTACTATGTTGTATTTAAGAAATGAGATTTGTAGTACTCACTTGCTTCTGTCGAGGAAGGTTTTTCCAATGTGAACAGATAATTGTGATTCATGATGGTATTTTCCTCGACATAGCAAAATAACAACAGATAATGTCTGTGAAAGCATACCCCCTAAATCTAAAAATGATGGTATAACTATGAGTATTCGTTAATTGGTTAATACTGACATATTCAAGATTTTACTGAGACTTGATGACTCAATAAAGGGATGTGATGTATCCATATTAAAGGTGAAAGAAGAAACTGGACATAATTTCAGGTCTTTTGTTAAGGATGTCAGTTTCTGATGACTGGATGTCGTAGATGAAACTATTGCTCATTCTTGAATCCTGCAGTTGGAAGCTGCAGATTACAACTTATTACTGGATAATTTAATATTCAGTATATAGATCAATATGTTTGCTAATACTAGATTATTTTTTAAAGAATTGCTTTGATAATGGAAATGGCAAAGAAAATGAGAGGGGCAGACTAGTTACCCAACATCATTGGAATATGCTCACAAATTCAATAGATTTTAGTTTTATTACCAGCCTAGTTCTTGTTTTTCGTTCCTCTTTCTGACAAGGCAATCGTCTTGGATGTACGTGAAATAAACAATTTACTAATGTGCAGAAAGAGAGAGAATAGAATACAAGAAAAGGTACTTGCGATTGACCTTGGCCTTGTCTTTTTATATATGTATAAGTTAAGGATTTCAGATACACTTATGAGACAAATTGTTTCATTCATCTGTTTTATTTTTTCTTTGTTATAGTGACACTGTTTTTTTCATCATTTGAAACAATATACTTTAAAAATGGTATTAACAGATAATGAGCACTAGAAGTCTACATCCTTAAGTAAAGGTCAGAAATGAGTGTTCCAGTGTGTTTATAGAAAGATATATTTGTTTACGAGACCAGATGCCAGGTTCAAGATTGAGTGTAAAGCTGTGTTCATTTTTCAATGATGGCGAGTTACGTGATTATTATTATTATTATTATTATTATTATTATTATTATTATTATTATTATTATTATTATTATTATATTTTATAGCAATAGTGCAGTTTTCTTTGCTTTTACAACATTATTTCTTGAGAGTTATAATTAGTTTTGTTAAACCTTCTTATCCTCTCCTCCAGGCAGGGAATTGTCTCTATTCTTGTAATTCCCTCTTTACAGATTCATTTCAAAGCTATTCCAGGCAGAAATTGTAGTTGACTCACTTGCAAAAATAATTTATCATTAATGCCAAAATCATCAACTTATATTTTATATTTATTTTATTTTTTGTAATAAGACATTTCATTTTCTTCGATCGTGGTTAGAAAGTTAAGTTGGCTTAACCCTGCAGTGAAAAAATACACTTCTGTCTTTTCTCTGTGAATGTCTTTATAGCATTTCAATCAGGGAAATACATTTGTATGAGGTATCATTGTGAAATTGCGTGTTGGTGTGACTAAACCTGCTGTTGAAT
Organism: Anabrus simplex; assembly: GCF_040414725.1. Taxonomy (NCBI): domain Eukaryota; kingdom Metazoa; phylum Arthropoda; class Insecta; order Orthoptera; family Tettigoniidae; genus Anabrus; species Anabrus simplex. The sequence goes on from NC_090267.1 coordinate 225,835,373, forward strand.
GAGTATTTTTTCTCTTTCCTCGACTTTTCTCTTCATAAACAGGAAAGCATATTCTGTTATAGTATCCTCTTCCTTCTTACAAAATAAGTATAATTTCAGAATGGAATTTTGTGTACATTTTAAATTCTTTGATTATGTAAGATTTTTTATATCAACATAATAGTGGTATATTGTTAGATTTTTCCATTTATATTGCAAAATTTCTTCTTCGTGTAACTGGTTAACATTTTAAAATGTAATACATAATATTTGTAACCCAGTAAATAAATCTAGTTTGTATGTACTATAGTGTTTCATCTCTTCTCCTACAAAGTGTTCTTTATAACCTAAGCATCCTGCATTTTCAAAGAATTTTGTAGTATCCAGGTTAAGATACAACAACGGCTTGTTTTTCACTTTCATAGATGTTGGGAAGGTTATGTTATATCTGCAATGATTCCCATTGAGCAGAGTCAGCCATCTGTATAAAGCATCAATTTCCTGCTCCCTCTGCTTCACACTTCTCACTCATTCATTTGCTCCCCAGTGAAGAGAGAGGAGAGTACATGCCATCTGATCAGAATGTTTTAACTTCCTATAGGAGGGCCATGCTGAAAGTTGTTAGCAGCTTTAAAACCGTTAATCCTAGGATAGTGGTGTTCCTTTCATTCGAAAGAGGATGTTTTTCCATCCCAAAACCCTTGTCTAAGGCGTGCCTCCACCAACTCAGCTAGGTCCCAGCAAGATTATCATACAGTAGTAAGTCTGATGATGTGCGATATTTTCATGCAATAATCCAATATGGTTATTAAAAAATCACTCAAGTGCCGAACAGTGCCATTCATCATTGTTATATGTCTTTGCTGAGTACCCCTTCTAGAGCCACAGTCAGAAATTGGTACGTAAATTTTCTAGAAGATGCAGGAGTCTCTTGAAGATAGCCATGTTCTGGCTGCCCACCGATATCATTTACCCGGGAAAATGTTGGTGCTGTAAGGAAGATCGTTGAGAATATCCTCGCATCACATTTTCAACGTGTTATTTTAAATGTTTAATTCGAAATACGGATGATTCGAAGTACAATGTCGTCCCCATTACTGAAATTCAGACTTTTAATTCGAAACTGCCTTTACATTTTAAAACAAAAGTATGTTGCAGAGTAATTTAAATTCAAAATTAATCCGCGTCATGATAGAACGCGTCTTCCAGAACGTGCAGGGGTAGCTTTCTGCACTTTCACACACTTCGATGTGTGTCTACAGTGTGCTTCATAATTGCTAAGTTTGAGTGAAATCGGAATTCTTTTGTATTCAACGTTTTTAAGGAATGCCGTAATATTACGCAGCAGGCAGTGTGCAGAGAAACAGAATCCGTAACACTGGCAGTGCCGACAGTTGACATAAAAGCGTGGCTCATATAATTAATTCGTAGGCACTGAACAATATTGTCATTGCCGATGATCTTTGAATCGTGAGATTTTTTTCTTTCATTGCGTGATATGTTTGTCAGTGATTTATCAAAGTGCATTATTTATTTGAACATTTTAAATGCACCTTGTTGGATACATTTCAGAAATAGTTTTTTCCATAGCATTTGAAAGGTTTGAACTGTGAATCAAGGTGATTGCATGCATTAATGGGTCTTAGAATACTTTGTGACGCGGCAAGTGTTTACATTTCTGACGTGCGAGAGAAGTTCCATGGTGGGAAATTGTATAAGGATAGAGTGACTGTATTGTGTTGTCATGCAGAAGGAAGTGAGAGACTTTCTCCCCTCGTCATACGAAAGTTCAATTGGCCACGATGTTTTAAGGGCATCGGGTACTTTCTGTGCAAGTACAGAACATCTATAATGCATACAGTGCAGTAATCCACTGAATAAAGCACTTGCACATGGGAGCTAGCATAGATTTCTCCTCGTCTTTGAATCATGCTTTTTCTTTCTTTCTTTCTTTCTTTCTTTCTTTCTTTCTTTCTTTCTTTCTTTCTTTCTTTAGTTGCAAGAGGTTATGCTTGTCAGTGAGTTATCCAAGTGCATTATTTGAATACTCTACATGCACCTTCTGTGAATCAAGGTTAACTGCATTTGTAATGCAGCAAGGGTTGGCATTTCTGAATTACGAATTGGCGGTTCATTCGAAATCGCGTAATTAGAAGTCCGATTTTTTAGTCCCAGCAACTTTGAATAAACAAGGTTTTACTGTATTTAGGTCTTGTGAAGTGATGTGCTGGTCAGGTGCCCCATTCTCTGAGAGGCTCAAAGAGACACTATGGTGGATTGGTACCATTTTATATTGGAAATATTTGATGCAATGACGGTCCAGGGACACCAACATTATTACAGGTGACAAAATTTGAGTACATCATTACTGCGGCCCAGATGTTTACGACTTAAAAATAGAAATACACAGGCATTTTTGACCTAAAATACCGTGTTTACGCGAATAATCCCTGCACCCTAACTCTAGGTAGGCTGATTTTGAAAGGAAAAAAAGAAACCATTGACTCAAATAAAACCCGCACTCCAGCTTCGTGCCTCAATTTTTTTTTTAATATTCCGGGTATTATTTGCGTAATTACGGTATATGAAAATATTAAAATTATTTGGTCGCACTTTGAAATCTTCACAATCTTGCTGCTGTTTAAATTAACATTCAGTAGAAGTGCGCTATAGCAATTATGTTATAACGACAGTTTTTTGTGGTCCCTTCAAAATTCCTATATTAAATTGTGTAATATCCTTCGGTTACAGCGAGAGCCCTATCACTAACACATCCGTTATTATGAGCGATTAAGCGCGCACGATTCTTTCCGTTACCGATATTTATGCACCCCAGCGATTATATTGCATGCGTCGATTACCTTCGATATCATTTCCTCGCTATGTCCACTAGCAAAATCTCTCATTGAAGTTCGAAGGCGATGTCGGAGTCAATTAGTAATACCCGTCAACTGCTGTTCTGTAAAGAAAATTTGAAATGAAAGAGAACATGTTTTAATAAATAACGTGTCCGATAACAGTTATTATTGAAGTAAATGTTGATTCCCATAGGGAACCTAAAATATTTGTCCTGAATGAGTAAATTTATAATACCAATATAATGGTCCGTTATTGGACATTATAAATTTTCCAGCTAACTCATTCTTGGTTGCCTGCGTTTCGCCCTCGTGTGCTAAGTTAGGCTCGTCAGTTGGGACTTAGGCTATTTGAAGTCACCAGCAGTGCCAATGCACTATGAGAGCTATTGTCTCATTTCCAAAAATAGATGCCTGCCTGGCCATCAAATGAAGTAGATGTTGATTCTCATAGGGAACCTAAAATATTTGTCCTGAATGAGTAAATTTATAATACCAATATATTGGACATTATAAATTTTCCAGCTAACTCATTCTTGGTTGCCTGCGTTTCGCTCTCGTGTGCTAAGTTAGGCTCGTCAGTTGGGACTTAGCACACCACCCAAGACGCAAGGCTAGTGCATACCGTGGAGGCCACTGCATAGGCTATTTGAAGCCACCAGCAGTGCCAATGCACTATGAGAGCTATGTCTCATTTCCAAAAATAGATGCCTGCCTGGCCATCAAATGAAGTAGATGTAGATTCCCATAGGGAACCTAAAATATTTGTCCTGAATGAGTAAATTTATAATACCAATATAATGGTCCGTTATTGGACATTATAAATTTTCCAGCTAACTCATTCTTGGTTGCCTGCGTTTCGCACTCGTGTGCTAAGTTAGGCTCGTCAGTTGGGACTTAGCACACCAACCAAGACGCAAGGCTAGTGCATACCGTGGAGGCCACTGCATAGGCTATTTGAAGCCACCAGCAGTGCCAATGCACTGTGAGAGCTATTGTCTTCATTTCCAAAAATAGATGCCTGCCTGGCCATCAAATGAAGTAGATGTTGATTCCCATAGGGAACCTAAAATATTTGTCCTGAATGAGTAAATTTATAATACCAATATAATGGTCCGTTATTGGACATTATAAATTTTCCAGCTAACTCATTCTTGGTTGCCTGCGTTTCGCCCTCGTGTGCTAAGTTAGGCTCGTCAGTTGGGACTTAGCACACCACACACGAGGGCGAAACGCAGGCAACCAAAAATGAGTTAGCTGGAATATTTATAATGTCCAATAACGGACCATTATATTGGTATTATAAATTTACTCATTCAGGACAAATATTTTAGGTTCCCTATGGGAATCAACATCTACTTCATTTGCTGGCCAGGCAGGCATCTATTTTTGGAAATGAGACATAGCTCTCATAGTGCATTGGCACTGCTGGTGGCTGCAAATAGCCTATGCAGTGGCCTCCACGGTATGCACTAGCCTTGCGTCTTGGGTGGTGTGCTAAGTCCCAACTGACGAGCCTAACTTAGCACACGGGGGCGAAACGCAGGCAACCAAGAATGAGTTAGCTGGAAAATTTATAATGTCCAATAACGGACCATTATATTGGTATTATAAATTTACTCATTCAGGACAAATATTTTAGGTTCCCTATGGGAATCAACATCTACTTCATTTGATGGCTAGGCAGGCATCTATTTTTGGAAATGAGACATAGCTCTCATAGTGCATTGGCACTGCTGGTGGCTTCAAATAGCCTATGCAGTGGCCTCCACGGTATGCACTAGCCTTGCGTCTTGGGTGGTATGCTAAGTCCCAACTGACGAGCCTAACTTAGCACACGAGGGCGAAACGCAGGCAACCAAGAATGAGTTAGCTGGAAAGTTTATAATGTCCAATAACGGACCATTATATTGGTATTATAAATTTACTCATTCAGGACAAATATTTTAGGTTCCCTATGGGAATCAACATCTACTTCATTTGATGGCCAGGCAGGCATCTATTTTTGGAAATGAGACATAGCTCTCATAGTGCATTGGCACTGCTGGTGGCTTCAAATAGCCTATCCAGTGGCCTCCACGGTATGCACTAGCCTTGCGTCTTGGGTGATGTGCTAAGTCCCAACTGACGAGCCTAACTTAGCACACGAGGGCGAAACGCAGGCAACCAAGAATGAGTTAGCTGGAAAATTTATAATGTCCAATAACGCACCATTATATTGGTATTAACAGTTGTTAACTCGTTAAAAATAAAGGTTGACCAAACAATCGCTTAATTTTAATGCTAAATACTGCAATTAAGTAAGAATGGGATACACCTCGAGATATGGCGGAGTGCATAATTGATTTCAGAGGTTAGTTTATATTTTCTCGCTCTGGTTAAATTACGGAAATGCTATTATCACGAAAATTTATATCGAGAAGGTTACAATTTCGGTCACTTGAAGTGTGTTTTCATAATATCTATAGTACGGTTAAGTTAGGATAGGTGACTCTGTTTTAATAAGAAAACTTAAACGTTTGCCACAAAATGCGATTGACCATCTTCTGTACGGTATAGTTTTCTCACTATTTGCATTTGCGAGCTCTCTCGTCGACATTCGAAGGCGATGTTGGAGTCGATTAGTAATACCCGTCGATTGCTGTTCTCTAGAGAAAATTTGAATTGAAATATTGTAACACGTTTTCGTAATAAATGCGTAAATAATGTGTCAGATAGCACTTGTTAACTCATTAAATATAAGGGCTGAAATAAACGATCTCATAATTTGTACGTTGTATACTGAAATTAAGTAAGAATGTGATTCACCTCAAGATATGGCATAGTACATCACTGATTTCAGAGGATATTTCATATTTTCTCGCGTCTAGTATATGTTTTCATGATACATTTACGGTTAAGTTAGGTGACGCTGTTTGAAGAAGAAAACTGAAATGTTTGCCGCAGAAGCCTCTGGAGTGATACGGTATTTCTCCAAATCCAAGACTACCTTTTTTCTCAGAATCTCATGCGAAAAATCAAGGGTTGTCTTGCATTCGCAGTCTAACAGTAAGTTAATGGATACCACTGGCAACTACCGCGGTAACCTTCCACCTTCGTTTATTCATCGAGTAAAACTTAATAATCAAATTCCTATACCCCAATAATATTGCAGTTCAAGCCCCCGGCGTAGTTTTGACAGAAATTATTGTAGACAACCTCTTATTTTTCAGCATTTAAGGACACTTTTATTCTCCGTCCCGCATAGTAGGGAAAATAATAGTAATCCACCAGCGGTAAAAATTCATATAACCACATTTTAGCTGAGAATTGTAGTGTAGATACAGTATATTTAGATAGTTCCGTATCTTGCCTGTTATATTTTGTGTGTATCTATTAAAACGTAGTACTAATAATAACCTGTGTAAGCATTTAGCTTTGTTGGTAATCTTTGAGTACCTACAGTAGTTCTTGCAAATTTCAAACTTGCAATTTTCATTTCTGTTTGTGCTTAGTAGTGACATACGGTATCGGTATTGTAATTAGGATAGTCTGAACATAGTTTAAAATTATTGTAGTGTACTATAGAGTAGTATACGAGTAATATATTAGAATTTAGTGTGCTTATTTTATTATTGTAAAATATTTGTGTAGTACATGTATAGTGGAGGTATTCTTAGAAACTCTCTTACTAAAATTCTGTTGTTGTAAATAGGATAGGCTTAATTGTAGTTTAGAATTGTGTAGTTCTTGTGTATTCCTTTTGGTATTCAGTAATTAACAGCAGTTATTATCCTGTTAGGGTGTTGTAGGATAAAAGTAGAGTTCGACTCAGTAGTATTGTAGTGTAGTCCTATATTAATTACCTTATTGTCGTGTGATCCTTGAGTACTATCCCATGGTATATCCCTCGGTTTATTATTTTTTTTTTGCACATAAATTATTTTATTTTTCATTTTCATTTTTTCTGTAAAGAATGGCTAAGGAGTGCAGGTGTAGGAACTGTGGGTGTGGCGAGGCATTGAGGGGTATGAGGGAGATAATTAGGATTCTCACAGAAGACAGGAAGGAAGATAGGCTTCCCTCAAACAATGTACAGGTTACAGTAGGTGTACAAAAGGGGAGTTGTAGAAGACAGATAGTCTAATGTTCTAAGGGGAAGGGGATTGAAGGCTAAGGGCTCTATTCAGGATCAGAATTCAGGACAGGTGTCTGTGCGAAATCGATATGAATCACTCCATGCAGAACAATCGAGGGATGATGAGGAACAGGGAACTGTAGCTGAGATGTGTGGGAGTAGGAGGAAGGGAAAAGGTATGAAAGGGAAATGTAGAGTAGAGGATAGGAAAACACAGGTGGAACGTAGTCATGAGAAGGAGAAAAGGGAGGAGGAAGTGGCTTCTGCAGCTATCAGGAAAGATAGGGCTAACCAGGAGGGGAGGGGATCAAATGAGGTGGGTAGGGTTGAGGCTCTGGTCATGGGGGATTCCATTGTTAGACATATAGGGAAAGTGTGTGGAGGAAAGGGAACGAGGGTAGAATGTTATCCAGGAATTAGGTTGAGGAAAGTAGAAGACTGGGAGGACGGGAAGGAGAAGGTGGTAGTATTTCACGTTTGTACGAACAACGTAAGGAGAGCTGATATAAGTACCAACATAGTTGGGGATGTGTGGGATCTGGAAAATGCAGCAGGGTAAAGTTTAAGGAAGCGGAGATTATCAGTGGAATACTGTGTATGAGGGATACTGACTGGAGGGTGATTGGGGATTTAAATGAGACTATGGAGTGGATATGCGGGAAACTGGGAGTGATATTTCTAGATCCTAATGGATGGGTAGGAGATAGGGATCTGCGCTCAATTGGCCTTCACTTAAACCGGAATGGTACGTATAAGTTAGGAAATTTGTTTAGAAGGGTAATAGGGAGGTACAGTCAGGGAAACAGGGTTGTCCAGGGAGTGGTGATAAGGGTACAGAGATCTGGAAGTCAAGTAGGGATGACATAAAAATGTTAGTGTTGAACTGTAGAAGTATTGTAAAGAAAGGAATAGAATTGAGTAATTTAATAGATATATATACTTCCAGATATTGTAATAGGAGTCGATTCATGGCTGAGAAATGATATAATGGATGCAGAAATTTTCTCACGGAACTGGGGAGTGTATCGTAGAGATAGGATAGGAATGGTGGGAGGGAGAGTATTCATTCTGGTGAAAGAAGAATTTGTAAGCTATGAAAAAGTTAAAGATGAGTAACATGAAATTCTAGGTGTAAGGCTCATTTCTAAAGATAATAGGCAACTTGATGTCTTTGGAGTGTACAGACCGGGAAAGGGTAGCGCAGACACGGATTCAGAATTATTTGATAGGATAATCAGCTATGTGGGAAACGACATGCAAAGAAATGTGATTGTAGCGGGAGATCTGAATTTACCAAATGTCAGTTGGAAAGGAAATGGGAACAACAGGCAAATGGCAAATAAGCTAATATGGAAAGGACAGCTGGTTCAGACAGTGATGGAACCAACTGGAGGGAAAAATATCCTGGATGTGGTGCTGGTAAAACCAGATGAGCTCTATAGAGAAACCGAAGTAATTAGTGATCATGAAGCTGTTTTCGTCGTAGTCAAAAATAAATGTGATAGAAAGGAAGGTCTTAAAAGTAGGACTATTAGGCAGTACCATAAGGCTGATTAAGCAGGCATGAGGCAGTTTCTAAAAAGTAACTATGATCGGTGGAAAACGGTAAATAAAAATGTAAACAGACTGGGATGGGTTTAAAGCAATTGTTGAGGAATGAGAAAACAGGTTTGTACCTTTAAAGGTTATAAGGAATAGTAAAGACCCACCTTATTATAATGGAGAAATAAAGAGACTAAGGAGGAGGTCCATATTGGAAAGAAATAGTTAGAAATGGCTGTGGAAGTAAGGAGAAATTGAAGGAACTTACTAGGAAATTGAATCTAGCAAAGAAGGCAGGTAAGGATAACGTGGTGGTAAGTATAATTGCAGGCATACAAACATTAGTGAAAAATGGAAGGGTGTGTATACGTATTTTAAGGAGGAAACAGGTTCCATGGAGGACATTCCGGGAATAATTAATGAACAAGGGGAGTGTGTATGTGAGGATCTTCAAAAGGCAGAAGTATTCAGTCAGCAGTATGTAAAGATTGTTGGTTACAAGGATAATGTCCAGATAGAGGAGGAGACTAATGCTAAAGAAATATTAAAATTTACATATGATAACTGACATTTACAATAACATACAAAAGTTGAAAACTTGAAAAGGGGCTGGAAATGATGATTTCTGGGGATATACTGAAGACAATGGATTGGGATATAGTACCATATCTGAAGCACATATTTGATTATTGTTTGGTTGAACGAGCTATACCAAATGAACGGAGAGTTGCTATAGTAGCCCCTGTGTATAAAGGAAAGGGTGATAAACATAAAGCCGAAAATTGCAGGCCAGTAAGTTTGACATGCGTTGCACGTAAGCTTTGGAAAGGCATTCTTTCTGATTATATTGGACATGTTTGCGAATATAATAACTGGTTCGATTGAAAGCAGTTCGGTTTTAGGAAAGGTTATTTCACTGAAGCTCAACTTGTAGGATTCCAGCAAGTTATAGCAGATATCTTGGATTCCGGAGGTCAAATTGACGGTATCACGATTGACCTGTCTAAAGCATTTGATAGGGTGGATCATGGGAGACTACTGGCAAAACAGAGTGCAATTGGACTAGACAAAAGAGTGACTGAATGGGTTGCTATATTTCTAGAAAATAGATCTCAGAGAATTAGAGTAGGCGAAGCTTTATCTGACCCTGTAATAATTAAAAGGGGAATCCCTCAAGGCAGTATTATTGGACCTTTATGTTTCCTTATATAAATAAATGATATGAGTAAACAAGTGGAATCAGAGGTAAGGCTTTTTGCGGATGATGTTATTCTGTATAGAGTAATAAGTTACAAGATTGTGAGCAACTGCAATGTGACCTCGACAATGTTGTGAGATGGATGGCAGGCAATGGTATGATGATAAACGAGGCTAAAAGTAAGTTTGTGAGTTTCACAAATAGGAAAAGTCCTCTCGGTTTTAATTACTGCGTTGATGGGGTGAAAATTCCTTTTGGGGATCATTGTAAGTACTTAGGGTGTTAATATATGGAAAGATCTTCATTGGGGTAATCACATAAATGGGATTGTAAATAAAGGGTACAGATCTCTGCACATGGTTATGAGGGTGTTTAGGAGTTGTAGTAAGGATGTAAAGGAGAGGGCATATAAGTCTCTGGTAAGACCACAACTAGAGTATGGTTCAAGTGTATGGGACGCTCTCCAAATTCAAGAACTGGAAAAAATCCACAGAAAAGCAGCTCGATTTGTTCTGGGTGATTTTCGACAAAAGAGTAGCGTTACAAAAACGTTGCAAAGTTTGGGCTAGGAAGAACTGAGAGGAAGAAGACGAGCTGCTCGACTAAGTGGTATGTGATACAATTTCTTATAATTTGCTTAATTAACCAATTATTCAATACAGTACAAACGTAATAAAACTTTCATATTTATTAAGTTGTTGATTTGGTACATGTTTCGCTCCTTTTTCGTGAGAATCATCAGCCAATTATTATTTACTTAAGGTTATATAAGATCATGAATCTATTCTGTTAGTTTAAGGTTATGCTTGTAAACCTGATTGACAAATCTTATAATATTTTACAAGTCGTATAACAATAAATTATGTCTGTAAGTTAAACATGTTGAAGTTGAACATGTAAATGCAGCCAAACACAAGAAACATTCTGCAAAGGGAGCACACATGCTAGAAACTGGACACAGTTTTACAACTATTGAAAGGGAAGAATTTTAAAAAGAGTAGAAAAAGGAAAAGAAATGACGGAATTGGAAAACGTATACATGCATTTAGATCAGCAATACAACAAAGATAAAAACGTAAATGACAAAATTGAAATAAAGAACCCCATCTTAGTACAATTACCGGAACTAATACAAATTCTTAAATCTGATATAAATAAATTCCATAAACATTTTAATCCGACAAAAGTTAATGGCTTATTGACGCAAACAAACTTAACTCCTCCCCTTACTTCTCCTAGGCAGTCCCCTCCACAATCTATTGCAGCTATCAATGCACCGCCTACCTTCACTTCCTCTTCCCACTCCCCGCCAAAACGTAAACTCATCCACACTCACTCATATAATACAAGGAGTGCAAACCGAACAAGTATAAGGACGAGCTGACTGTCGTAGTGAAAGGATATACGTGCCTCTCGCTGCGCTCTCTCTCTCCTTGCCAGGCGCTCTGTACTTTTCAAGTATCAGCCAGGCACTTGTACTTATTAGTACATTTTTGAATGAGCATTGTCTGAGCTGTAGCACTTTTCAGTGCTCGCTCTTTCTTCTGTTTCAGGACATCTTACAGGAGGACCAGGATGGAGAAGCCGACCCTACCAGTGAGACTGGTCGGCTACGACTACGAGGGAGCCATCGAGCTGCTGGACACGCTCGACACGACGGATGTCCCCAGCTATGAACGCCCGGGACTGGTGGTGTTCAACCGGCTGGGGGAAGGCGACCACCAGGGGACGCTCCACGTATTCGATAACCTGAATGGGACTGCGGAGTACATCGGAAAGCCACTCCTGCCAATCGTCGGCATTATGGTTGCTACCTGGGCGATCATCATTCGCCCTAACGACGCAGCAAGCTTCAGGGTCTACGAGGAGCGCGCGTCCCAGCAGTTCCAGGTTGCCCGGCTACCACGACTCAGGGAGCAACTGGACGTCTCGGGCTACCAGGAGGCAGACGGAGCCAATGACCGAGGACGACGGCAGCGCTCCCGAGCGCCGCGACGGCGCGACTCCAGTTGGAAAGCTGTATTTTACGAAGTACACGCAGACCAACAAGGCCGCCAACCAGGACCGTCGCCCACCTACCAAGGCGAAGTGGTCGCAGACGCAGGCCTACAAGGAGGGGCCTGTAACCTGGGCGCAAACCAGGAGAGCGCCCGTGATGGTGGATGGCAGCACGGCAGTGGATAAGGACGCCCTTTGGCGTGCTGAGGCCGCCGTCCAGGCCCTGCCAGCCAACATGTCGTTCGAGATGCAGACCTCGATGTGCGCCCCACAGGACAGGGAACGCAGGCAAGCGTTAGCACTGACCGACGCCGCCGCCGCCAGCCAGGGAGAAGAAGCAGAGGGCAACGCAGCGGTACCACCAGCCATCCCGGGGTCACCAGGACGGAAGGAGGGCCATCAGGACGAGGCCTCTTCCCCAGCCGAAAAGCACCCCCAGGGAAGAAGAAGACGACGCCGCACCAGGAAGCAGAAGGCGACGCCGGCCCACCAGGAGAGGGCCGCCCAGCCGCAACCCAAGACTGCCCCCAGGACAGCAGTCAACCGAGGAGTCAATCAGGAGAGGACCTCAGCGGGAAGCGGCAGTCAGGTGAGAGTAAAACGTCCCCCTCGGCAGCTCTTGCAGTGTTTCCGCTGTCTGAGGTGGGGTCACCGTCAGGTCAGCTGTGGGCTCGAGGTGAGGTGCAACCGCTGTGGTGGTAATCACCACTACACGGCCTGCGCAGCACTTAGGGAGGCGCCGGTGTGCGCCAACTGCTCGGGGGGCCACCCGGCCTCCCATCGCAGTTGCCCTGTCTACCGGGCCATGGCGCGGGCAGAGAGGAAGGAGGCCCGGCGCCATAACCCACCCCCTTCCAGGAGGCCCCCGCCTCGGCAGGCTTGGCCTCATTCTCCAGTATCGGAGACTGGGTACGAGGTACCCCAAGGAGGTGGAGTCGTGCGACAGGCCCTAGTGGTACTCGACGCATGGCTCCGCAGCCGGCAAGGACCGCGCTAGTCACAGCAGTGCCCAGACGGACTGATCCCCAGGCGATGGAATGGCAAGGAATTGGTTTATGTTTTTGTGCATGTTACCTGTTCCTAACTAACACAACCTCTGGTCTTTCTCCAGCCCACATCCTTGCATGTGCTATCAAAAGAAGTCAGGTTTTACATGTAGGCTCTTTCTTCTTTCTGCCTATGTGGTTTTTCCCTGACCCTTCAATACCATATACCTAACACAATATCGCCTGGTAGCGTGTCTGACATGGAACCAGGCAGATACTCCTTGTATCACTTCCCACTCCTCCCTGCTATCTCTTTCTTCTTCTTAGAAATAATAGCATGTCGGAGGCCATGTAGATTGAGTTGATGGTCACGTGGGGGGAGCGGGCTTTGGGGGCCCCCCCGGAGAAAAAAAAAAACGAACAAGTAGTTTTCAAGAGGCTAGAAGTAACGGTAGACAATTACGCAGCATAAAGAAAAGTAAGTGACAGTTCTTTCGATAAGAAGTTTATACAGAATTACAATCAAAACCATAAACATATATCTTTTATCTTCCATTACAGATATACCAACAAGCCCAATTTGGAACGTATGAGAACAATTCAAATTCTACATCACATTACCAACAAGTTTGTTCACGAACAGTATTCTCTTATTGACAACATAAAATTAATGCCAATACATTTTGTGTAAATGTTACTCCAGCAACATCGAGAACAAGTAAATTGTTCATAACATAGGCAATTATCAACTGTAGGAAATTGTTAATATAGTTAACAAAGTTTCAATGACAATCATACAAGTCGAGCAACATTGAATCATTACAAATTAGCCAGATCTCAAAAGGTTTTTTAAAATAATTTTAAAGGATGTTCACCAGATGAGTTTCGTCAATAAAATGTTAGACTTGGATAGATTTTAGACAAATATGTTTTAACTTAGACATAATTTATTGTTATATGACTTGTAAAATATTATAAGATTTGTCAATCTGGTTTACAAGCATAACCTTAATCCAATAGAATAGATTCATGATCTTATATAACCTTAAGTAAATAATAATTGGCTGATATTGCTCACGAAATAGGAGCAAAACATGTACCATATCAACAACTTAATAAATATGTAAGTTTTTGTTACGTTTTTATTGTATTGAATAGGTGGTAATTAACAAAATTATAAGAATTTGTATCACAAGTAGATCTTCAATATGGACAAAAAATGAAATTTATAATCTATAATAAGTGGTATGTTCCGAGCTGTCAGCGGAGAGATGGCGTGGAATGACATTAGTAGATGATTAATTTTGAGTGGCATCTTTAAGAGTATGAAAAATCACAATATGAAGATAAAGTTGGAATTCAAGAGGACAAATTGGGGCAAATATTCATTTATAGGAAGGGGAGTTAGGGATTGGAATAACTTACCAAGGGAGATGTTCAATAAATTTCCAGTTTCTTTGAAATCATTTAAGAAATGGCTAGGAAAACAACAGATAGGGATTCTGCCACCTGAGCGACTGCCCTAAATGCAGATCAGTATTGATTGATTGTTGTGATGTTCTTTGTCTCTTATGCTGCCATTCAACTCCGATAGATGGGATTACTGCTGTGTACCAACAGCCTGACTGAATATTGGCAGGAAATAGCTGCGGAGTTAGAACATTTTCTTCGTTAGCATGGCATTCCTCTGGTTCATACATTTTTTTATACTGCTGATACGTAGCACACTGGTCCATCATAGTATTCCACCTATTCGATCCCTACTCTGACGTGCTGTTTTGAATGAGAAGTGTGCACACTTATGGCAGAGGCTCACTCAGTAGTAGTACCTGTTGTAGAATTACAATTTAGGCCTATTCCAAATTATAGCACCACAATTCACTAAATAACTCAAAATTCAACCCTGAAAAGAGCCGTTCCTTAAGAAAAAGCTTCTTCCTCATCACTTTTACTAAATTCTACATTGATTTTAATCCAAATTATCAGTGAAGAGGGGGTTTTTCCCCTAGCTTGGAGGAAAATTTTTCCTCCAAGTCAGATAGATATTTCCGCCGCCAGTGTAGTGAATTGAGATTATCAGACTCATCGGGCACTCTTAGGAAACATCCCCCTGTGGGTGGGGGGCGGTAGAATAACACCCACGGTATCCCCTTCCTGTCGTAAGAGGCGACTAAAAGGGGCCTTACGGGCTCTGAACTTTGGAGCGTGGGTTGGCGACCACGGGGCTCTTAGCTGAGTCCTAGTATTGCTTCCACTTACTTGTGCCAGGCTCCTCACTTTCATCTATCTTTTCTGACCCCGACGCCATTAGGTTTGCGAGGGCTAGGGAGTCTTTCATTTTCACGCCCTTCGTGGCCCTTGTCTTCCTTTGGCCGATATCTTCATTTTTCGAAGTGTCGGACCCCTTCCATTTTTCTCTCTGATTAGTGTTATATAGAGGATGGTTGCCTAGTTGTACTTCCTCTTAAAACAATCACCACTACCACCTCTTAGGAAACAGATCAGTAAAAGAGCATATTTTTAACCCTGGGACTCTCCACTATTCGACCCCGTTGCCAAAAAAGAACAGAGTGTTCACGAATCACGGCTGTCTACGTCTTGGTCATTTGAGCTCTGGGACTGTCAGATCGGCAGCGTAGTCCTGTTTGTTAAAAGTGAGAAAATGTGTGGTTTTTATTTGATTGAGTATTTCATATGAAAGCATTGCTTTTAATTGCGCCTTTCCTACTGACATTGTAATGGCCTATGTTCATTTCAGTTGGGAAAACCACTAAGACAGTCTCTTTAAGGACATAAAAAGGCAGGTGGAGAGTGAGTGTCTGCCATTTTAATGAAAACTCCCGAACTTGATTGTGACTAATGGTAGGCAAGCGAGCCTACCATTGCAATGAAAATTCCTTAACCCAGTCTTCACATGAGAAAACACGTTTGGTGACTTCCCTCTTGCATTTCTAGGGTAACGTTATGAGCTATGCAATTTAATAGAATCTTACTCACACCGTGTTCACTACGTAACCTAGAATTCTGTATACAATGTAGAATTCTGTAGCAAAGCACAGGTCATACCTGCCAACCCTTCCGATATACCAGGAAACTTTCGAGTTTTTAACTCGTCTTCCAATTTCCCGATTTATTTTTACTTCTTCCGATTTTTTACTAATATAACCTCTAGTACAGCCAATACTCTTCACCTAGGATAAATTCTTATGTACTTGTGTAATTTACGAAACCTAATTTTCAAGCGTATTTATTTGATGCTTTATTTCGTGAGTGTTTCGTCCGTCGCCTTCGTTTATCGTGTTTCCTGCTCATCACAGCAGAGTGTGCGCTTGATTCAGCTGGGGATTCGGGGATCAATACACTAACCCCAGTTTACAATATTAATGAAGTAACTGCAAAAACCAACATCTTATTTAACAAACAGACAACGTCACACACGAACCACAGCGCAGATGAACGACGCCCAACTCCGCCCCTACACACACGACAGCTCCTCCCACCCATCCCTCCATTCCCCTTATAGCAACAGACACTAATACCAGAAGAACACGTTACAGTGCACGTCAGGCAGCCAGGTTGTACGCTTCTCAACCACTCAGCAACAGTACGTAACTATCACACACAAGCAGGCACTTTCAAAATAATAATTTCAAACTTCTAATTCAATCTTACTTTCGCCTTTTACAGATATTTATCAATAGTCATAGACAGGGAAAGAGCCACTGCCAGCTACTGGTTTCACACATTAAAGTGAACTGCATTTAATGCTTTCAAGACTATCCACAACTTCGGCTGCACATACCACCTTCATGTGTACACGTATTTAATAATATTAGAATATTTGTAAGCTGGTAAGTGGTTGAACTTTAGATAAAATCCAACAGTACAAAAGTACCCCATACGAACTCAAGTGCATAATAGTACAAAAATACCCCATACAAATTCAAGCATATAATCTCATGCTGGATGAATCAATAACAACGCAAGATGTCAACTCATTTTAAGAACAAGTTTTTACCCGCTATATTGGGACTGTAATAAGACATATATATTTTAAAGTGCTTTTTATCAAGTGTTGTGAGCATTTTAAAGTGTTTATATGGTTAATATTTCAATAAGGTGATCAACACGAGTTTTAGGTCAATAGACATACTCAAGATTAGGAGCATTTAACTAACCACTTTGAAACACACCAATGTCTGTTACACATAATCATTTGACAAGGCACAACACCAAATTGTAATTAATGTAAGGGTATAACACAGCTGAAGATGACTTCGTAGGAAGTCGAAACCGGTACTGTAATTTAAAGAGTTACAATAAATATTTGTATTGATTAGGTGGATCTTTTCTTTTCTATGATACATTCTGTGATCTCAAAATTGTTTGTCAGTCCACAGTATTCGGTTAATTCTGCATCATACGAGTTCGCGGTGATCAGTTACGCGAAACATACGGGAATAAAGCACCGGGCAGCAAGTATTCAGTGTCCAAATGAAACGTGCGCTACCGAGGTAACAGAAGTGCACTTCAAGCGGCCAAGTCTCGCAAAGCTTTTCGCGGTCCAAAAAGCGGCAAGTTTCCGCAAGTACAGGATTATCTGCTTAACTATATGATTTTGTTACGCAATGTTGGATAAGCCGTTTCTCACGACATGCTGTATTTTAAAGAATGAGAAATAGCCACGGCACATGGAATCAGTGTCTCGGATTTGAAGGTTAGCCGAGGCTTGATTAATTTTATGAAGAGAAATGGACTTTCTCTTCGACAAAGAACAACATTATGCCAAAAAGTGACGAATGATTTCAATCGCTTTGTGATTGAGAAGCGTAAAGTGAGGGAATATTTGATCTCCCTTATAGGAACCGCAGGTCAGACGCCAATCAGTTTCCATATATGAAATGAAATGTTATATGACTTTTAATGCCGGATATCCCAGGACGGGTTCGGCTCGCCAGGTGCAGGTCTTTTGATTTGACACCCGTAGGCGACCTGCGCATCGTGATGAGGATGAAATGATGATGAAGACAACGCATACACCCCGCCCCCGTGCCATTGGAATTAACCAATTAAGGTTAAAATCCCCGACCCGGCTGGGAATCAAACCCGGGACCCTCTGAACCGAAGGCCAGTACGCTGACCGTTCAGCCAACGAGTCGGACAGTCACAAAGTCAAACAGTCGATAAGAAAGGAACATAGTGTTATCGTACGCGCTAGCGGAAGCAAAAAACGATGATGTACTGCAATGCTTGCTATAACAGCTGATGGCAGAAAGCTTGCGCCTTACATTGTCCTAAATTGAAAAACAATGCCTAAAGCAAAATTTTCGCGAGTGATCCACGTTCGTATTCAAGAAAAAGGGTGAATGGATACGTCACTCGTACAAGATTGGATACGAACGGTTTGGGGTTATGTAGCAGGGTCTCTCCTTCGATGCCCGGCCCTTCTCGTGTTGGACAGTTTCCTTTTTTGGCTGGTATATCATTCAGGTCGTATTGTCAGCTCGTAATGGGAAGAATATTTTCCAGTGTCGATACTTCATACCCACGTGTCTAACTTACCTAAATTTTGCGCCAAATGACGATAAGCGCAAATGAGTTCAACCAATTGTGTTTGTATGAAATTTGATGTCTCTTTTAAATGTAAATGAATTGTAAATAATTTGTAAATATCCAAATTCCTTGAATAATTTACGCATCCCAAAGTTTTCTCCTGTATTTTTTCGTCAAGAAAGTGCGTTAATTACGCGAGAAAACATGGTATTTTTGTTGCCTGTGTCGGTGTGACAAATATTATTATTTGTATGTGTCATAAATGAGAGTGATTAGGTACATTTTCTTGTAACCATTTTTATGTTTTCTTTAAGATTTTAAATTTAATGGTCACTTCGCATTGTAACTGTAGATATGTATGCCTTTTACTCTGACCTTTTTTCACGTAGACCGTGGTGGAGTATATGTGATGAAATTCAAGAATTAAAAAGTCTTCCTATTTTTTTTTTCTAAAAGTTGGCAGGTATGACAGGTACATCAGCTAGTATAGAAATAAAGCCAAACAGAGAAGTACAGAAAACTTGCATCACTATCTGAAACATTTCAGGTAATGTGCATAGATTTTCCGTACTTACTCAAGATGACACAGAAATATGGGGAGGCAAACCCGAGAGATAATTAATTACGTTGTAAGTTACAAAGTTAAGAAAAGGAGTATTGCCTCCAAAACAAAAGATATAAGATCTTAGCTGAAAAGCTAAGTCATTTCGACAAATTTAGCAGTGAACATGAAACTTGGGGATAAACTCCTGCATAAGAAAAAGAAATGATCACATTTGAATGAAGTTAAAAGCTGAAATGAACGTAGAAACAGTGCTTACCCTGAGGAGACCAGGTTTCCCAAGAGGGGACCGAAGGAGGAGCTCGTCCGCTCGCTAAGATGGTCAGATGTTCAAAGACCCAGATCCTACCTCGCTCCCACAGAAGGAGCGGGGTAAGATCAAGAAACAGGAAATGGTGCAACCACCAAAGAGAAACAATCAGAAAGCAGAATTTACTTTCAACTTTCACATTCACCAATTACATTAACTCTTATTTTCTCCAATCAAAAGTCTCTTCGTTCTTGCTGACACAGTGTTAATAAAGGTATGAGAAAAAAGTCTTCGTTTACGCAACAGGAAACGCACTTCCAGAACTGCGCATGTTTCACAAAAAAGCAAAAATATTAAAATTCACGGATAAATGATAATTTTGATACAACCCATAATTAAGAGTTTCTAAAACAGAATTAAAAATGGTCTGGATAGAATCCAGGTTTATGAGATCGAAAGAATTGTTCCAAGTCCAAAGGTCCAAATAGAACAAAATCTTATACAACAACAAATTTTAAACAATAAGTTAAGAAATTTCAATCACTTCTCACTGCTGTCTTTATACTGCCACAACGTCCATTCCTTTTCTGGACCCTGTGTTACAATAGATGAACTGCTGTTGAAATTCAGAGTGCGCTGTGCTTTCAAAATGTATCGTCCATGAAAACTAAATATGGGATTAATAATGAGCTCAAATGCCATAAGATGAAATGTATGATTACTGTATAAGGATTGTCCAATTGAAACATAGACTGGAGGCTGGAAACTAGAGACTATATTTGTTGGACAACATGCATGACTGTATATGAAAACGACAGTTTACTGAGGATAGCTTGAGAGTCTATAGATAATCATTTACACTGTTCAGGCACCTGTTCCGACATTGAACAAGTTTCTCTGTACCTTCCACAATGAAGAATGCTGGATGAAGCACTCTTGCTCTACAGCATCAGGAACCACTCAACAAGTGGTGAAATGCTTACTCTTCAGGGCTTTCTACAGCAATACGAAGATATGACTGTTGTAGGGGGAGATCTTTGCTGTAAGGCAGGTGATTCATAAGTTTTTGGGAATAACAGTGCCAAAAATCCATCGTTGATTGGCAGCGTGTGGAAGTGCATTGCCACTGAGTATAAGCACATTTCATAACAAGTTTTCATGGCCAAAGTACCTTTGCACAACAAGTGAATCATACCACGTTATATTTATATGAATGTAACCATTAAACACGAATGTTGCTTCAACATCTTTCTCTACGTAGTGGACGCGTGTCTTAGACTGACAGTGTTCTGAGGTGTTACTACAAACACCAAACCAAGAAGTGTTGCCACCATTTGGCTGTCCTGTTGGTTATTAGCAATATTGCCAGATTTCTGTCTATGTTTCAATTGAACAACCCTTATAAATGTGCCATATCCAGTCCCCAGACATTGGCTATCGCCCTGGAGAAAGCACCCCTTTCTTTAGCTAACTTGAAGAGTTGTTCGGTGTTGTTGATGCAAGTTCAGTCTTTGATGCTTTGGGGCCCTAACATAGGTGGTCTACCAGCTCCTTGCTTGCCTTATACCTTTCCTTGAAATATGAGGTGTAGAAGCCCGTAGTTTCTACCTCATAGTATTGTATGTATAGTTATCAGCCCGAAGGCTGTTTGGATCCTCAACAGGTCCACCATGAGTTGTCATAGATGGCCTAGGCATCACTGAAGAGGCGTACTAGGGAAATGAGGAGTGAGGTAGTTTCCCGTTGCTTTCCTCACCGAGCCAGAAGTTGCTATTACATATCAGTCTGCCAAGCCCACTGAAATGCATGCACCAACTGACCCTATGAGCAACAGTTTCACACCATTCATAGCAGGGACTGGCTGCGTAAGGAATGGCATTACTAGCATCGCTCATACCTTAGTCACTTTCATATTGTCAAAGCCAAGGATAAGACAGAGACAGATCAGTGAAAGTAACAAAAATGGCTTAGCCCATACCAGAAGACTTAGTGCAGTGTAAACACTAGGTCCCGCTAGCAAAGGCATCTACCTCATAGAACATGGCCTAAATAAGCTGTTTTCCTGGCTTTGATGATATTTGCCAGCTTATACTCAGATCTAGCTCTACTTAACACTTCATAATTGGTTACAAAATCTGTTATTATTACAAGTAATCATGCTCATTTTGATCCTATTGACTATATAACTTGAGAAAAATACATGTATAGTTTAACCACCTAATCTATACACAATATTATAATCTATACTTATGGAATAATGGACTTGTTTTGGCTCTTGGAGCGATCATCAGCACACAAACACCTAAATAAGATTAAAAGCACATTAGCATATAGACGTAAGAAATGATATTAACATAAATACATTTGAAAGAAAGATCATAAATGCAGTATTAGTACTTGAGACAATTCAAAACAAAATATTGGAGCTCATTGATAAAAAGTTCATGAAATCAATGAACTAAGTAATATATTTAGCATATGTAGCAATCTTGTGGTGATTTTACAAACTTTTTATCAATGAGCTCAAATATTTTGTTTTGAATTGTCTCAAGTACCAATACTGCATTCATGATCTTTCTTTCAATGTATTTATGTTAAAATCGTTTCATACATCTATATGCTAATGTGCTTTTAATCTTATTGTTTGTGTGCTGATGTTGGCTCCAAGAGCCAAAACATGTCCAATTACGTTCCATAAATAATCTTTTTAGATTATAATATTGTGTAACGATTAGGTAGTTTAGTTTCTTAGGTACAAAATCTGTCGAAGGTATTCTGAGCATTCTCGTATGTAACCACGTTTCAAAGGCCTCTAATCTGTTTGTGGAGGAAGCTTTGACAGTCCAGGTCTCTAATCCCCATGGCTTCGCTCAATTCAAAATATTCCGGAGTTTCAAGTTCCCCAGTTGGATCTCCGGGGTGGAACTACGTTGAGAGAAGCTTCAAGAAATGTGTGATGCTGCAAGGAAGAGTAGCTTACTGTTTAAGAACTTGGAATGTAAGATCCATGTATCAAGGAAAGCTGGATATAGTCAAACGAGAAATGAAGAGACTGGGCATCGATATACTGGGAATAAGTGAAGTGAGATGGATTGGTATTGGTGAATTTGCTACAGATGAGTACATGGTCTACTATTCTGGACATGAAAACCAAAGGAAAAATGGAGTTGCCCTCATAGTTAGCAACAGGGTGCGTAACACTATAATGGGGTGCAATTTTAAAACTGATAGAATGATATCTGTACGTTTTCAAGGCCAACCTTTTAACATCACAGTCATACAAATTTACGCTCCAACCACAGAAGCTGAAGAGGAAGATTTTGACCAGTTCTATGAAGACTTAAGAGAATTGCTACAGTTAACACCAAAGAAGGATGTCTTCTTCATTATTGGCGACTGGAATACCAAAGTAGGAAATCAAACTGTAGATGGAGTAGCGGGAAAATTTGGCCTTGGCACAACAAATGAAGCTGGACAGAGACTTCTAGAATTCTGTCAAGACAACTCACTGGTCATCACCAACACACTGTTTCAATTGCCCAAACGATGCCTATACACCTGGACCTTTCCAGATGGTAAATGTCTGAATTAGATTGACTACATACATTGTAGTCAGAGGTGGAGGAGCGCTGTACAGTCATCCAAAACAAGGCCTGGGGCTGATAGTGGATCAGATTACGAGCTCTTCATTTCCAAATTCTGGCTCAAATTAAAAAGGATTGACAAAGCCAAACCATCAAGCAGATATGACCTAAATAGCATACCTCTTGAATATACAGTAGAGGTTAGAAACAGATTTAATGGATTAGATTTAAGAGATAGAGTCCCAGAAGAGCTATGGTCAGAAGTACGCTGTGCTGTTAAGGAGACAGCGGAAAAGCATATTCCCTAGAAAAAGAACAAGAAGACGGCCAAATGGTTATCGGATGAAGCACTACAAATAGCAGAAGAAAGAAGGAATGCAAAAATCAAAGGGGAAAGATCGAAGATGTCTAAATTAAATGCAGAGTTTCAGAAACTAGGTAGAAGAGATAAGAATGCCTTTTTGAATGAACAGTGCAAGGAAGTTGAGGAAAATAACAGACTGGGTAAGACAAGAGATCTTTACATAAGAATTGGAGACATCAGAGGAAAATTCCAGGTGAAGATTGGAATGAAGATAAAGATGGAAAAGATCTTACTGAAGCAGAGGAGATTAAAGGTGGAATATGTAGGCAATTTATATAGGAAAGATCGGAATACTTCTGATGATGAAGTTACTCTGCTGTCAGAGGCAGAACCAGATATCCTAGAAAGTGAGGGCAAGTGGGCCCTAGAAAGTATTGCAAACAATATGGCAAGTGGTTATGATGGAATCCCAGCAGAACTGTTCAAAATCCTAGGAGAGGATGCTGTGAAAGTGCTACATTCAATATGTCAGCAAATATGGAAAACCCAGCAGTGGCCAAATGATTGGAAAAACTCAGTGTTCATCCCAGTTCCAAAGAAGGGCAGTACTAAAGGATGTTCAAACTACCGAACAATCGCACTTATATCGCATGCTAGTAAGGTTATGCTCAAGATCCTGCAAAATAGGCTTTGGCAGTATTTAGATCGAGAATTACCTGAAGAACAAGCCGGTTTCTGCAAAGGCAGAGGAACCAGAGATCAAACTGCTAATATTCGCTGGATTATGGAGAAAGCAAGAGAATTCCAGGAAGACCAATACTTATGCTTTATTGACTATGCTCAAGCCTTTGACTGGGTTGACCACAATAAATTGTGGCAAGTACTCAAGACTATGGGAGTACCAGATCATCTTATTTGCCTTATAAGAAATCTCTACTCTGATCAGGAAGCTACGGTGAGAACCCTATATGGAACAACTGAATGGGTCAAGATTGAGAAAGGTGTACGTCAAGTCTGCATATTGTCACCTTATTTATTCAACTTATATGCAGAGTATGTGATGAGGGATGCCAAATTAGATGAAACAAACTGGAGATAAAATTGGTGGGAGACATATAAATAACCTTAGATATGCTGATGACACCACCCTGTTGGCAGAAAGTGAAGAACAACTGAGGCGGTCCGTTCCAAAACTCGTCTTATCCACCATAAGTGATTTTTCAGGAAAAGCGAAAAACCTGTAATTTATGTAATATAAGTCTCACTTGTTTAAATGTATTATGACGCGTTCAAGTCCAATGTCATAGGGTCGCCTTACTGAAGAATTATAAATATAATTAGTAGAACGTCAATAAATTACATTTGTATTTTGGATAAGACGAGTTTTGGAGCATCCAAAAAAATCAAAATATATTACCTCACACAACTTATTTTAAAACAAGGAAAATGAAAGAATTGGGAATATAATGTTGTAATAAAACTCACCAGTACACTAATACACTTTTTTGCTACCAGTATAATGATATTCACTAATAAATTAAACACACCAGTGTGATTTATCATATTTACATCCTATCCATAGTATTTGGAGAGAGTTCTTCCTTTATAGGCTACACTGCACTCACAATAGAAGTAACTTGAACAATAAAACATCACTTTGTTGTTAATCAAACTCTCAAATCTGTTCCCTCCTCTTGAGATCATCACAAAGAACTTCTGTTTCTCCAACAAGATTGTTTTTGTCTACAGAAATTGAGGTGAACAGATTCTTATAAAAGGAAAGCAACTCATTCCTTTCCCAATCCATTCCAAAATGCTTTTCAAGCAAACTTTTTACGTCCTTTACTTTGGCGGGATTCAAGTTTACTCCTGGCAATAATTCAGGTGGCTTTAGTATATGTCGCAGGCGTTTTCCCTTTTTCATTACCGATTTTACTAAACCGATGTCTGAGTTGTAATGAGGGTCTCCTCTAAGGGCGACATTTTCCAGCGAGTCTTTGCTAATAAATCGTTTCACTGAAGAAAATTTAAAGTGCCAAGATGCAGGTTTTTTCATCATATTTTCAGCAAACATTTTCCAATTGTTCACCGAGCAGTCTCTGCCAAACTTGAAGACTTGAGCAAATACCCTGTCAGAAGGCAGAAATGAGTGGCCTGTCATAGGAAAGACCAATTCAACACTTTCTATATTAGGCGGAGCTGTGTGTGTCAAAAAATATGAGCACATTGCAATCATTGTAGAATTCCGGTTCTGTCCTCCGCAGCCATCCGCACAAAGTTGTATAGTTGTGAAGTTTGACAAATCAGTTTGTGATAACCGATGGTAAACTGCAGATGACGTTTCATTAGACCCCTCCTTGAATTCATGCTCCATCCATGTGTATGTAAAAACATTCTCCTTTGTCAACTTGGCATGTGAAGTACCCCTCACAATGGTAAAATTATAGATGTACAATTGTCGACTGTAATAGGCAATTTGATCTGGAACTTTTGGATTTACAAGATTCTTTTGGCAGTCAAATGAAAATATTGCCATGCTGTCCCTTTCTTCTTGGAGCTTTTTGAAGAAAGCTGCAGCCCTTAGTTTGTGTAGTCTAAGTTCCAAGATTTAATCATTCTTCAGTGCTACGTTCGAACTTTCTAGTTTAATTTTCTCCTTGAGTCCATATTACAGGAAATCAACCCAGACTGTTCACTGGAAGGTCAAATACTCGGACAAAAACTAAAGTACTTCGGTCATATCATGAGAAAACATGATTCACTGGAAAATATCTTAATAAAGACTGATGGTAACAAGAGAAGAGGGCGACAACGGATGAGGTGGATTGATGGCATCAAGGAAGCCACGGCTCTCAATTTCGAAAGACTTCAGGAAATAGTACACGACAGGAAGAAATGGCACACTTTGGTCTATGGGGTCACGGAGAGTCGAAAGCGACTAAAAACAAAAAAACTCTCTAATCCATAAAGTAGTGTTGTCCAGACGTAACATCTCAACAGCTTTTGCCTGAATTTGAGGTTTAGATTATTATCACAAAAGAAGGATCTCATCTTTTGGAAAGATGATCTGGAAATCAATACGGCGTCTGATCTCTTTTTCAGGATCCAGATTGTCTGTTAAGGTGCTCCCAATGTATGTGAACTGCCTTACTCGTTCAATATTTTGATTATTTAATGAAATGGAGACACCTGCATGGTTGCTTCTGCTACGAAGGCCATCCAGAAAGTGGTATCCGTTTGCGCAATAAAGACACAGGAGTAAATATTAACAAATATACACATTTTTATTGAAAAGAGCATACTTTACACTACTTCTCCACATAATCTCCAAGCAAATGTAGGCATTTGTCATAACGTGGGGCGAGTTTATGTATTCCAGCGTAACGTAGTCCCGGCTCGTTTAAGTTCTTCATCGCTGTCAAATCTTTTTCCCGCCAGAAAGTCTTTAAACTTCGTAAAGAGATGAAAATCCGAAGGGGCCAAGTCCGGGCTATACGGGGGATGGTCGAAGGTTTCCCACTTGAATTGCTGCGAAAGTTGTGTTATCGCAGCTGCATGAGGCCTGGCATTGTCATGAAGCAGAATGACGCCTGTAGACAATAGGCCTCGCCGTCGATTTTGTATTGCCTGCCGTAATTTCTTTAATGTTTCACAATATGCATTAGCATTAACTGTCTCTCCACGGGCCATAAAATCAATGAGCAGTACACCTTGGCGATCCCAGAAAACGGTTGCCATGAGTTTCCTGGTGTGTTGAATTTTTTTGGTTTGGTTGATGAATGAGCATGATGCCACTCCATTGACTGTCGTTTACTCTCAGGTGTTGCATAACAAACCCATGTCTCGTCCCCAGTAATGATGCAAGTCAGGAAAGAGTCTCCTTCATCGGAATAACGTCCCAGAAACGTCAGTGCTGCAGCCATACGCTTGGTTTTGTGCTCCTCTGTAAGCATGCAAGGGACCCACCTTGTACAGATTTTGAATAATGCAGATGGTCCTTGACAATTTCATGAACAATTGTTCGAGACACATTAGGAAAATGTTCACAGAGTTCATCAATTGTGACGTGCCGATTGCTCCTCACGCATTCGTCTACTGCGCTCAGCAGTTGTTCTGTAATGACAGATTGTTTCCCTGAACACTCCTCGTCGTGTATATTCCCCCTCCCCAGGTTAAAGTCGCGACACCAGCGCCGAACAGATAACTAGTCCATCACATTGTCTCCATACACCTCCGTTAATTGGCAATGAATATCACAAGGTCGAACGTTTCGTGCATTAAGAAATTTAATCACGGCCCTCAGTTCACAACTGGCAGGGTTCTCAAGTTGTTTAAATATTTTAAACCATCACAGACACAACACAGGCAATGCTAGCGTCACGCAACCTCGCACAGAGCAGGCAGACAAGCCACTGACACAGGCTGACCTTGCCCAGCGGCTACCCGACTCGTCAGCGCTTCATGCGGTGCTAACGGGTACTACTTTCCGGATGGCCCTCGTAAATACAATGAACTTGGTTTTTGTGGTATTGATGTTTAAACCATATCTTAATCTACTAAGATGAATTTTATTGAGCAGTCTTTGAAGAACTTCAATGTTTTTGCATATACTTAGGGCATCATCTGCATATCTAATATTGTTTATGACAACACTATTTACTTTCACACCTTGCTCAATATCAAGTTTTTTTGTTTTTTTCGTGTGGTTATTTCTAGCCAAGTGCAGCCCTTGTAAGGCAGACCCTCCGATGAGGGTGGGCGGCATCTGCCATGCGTAGGTAACTGCGTGTTATTGTGGTGGAGGATAGTGGTGTGTGAATTGCAGAGATGTTGGAGACGGCACAAACACCCAGCCCCCGGGCCATTGAAATTAACCAATGAAGGTTAAAATTCCCGACCCAGCCGGGAATCGAACCCGGGACCCTCTGAACTGAAGGCCAGTACGCTGACAATTCAGCCAACGAGTCAGACAGTATCAAGCAAGGCTTCTTTGAAGAGTGATCAGCATAGAGGTTGAATAGAAGCAGTGAAAGTATGCAACTTCAGCATACTCCTCTTTTGATACTGTAGCTCACTTGTTCCAGTAAAGATCTTGTTTGGTGCAGATTTTTTTATGTCTAACTGTTTGTGGCAGAGAATCTTGATCAGTTTTTCATGTTTGACTCTGTCAAATGCCTTCTTATAATCAATGAAACATGCAAATTCATCTTTGCATTGTTCTTGGTATCTTTGAAGGAGAACATTGACACATGCCTCTCATGTACCAAAGCCATTTCAGAAGCCCCTTTGGTTGTTGTCCATGTCCATTTCACACTTTGATCTTACGCATGCATGTATAATATGCAAAAATATCTTCAGAATGTGGCTCAGACTTATAAGATGGTAATCATTTTCTTTGGTATGGTAATGAATGTTCATTGTAGCCAGTCACATGAGATTACTCCTGTACTGTATATTGTATTAAAGAGCTTGGTGATCTGAACAATATTGTCTTCTATTATCAGTTTTAAAACTTAATTTGGGATCTGATCAGGCCCTGGTGCTTTACAGTATTATTAGGAGTTAAAGCTAGAGCATGCAACAGTTTGTCCTTCATTATTTCTGGGCCATTAGCAGTACTGAATGTCATGCTCTCGCCTCTATATCACCCCCGAACTGTTGATTTATGAATTTCTCCCAAGTGTGCACGATTTCCTGCTCATCCAGAAGGAGCTGTATGAAGAGTGGCTGATGTTTGCTCTTTGTATAACCATGCTATTTCCTTGATCTTTTTGTGCAGTTTGAAATTATCATGATTATCTGCCGATAATCCTCTGCACTGCATTTTGCTAATCGTCTTTGTTCCATCACCTTCAGTATCTCATCCACCATCCATTTCTTTCTCTTCTGTATCTCTGTTTTCTACAAATACCAATAAATGTGTTTTTCAATACTTCCCACTGGGTTTGTATGTTAACATTTGTGAGTAAGCCATTCCTTATGTTACTGTTAAACTCTCCTTTAATTGCTTGTCTTGTTGTAGTGTCTTGTAATTTAGTAGGGTCTGTTTTGTTTTAACCAATTTTAATTTCAGCTGTACATCTGCTATTACTGGGACATGATCGGAGCTAATGCCTGCACCAGGATATGTTGTCACTCTTTTGATTGTGTTTCTAAATCGCTTTTTAATTAGGATGTAATCAATCTGGTTCCTTAATGGTTCACTGGAGTTTGCTTTTAAAGGTGAAATCCATGTGTATGAGTGATGTTTGGGAAGTTTGTACCAAGTGTTAGTAACTACCAGTTCACTTTCTTGACAAAATTCGAATAGCTGGTCACCCCTGTTGTTAGCTACTTCCAGAACATAGAACCTGGCAAGTTAAATCTTCATCCTTGTCCAATTTTGGCGTTAAAATCACCCAAAATTATCGTGATGTCATTGCTGTTGTGTCTGTTATTTAAATTACTCAGCATTTCATAGAATGTCTCAACATTGCCATAAGCTTTGTCTGCTATAGGAGCATATATAGTTAAACCTCTCTAAAATGGACACCTTTGGAACCGAAAAAAATTGTCCGTTATGAAGGGGTGTCCACCCAAGAGAGCGTATGAAAATGGTATACCATTAAACATAAGTTGGAATACAATAACCAATGTATTGTATATGTTAAAAATTCTCGCAAATAGCTGTATATAGTATCGTACAATATTTTCTATTGTACTCAGATGAGAAAGTTATACATAGGCTGCTGTAGCTGCAATGTATCGAAGAGACAAAAACTCTTCTATGGAAACCTCTATTGAGCACAGTATATACTTGTATTACCATTCACCATGTTAAAATTAAGAACAACATACAAGTTTTTGAAACATAAAATGAATATATTCACGTAGCAATCTCTAGTCAATTTGAAAAAAATCCTTAATGTTTGTTTGTTTTATCCCCTTTGGATTAGCAATGATATTTTCACTATGTGCACATAATTCTGTGTCAAATTTTCAATCAATCAATCAGTCACTACTGATCTGCATTTAGGGCAGTCAGCCAGGTGGCAGATTCCCTATCTGTTGTTTTAATAGCCTTTTCTTAAATGATAGCAAATAAATTGGAAAATTATTGAACATTTCCCTTGGTAAGTTATTCCAATCCCTAACTCCCCTTCCTATAAACGAATATTTTCCCCAATTTGTCCTCTTGAATTCCAACTTTATCTTCATATTGTGATCTTTCCTACTTTTAAAGACACCACTCAAACTTATTCGTCTAATAATGTCCTCCCACGCCATCTCTCCACTGACAGCTCGGAACATACCACTTAATCGAGCAGCTCATCTCCTTTCTCCCAAATCTTCCCAGTCTAAACTTTGCAACATTTCTGTAACGCTACTCTTTTGTCGGAAATCACCCAGAACAAATCGAGCTGCTTTTCTTGGATTTTTTCCAGTTCTTGAATCAAGTAATCCTGGTGAGGGTCCCATACACTGGAACCATACTGTAGTTGGGGTCTTACCAGAGACTTATATGCCCACTCCTTTACATCCTTACTACAACCCCTAAATACCCTCATAACCATGTGCAGAGATCTGTACCCTTTATTAACAAACATATTTATGTGATTACCCCAATGAAGATCTTTTCTTATATTAACACCTAGGTACTTACAATGATCCCCAAAAGAAACTTTTGCCCCATCAACGCAGTAATTAAAACTCAGAGGGCTTTGCCTATTTGTGAAACTCACAACCTGACTTTTAACCCTGTTTATCATCTTACCATTGCCCACCGTCCATCTCACAACACTATTGAGGTCACCCTGCAGCCGCTCACAATCTTGTAACTTATTTATTACTCTATACAGAATTAACATCATCTGCAAACAGCCTTATCCCTGATTCCACTTTACACATATCATTGATATATATAAGAAAACATAAAGGTCCAATAATACTGCCTTGAGGAATTCCCCCTCTTAATTATTACAGGGTCAGATAAAGCTTTGCCTACTCTAATTCTCTGAGTACTATTTTCTAGAAATATAGCCACCCATTCAGTCACTCTTTTTTTCCAGTCCAATTGCACTCATTTTTGCCAGTAGTCTTCCATGATCTACCCTATCAAATGCCTTAGATAGGTCAATTGCAATGCAGTCCATTTGGCCTCCTGAATCCAGGATATCTGCTATATCTTGCTGAAATCCTACAAGATGAGCTTCAGTTGAACAACCTTTTCCAAACCCAAACTGCCTGCTGTCAAACCAGTTATTAATTTTGCAAACATGTCTAATATAATCAGAAAGAATGCTTTCCCAAAGCTTACATTTAAAACTGACTGGACTGTAATTTTCAGCTTTATGTCTATCACCCATTCCTTTTATACACAGGGGCTACTATAGCAACTCTCTGTTCATTTGGTATAGCTCCTTCAACCAAACAATAATCAAATAAGTATTTCAGATATGGTACTATATCCCAACCCATTGCCTTTTGTATATCCCCAGAAATCTTATCAATTCCAGCTGCTTTTCTAGTTTTTAACTTTTGTATCTTACTGTAAATGTCATTGTTGCCATAGGTAAATTTTAATACTTCTTTAGTATTACTCACATCCCCTATCT
This sequence comes from Anabrus simplex, assembly GCF_040414725.1. Taxonomy (NCBI): domain Eukaryota; kingdom Metazoa; phylum Arthropoda; class Insecta; order Orthoptera; family Tettigoniidae; genus Anabrus; species Anabrus simplex. The sequence continues at coordinate 225,866,895 of NC_090267.1, forward strand.
GGACATTATCCTTGTAACCAACAATCTTTACGTACTGCTGAGTGAATACTTCTGCCTTTTGAAGATCCTCGCATACACACTCCCCTTGTTCACTAGTGATTCCTGGAATGTCCTTCTTTGAACCTGTTTCTGCCTTAAAGTACCTATACATACGCTACCACTTTTCACTAAAATTTGTATGACCACCAATTATGCTTGCCATCACGTTATCGTTAACTGAATTCTTTGCTAGATTAAATTTCCTACTAAGTTCCTTCAATTTCTCCTTACTTCCATAACCATTTCTAACTCTATTTCTTTACAGTCTGCACCTCCTTCTTAGTCTCTTTACTTCTCTGTTATAATATAGTGGATCCTTACCATTCCTTACCACCTTTAAAGGAACAAACCTATTATCACATTCTTCAACAATTGCTTTAAACCCATCCCAGAGTATGTTTACATTTCTATTTACCATTTTCCAGCGATCATATTTACTTTTTAAAAACTCCCTCATGCCTGTTTTATCAGCCATATGGTACTGCTTAATAGTCCTAATTTTAAAACCTTCCTTTCCTTCACATTTATTTTTAACTATGACAAAAACAGCTTCGTGATCACTAATACCATCTATTACTTCGGTTTCTCTATAGAGCTCATCTGGTTTTTATCAGCACTACATCCAAAATATTCTTTCCTCTAATTGGTTCCATCACTTTCTGAATCAGCTGCCCTTCCCATATTAACTTGTTTGCCATTTGCTGGTCATGCTTCCTGTTGTTCGCATTACCTTCCCAAATGACATTTGGTAAATTGAGATCACCTGCTGCTATTACATTCCTGTTCATATCATTTCCAACATAGCTGATTATCTAATCAAATAATTCTAAATCATTGTCAGCGCTACCCTTTCCCAGTCTGTACACTCCAAATATATCAAGTTGCCTATTATCGTTAGAGAAGAGCCTTACACCCAGAATTTCATGTTTTCATCCTTAACTTTTTCGTAGCTTACAAATTCTTCTTTCACCAGAATGAATACTCCCCCTCCTACCATTCCTATTCTATCTCTACGATACACACTCCAGTTCTGTGGTAATATTTCTGCATCCATTATATCATTTCTCAGCCGTGATTCAGCTCCTATTACAATATCTGGTAAGTATATACAGTATCTATTAAATTACTTGATTCCTTTGTTTACAATGCTTCTGCAGTTGAGTACTAACATTTTTATGTCATCCCTACTTGATTTCCAGTTCCCTGTTAGCTTAACACCGCTCCCTAGGCCACCCCATTTCCCTGAATGTACCTGCCTATAACCCTTCTAAACAAGTTTCCTAACTTACATGTACCACTGCGGTTTAAGTGAAGACCATTCGGGCGCAGATCCGTCTCCTACCCACCCATTAGGATCTAGAAATCTCACTCCCAGTTTCCCACATTCCCACTCCATAGTCTCATTTAAATCCCCAGTCACCTCCCAGTCAGTATCCCTCCTACACAGTATTCCACTGATAACAATCTCCGCTTCCTTAAACTTCATCCGTGCTGCATTTACCAGATCCCACACATCCCCAAATATGTTGGTAGTTAATACCTGCTTGCCTTATGTCGTTAGTACCAACCTGAAACACTACCACCATCTCCTTTCCCTCTTCCTTCTCTTCTACTTTCCTCAACATCTGCCTCAACCTAATTCCTGGATTTTCACCTTCTATATCGTTTTGTTTATAATCGAATTCTTTCAGTCGCTTAACAAAGCCGAAAGCCTCACTGTACGAGGTTATTAGCAGCACAGTAGTTTCCTATTTTCTTCAAAGTCGTCAATAGCATTGCCTTCACTGCTGCTTTTGTCAGAATCTTCATTTTTGTCCTTCCCTAGGATTAGCTGAAGAATTGTCGTAATTGATTGATTGATGTCCACCACTAGCAGGAAACCCAGCTTTCAGAAAGCAGTTTGGAATTGTTGAAGTTGTAATATTTCTTCCATGCACTGGTTATCCACAATTTTTTTTGGAGAACATTCAGTCCCTTATCAGTGTTTGAAGGATTACTTCATTCCCGTTAAGTTCTGATACAATGTGTTTCATCACTGTCTGTACATAACCTTGAAGTTTTGGATCACTCCTAGGTCAAGCCGCTGAGAAATTGACGTTACATTTGTTGGGAAAAATAAGATCTTTACATTTTGCAACTTAATTGTATCCGGATGCGATGCTGCATTATCAAGCAATAATAGCACTTTTCACTCCCGGCCTGTCATATTTCTGTCCAATTGTCCTAGCCACACTGTCATTATTTCTCTGGTCATCAATGCTTTCCTATTAGCTTTCCATTCAATCCCAAACTTCGTAACATCCATATTCTTAAAGCACCTTAGTTTTGCTATTCTGCCTATCATAAGGGACTTTTCCCATTCTCCACTCATACTCGCACATAATAAGACAGTAAGAGTTCTTTTTACAACTTTTCTACCAGTACGTTTCCTTTGAAACAAAAAGTTTTATCAGGTAAAGCACAGAAAAATAATGTAGTTTCATAGGCATTGAAAATATTTTTCCAGAGAATATCGTCTATGATTGAGGGTAATTTTTCTTGCAAGTTTAGAACAATTTTCATATTAACACTGGATGATTGTCTGCATATCGCTCTGAAGTTGATACCATGTTGCTTTCTGAATCTTTCTAGCCAACCATTCAAGGCTATAAAATCTCCAGTAATTAATTCTGCTGCAAATTCTAAGGGACATTCTAACTTCTTATTTTACTGAACCACTCTAGTGTTAGAGCTCCACTATCACTTCGAAACAGTTTAATGCGCTGTTCGTTGCCATTTAAATGCCATTCTTTCACTAGTTCCTCTTGATTTTTCACAATTTCAGCTGCCTGTGTTTTTCCGATCTTGAACTCTTCGGACAGTTTACGCACACAAGATTTCTCACGTTTATGATAGTCTTTCATGCCTACCTTTTCTTTTAGAGTTAAAAACTTCCTCAAAGCCATGTTAAAATACATCAACTTACTGATGTAAAACTGAACACATCAAAAGCCCACGAGTCAATTAAAAGTTCCAGCGCTGTCGAGCATGTCAGATCACACAACTTCCGGGAGTGAGCATAGCCTATGCCTTCGTGATGTCCAGGCCGTACTGTAACGAGCGCGGGAAAGCAATCAGCTGATCGTTAGGGGGGAAGTTTAGCACATGAGTTAGTAGAGTTAAACATAGATTTTCGCAGTTTTATTGAAATTTTTAACGATGACCGCATGTTCACTCAGATATATGTGAGAATGAGTCGTCATCGACTGCATTATTAAGTGGAAAGTCGTTAATTAGTGAAGAAAACTTAGTGTGAGGGTGTATTTATTTGAAGCTATAGGTTAAGAAAGTCGTTCTTCAGTGTTTTAATTTTGTAGTTTATTTGTGTAAAGTTATATTTATAGTGTAAAATTAATTGAGTTAGTGCATTCTGTGTTTTATTATTAAGCACGAATTGTATATACTTGAATTAAGATGATCAGTGAGAGAAATCACCATGCCTAAGAGTTGCTGTGTGCCTGGCTGCAAAGCCAATTATCAACAAGGAGAGTACAGTACGGTATTTGTGTTTCCTTCTGATGAAGAACGAGGTAAGTTATGGAAGTAGGCTATTCCCAGGGAGAATTTAATAGTTAATCACAACACAGTTGTGTGTATCAAGCATTTTCCTGAAAATCACACCCTGAGAGAAATAAGAGTGTCTCGTCCAGATGGTGAGTTAATTTTGTTTGTCATAAACGTGGGTAACATTAGGTAGGCCCTATATGTTTATGTAACCAGACCTACGGCTTATCTGAATTCGGTGTATTTGAAAATGCAAGTCTTATTCATGAGTATCACCGAGCTCGATAGCTGCAGTCGCTTAACTGCGGCCAGTATCCAGTATTCGGGAGACAGTGAGTTCGAACCCCACTCTCGGCAGCCCTGAAGATGGTTTTCCGTGGTTTCCCATTTTCATAGAGGATGGTTGCCTAGTCGTACTTCCTCTTAAAACTGTAATCACCACCACCACTTTCCCATTTTCACGCCAGGAAAATGCTGGGGTTGTACCTTAATTAAGGCCACGGCCGCTTCCTTCCCATTCCTAGACCTTTCCTGTCCCATCGTCGCCGTAAGACCTATCTGTGTCGGTGCGACGAAAAGCAAATAGCAAATATATATATGAGTATCAAACAGCAGTGTGATTTATGTTAATCTTATCTTCTGACAGATTCAGATCTTATTTATGAATTACCTCCAGAAGTAAGATATCTGAATTTCCTAAATCGAGGGGGCTTAAAGTATCCATCAGACATGTCAATAGAACTTTGAATTGAGGTGTACAAAGTATTTTGTGTGTTAGTGCCAGATACATATAAGATGGTATTTCCAAATTCAGACAATCCTAAGTGTGTCACAAAATCCTTGGCTTTGGAGTCAATGCAGTTGGCAGATTCCCTAGTCATTTGTGACTGCGGGAAGAAATTGGAAGACCTGGCCGGACAGTGTATATATATTTGGGTGAATATACATTTAAATAACTTTTTCCAACATTCACACCGGCTTGTGTATTCAACAAAGTGCTTCAAAGAGAACAGACCTACTCCATACTGGTGTAACTTCCTGTAAGAGGTCCAGGAAAGCTGCAGTGTTCATGGAGTGGAAACAGTGAAGTACAGAAATAATTTATATTTGTAATAAATAGTAATGGTAATTGGCTGCATGTTTTCTGTCAGTGTGTATGATGTGAATGTTCCAGTTGACCAGAAAATGGATAAAATCACAAGAATATGTCTCAAAGTGTTAGGCTGTACTCACGCAAACGAACGTATATACGCGAGAAATAGAACGTTACGGAGAAGAATATGCATTGTATGTCAGAATTAACAAATACTTGAGGATAGGTTTTGGTTTTATAAGGTGTTAACAGTTCTTTAAATAATTTAAACGAGTGTACTATTCAAGCGGAGCGTATGCGTATCGCCTTGAAGTCCCCCCCAAAGCGTGACGTCATCAGAGGTACAATACGGCCTGGACATTACGAAGGCAGTGGCATAGCTTATGCCCGGCTTCTGAAACGTGAGATACAGAACCTGTAGCGGTATCGAATGGTTAACTTGTGTTTTGGCGTTGCACGAACGTTAGATACATCCATCGGTCCGATTAATTGCTCGCTAACTTAGAGGGCCCTGAGCAGGAGATATCTATTTGTTAACTTGGTGGGCGCATGCGCAATACTTCAGTATCAGCAGCTAACATTGTGTTTGTTAAAATTTTCTATGGCTTTCTTATCTTCTTCCAACGAAGAAATTGTAGAAATGGTCAACATTCTAGAACGACCACGATTACCGTATTTACTCGCGTATTAGACCCGCCTTTTTTTCACAATTTACAGCCAAAAATAGTAAGGGGGATCCAATATGCGATAACCTCAACATTTTGTGCAGCTAACACGTGACTTCTAGGCTATAAACTGCATGTGTAAACATTATATACTATTATTTAACAAACTTGGAATGTATTTAAGTTATACTGGCTATTTTCGTCGGAAGGCAGTATTTCTAAACGTAAAAAGACAATCAATGGTGAACACAACTTTTACGCCTACGGTACATATAAAAGTCCGTTTTAGTTACCTATGCCACGTCATTCGTTACATCTCATTAATTCCTCTGGTGAGGTTGACGTCAGGAGGGACATACGGCCGTAAAAACTCGCTACGAAGATTCGTCTCACTTCATACTCGACCCCGTAGGAAAAAGGGATAAGGGTATCGTGTGATCATATAATTAAATGTTGATACAAAAGAACTTAATGGCCTGTCAGTTCAGCAGTAGGCCTAACACACAGTAAACTAGATCACTGCTTTCATTTGATTTATCGCCTTGTGCCGCCAACTTCCCTGCCCTGTTTCGGCGTATCGGCATTGCAAGTGACGTCATCTTCACTGCCATCTCGTCACTCGCGTCAGCCATGCTTCTCAATCTCTTTGAGCCATGCACTGCAATCGATAGCATATGAAGTCTTGTCTTTTCGAACCTTTCGGAAATAATTTCGTACCGGGCGAGTTGGCCGTGCGCGTAGAGGCGCGCGGCTGTGAGCTTGCATTCGGGAGATAGTAGGTTCGAATTCCACTATCGGCAGCCCTGAAGATGGTTTTCCGTGGTTTCCCATTTTCACACCAGGCAAATGCTGGGGCTGTACCTTAATTAAGCCACGGCCGCTTCCTTCCAACTCCTAGGCCTTTCCTATCCCATCGTCGCCATAAGACCTATCTGTATCGGTGCGACGTAAAATCCCTAGCGTAGCAAAATAATTTCGTTCCCGTCTATAGAGTCTAAACAGTGTGAATCTATTCTCGAATGGTTTCTAGAGATGGTCTCTGATATTCCCAGTTGGTGTATATGTAGCAGAAGCCACTCTTTCCGAATAAGGCCGTGCTGTAGAAGGCATGCCAAACCATCAGCTGGTAACTCACAGAACACCAACATATAACAGAAGTGCACAGTCCATGCTAGAGCTAGGAAACAAAGATGACCGCAGCGCTCCTAGTGGTCTGGATGCTAAGTGATAGCACGGCCGAATGGATCCCCTTCTGCCCTAGCGAGAGCGACTCATCAAGTTGGTCGTGGTTATAGATATGAGATTATTAGTTTGAAAAGTACATCCTGGTATGAGAACTTTCGTTTTGTTATATAGGATATCCCGCCTCCCCACACGTTTCTCAATATCTTAACATGTTGAATAGCATGTATTAATCTACATTTTTTCTCTCATAATGAATATGGCATGACTGAGCAATATGTTTCACTACTGGTTCATAAATTACTTTGTATTTTCAGACTTTCGTATACATAATGAAACGGAATTCAATATGTTATTCAATATGTTAAAATACTGAGAAACGTGTGGGGACGCAGGATATTCTAAATAACGAAACGAAAGTTTTCATGCCAGGAAGTACTCTTCAAGCTAAGATTCTCATACCTATCACCGCGGCCAGCTCACTAAATTCGGAAACCTACAAGCTGAAAAATAAACTTTGTCATTGGGAACAGGACCACAACGTCGCATACAATGACATTGTTTGTTCAGTTTGGAATGATGAGCTTTGAGTGGTTTGTATTCTGTGGGAGAAACACTAACATAATCTTATCAAACAATAAAAACGAAATCATGATGACATTTGAAGTTTATTGATTGCAACTTAATTAATACATTGAAAACAGTACAAACATTTAAAATGACAACAGGAATAGCAGATGAAACTAATCTTTCCTTCAGAGAAAGGATAGGTACATGAAAGAAGACAATCAGTCTGTCAATCAATCAATCATCAGCGATCCGCGTTTAGAGTTGTCGCAGAAGCGGTAGTTTCATTACAATGTTCACAAACAATGTTGTAACCATCCAAGCTTCTCCAGCCAGACTAAAAGTATACTATCATATTACGCGATATCATTTGATATCAAGTTTATCCGCCATCGGCAATTATTCGTAATAACATTTATTCTACGTCAATCATTTGTAAACAAGGAATGATTGGAATTCATTATGTACTGTAAATATGGGCAATATGCTGAGACATACTGTCGGATTTTTTATTATGGACACTCGAGTTTAGGCTTTAATTACAAACGAACCAATAGGCCTATTGAAATTCGAGTTATACCAATATTTTCCTTGTTTAATTCTACATTAGCGTATATAAGACGCATTGTTTTCGACGTTCATTAAATATTTTTTATTTGTGGTTGTAATAAATATTGCCCGGGTTTTTGGCTTCTTCTCTATGAAGCGCTCACTTACGAATATATTCAAGTAAAACGACTTGTCTGATTCTAATGAAAGTTTTATATGTTATAACCACATGTATTTGTAGTGTAGTACTCAAGTTACAATTTTTTCATCCACCCTGAAAAAAAGTTCTTATCATTTTTCTAAAGCAACTCTTTCTCAGCTCAGGATAAACGTACAGCAGCAAACTTGGGCTTGTTTTGAAGCACTCAGTCATGGTTATCAGAAACTACAACAACTGTAACCGTACAGAGTGGTACCGAATTTATGAAGAGTAATATTGAAAGGAGGTTTTGTGTACGCCGGACCGTGCGATTAACAGCAGGCCGGGTGATGAAATCGGGCGCAGTGTTGCCGCATTCAGTAGTAATCACGCGCACAACGAACACAGCTTTTCGTTTACTTTCAACCTTTAATTTTATTTCCTCTTATAAATTCCACTTCCCATCACCTTTTCTCATAAGGGCTTTGGACCTTCAACGACAGGTTTAAAAATGGTTAACTTCCTAATTTAGAAATATCACACTGTACCATTTTTACAAGAGTTATTTGTATTATTATTTACAATATTTAATTCTATCAATTTTCTTCGTCTGAAAAATGACTGTGTTACGAAGAATCGGTGCTGCTGTCATTCATGTTGATTATGACTGACTCGAAATAAGGGACATTTGCAGACTGATCTTTTTTCCAGTAGTGGTCTTCAGTTTTTTTTAGCGTGTTTAATGCATTGTTTCCCGAGTTCAGGGATCACGGTCCGTAAGGCTTCTCGGTATAAAGTGTTAATTGCTTCCATACCATTTTCTAATGTGTTAGCCATATTTGTTTTTGCTATTTTCCCTTTTACGTACGCCCAAATGAGCTCGATTGGATTAAGCTCGAAATGGGCCACTGGTAACCAAATAAGCTGTACATCTGGTCGAAGTCGTTTAGTTAGTTGTTCCAGCTTGTTTACCGGCGTTTGAAAATAAGGCCTGGCAAGGGCAATCAGCTCTGATTTCGTTAATTTGTTATAATCGTCAACTCCATGTGGTAGTGAAATATTCTTTGACGTTATCCAATGTATAATTTCATGTTTCAGCCATGACATGTTCGGGTTTTTAGATGAAGGATCGACCCTCGTATGATATGGAGCTTGATCTATAACGACAGCCGAACTTTGAGGCAATAAACTCAGGACTTTCATGAACCATTCTTCATAATGAACCGAGTTCATCTCATTCTGGTCATCACCACTACTTATCTTGTCATTAAAACAAAGTTCTGCACCGTCAAGAAATCGTTCTTCATTTCCGATGTGTAAAATTATGACCTGGGTGACGTATTTCCATCATTCTCCTTTGAAGCGGCTCCTACTCTCCTCACTGACGCCAGCGATAATCCAAGACAATCTCCCACCTTCTGGTACACAGGGAACCTCTTGTCCCCTACTTTTTCCCACTCACATTGAAAAAAATAGCACTCACAATCATTGCAAACCGGGCGAGTTGGCCATGAGGTTACGAACGCGCAGCTGTGGGCTCGCATTCGGGAGATAGTGGGTTCGAACCCCACTGAGGGCAGCCCTGAAGATGGTTTTCCGTGGTTTCCCATTTTCACACCAGGCAAATGCTGGAGGCGTACCTTAATTAAGGCCACGGCCCCTTCCCATTCCTCGGCCTTTCCTCTCCCATCGTCGCCATAAGACCTATCTATGTCGGTGCGACGTAAAGCAAATAACAAAAAAAAAACATTGCAAGTTCACCCTCTGATAACGGCGGTCTCGGAGGCATCTTGAAGTGACGTGGTCAACATGCAGAACATAGGAAAACTGAAAATAGCTTCCGGACAAACCAAGGTCACGGGCATTCCGTTTCACAACTGTCCGGGGTGAGTCTACTGTGTTAGTTGCGCGCGTGATTACTACTGAACGCGGCAACACTGCGCCCGATTTCACCACCCGGCCTGCTGTTAATCGCACGGTCCGGCGTGGACAAAACCTCCCTTCAATATTACTCTTCATAAATTCGGTACCACTCTGTACGGTTACAGTTGTTGTAGTTTCTGATAACCATGACTGCGTTCTTCAAAATAAGCCCAAGTTTGCTGCTGTACGTTTATCCTGGGCTGAGAAAGAGTTGCTTTAGAAAAATGACAAGAACTTTTTTCAGGGTGGTTGAAAAAAATTGTAACTTGAATATTACACTACAAATATATGTGGTTATAACATATAAAAATTTCATTACAATCAGACAAGTCGTTTTCCTTGTATAAATTCCTAAGTGAGCGCTTCGTAGAGAAGAAGCCAAAAACGCGGGCAATATTTACTACAACCACAAATAAAAAATATTTAATGAACGTCGAAAACAATGCGTCTTATATACGCTAATGTATAAATAAACAAGGAAAATATTGGTATAACTCGAATTTCAATAGGCCTATTGGTTCGTTTGTAATTAAAGCCTAAACTCGAGTGTCCATAATAAAAAATCCGACAGTAGTTGTTGTCATTTCATCCCATACTTTTGTATACGGAAAAGGTTATTCTTATAGCGGGGGAAAATTACATGAGTCATTGGGTTAAACTCATGAGCCAAGGCAGTAAACAGCGACCTGCGTGCAAGGCTAGGCTTACAGACTACATCATCGCCACGCCTACTGGTCTTGTCAAGAAGAAAGAAGAGGGAGATGATAATGCGGAGTCCTGGTTTCTGGCTAAAAGCTCGCTGAGCTGTGATCGCACAGCACCCTGCGTGGAGCGCACTAGTAGTTACCTGGTTGTGAGGGGAGTTGAATAATTTCCTATTCTTTGGCTGACGTCTTTTTCAATGCACTGTATTTGATTGTAGATAATATTTTTAAACTAATTTATTTTCCCAATAGGCAGTGTGCTGCAGCACTTCAGCACATAAGGTACGGCCGCCCCTGGTTGAAATGGAGGAGTATTTCATTATGAACCTAACCTAACCTAATCAAGTATACCATGTCTTGTCTTGTCTCGACTTTGATACGATTCGTAGACTTAACCTTTGTGTATTCATATTGACTTACGGCATATGTGTATGTAATATATTTCCTTGTGTGTATTCTTACAGCATGATTTCAGTTCAGTCCAAAAAGTAATAGGAAATTTCAAGAATGGAGTTGAATTTTCTACCCCCCAGGTAAACAGCGGAAGCGTGAACACCCAGTGACCGGCATAGCCAGCTTTTCTAAGGAAGCGATAGCAAGTTTTATTTATGATAAATTACATAAAGGTAACTTCACAAGGAATCTATTGTAACATTATTTATAGAATTTGGCACGCAGGTGAGATAACCTCCCAGAAATGTTTTGTGCATGTATCGACATACAGCTCTTTTCAGCCCATTGTAGCACTCTTTTCCTCCCCACAGGAGAAGTTGTAAGTGTAAGAAAGTTTTCGATCACATGAAAGCAAATTATGACACATTTGTACAAGGGCTCAGAAACATCATTAAGAAGAATTTTGAAGGCCATGGGATTTGTGTGGAGTAAAGGGGATCCCTTTGTGTATGTTAGAGAAAATGAAGACATTTGTTTTAAGAGATCCTGTTTTCTGAGGGAATACATGCGGAATAACGACAGTGAGAAACCAAACCTGTTGTTTTCTTGGATGAGACTTGGATTTTTATGAATGGTGAATATGTATGTTATATATTATATTTTATGTTACGGAGTTCTCCGTGGTAGTTAGAGGTGAAAGAAGGCGCTGGGATGAACAGGTCTCAACTTACGAAATTAAAGTTTATTTAAAATTCAACAAGGTTATATTTTCTTTTCGAGATCAAGAAATAACAAGTACAACAGGAACTTAGTTATATAGCAACAAAATAAGAATGTGCAATTACAGTTTATTAATGTATATTGGTCTTCGAGTTCCAGAAACACAATCCCTGAGCAATGAGCCCAACTTTACTTACACACAAGGTTTAACAAAGGGGCAGAAAAACCCCAATCATGCCCAGGAGCACTCGCTCCCTATTACTCAGTAAAGCCTGCTCGAGGCACACAGAAACCAAATGTAAGAAAGAGCAACCCGCTCTCAAAGTTCAAGCCTATCAAAGGCCACACCAAACTCTACTTTCAAGCTGTCCTCCAAGTACATTAAAACAGGGGTAAAAATACCCAACCTACTGAGGCCTATTAAGTAAAGAAACAGGTCAATTACATGGCCTCCAAAATACCATTTTGAGAGGAGGCGGAACTGCACTCCTAATACATTTCTTTAAAAACCTATTTGGCACTAGGCCGCTTATGCCAGGGCCTTACATAAGAAAATGATTTATATTACATTAGGAAGGGAAGAAACGGTTGTGAAAATAAGTTCACCTCAAAGCAATAGGAATGGGAGCTCGAGAGGGTAAAGCACTCTCTATCCCAATATGTAGTTTAAAGAGTTAGAATCTATACCAAGTGTCTTTTACATTTTAGAGGAAAAGTTACATGGTAAAAGGTATCGAACCTGCCCCGAGAGTTAAACTGCTGAGCTAGCAAGAAAATAAGTTATTAAAAGGCCATTACCTTATTGAAGAACTGCTGCCCGACGAAAGAGGCGCTTCCCGCCCCCTGCTACATAATTTACACAATGATAGATGTTACTGAAGTGGCGCAGGGACCCGAAAATCAGCAGTTTATATACCCTCGCGGAACATTCGAGACCTTTCATGAATGATAACACCCGCCCACAAGCATTTATTGGACGACCAAAAGATTGCATGTCAAAACTGAAGAAGAAAACCAGGATTGGTGGAAAATTAATTACAAAAATTACTCACTGGTCGAATTCAAAACTGGCGGAAAGAGAAGGGCTATACAGCCAACCTAAACAATGACTGAAAGAAATTTAATAAGGAACAAACTTATAAATACTAAATTTCTTCAAACCGAGCTCGATAGCTGCAGTCGCTTAAGTGCGGCCAGTATCCAGTAATCGGGAGATCGTGGGTTCGAGCCCCACTGTCGGCAGCCCTGAAGATGGTTTTCCGTGGTTTCCCATTTTCACACCAGGCAAATGCCGGGGCTGTACCTTAATTAAGGCCACGGCCGCTTCCTTCCACTTCCTAGGCCTTTCCTATCCCATCGTCGCCACAAGACGTATCTCTGTCAGCGCGACGTAAAACAAATAGCAAAAAAAAATTCTTCAAAAAAAGGTTCCTACACTTCGCACTAGAGTGCACAATTGTAGTTCTTAAGAGGTGCCATCTAGAAGAGAATGTTCACACTTCTTGCTACAGGGAAAACAAAAATACATCGAAAACGACACAGTTCAGAACACTTCAAAATTTACAAGTAGGGACATCTTCTGAGAAACTTGAGAATTAACACTGTAGTTAAAGTTCCGGCTTCCTCCAGTAGAGGCGTTTCAACTGGCTCAATGTTTGAATTAGCGGAGCGGAGGTGTACCGCCCGGTACATTTTATATAAAAATTATAGAATAATTTATCTTCATCAGACGTCTTTGGTTTCAAATGTGCATTTCCCTTTCAGGGTCACTCACATACTTCTGGAATAAACCACACAAATCTGGACATGATGTCCAAGGAGTAATTCATCGACCTGTGTCTGAGGGAGGAAGACTGGTTATTGTTCATGCTGGAACGAAAGATGGCTTTGTACCTGATATGTTCTTACTTTACTTTACTTTACTTCATTTTATTTTAGTGAGCTGATCTCTCTTTACATAGTTAGGAGGGTATTTAGGGGTTGTAGTACGGATGTAAAGGGGAGGGCACATAAGTCTCTGGTAAGACCCCAACTTGAGTATAGTTCCAGTGTTTGGGACCCTCACTTGGATTACTTGATTCGAGAACTGGAAAAGTTCAAAAGAATGAAGCACAATTTGTTGCGAGTGATTTCTGATAAAAGTGTAGCGTTAAAAAATGTTGAATTTGGGCTGGGAAGACTTGGGAGAATGGAGACGAGTTGTTGGACTAAGTGGTATGTTCGGAGCTGTCAGTGGAGAGGTGGTGTGGAATGACATTGGTAGACGAATAAGTTTCAGTGGTATTTTAAAAGTAGGTAAGATCACAGTACAATGATAAAGTTAAGGTTACCAAAAGTCCTGCAGGTTTTCACTTTAGGCCAACGATTATCTTTAGAGAGGTGCCTGCACCAATCAGACAACTGACTAGGGAAGTATCATTTATTAAGGTACATAATGTTCTTACATACATATATAATTGAAGAACTGAAGATCCATATATAGGTAAGTGGGTCGCCCTATTGTAAAAGTCGAAACTGTGTAATTTGGGAAAGAGCAAGCTTATGTGGTAGGCCTATTACGCGTCATAAGACACTGAGTGAACTAGCTGTGCAATTCCATCACATTGCTGTGAGCTTGCTTTTAGGAGACGGTGGATTCAAACCCCACAGTCAACAGGACTGAAGATTTCTTTTTTTTTTTTTTTGTGGTTTCCTCGTTTACATTTCAGGCCAATGCTGTGGCTGTACCTTTATTAAGGCGACTGCTTATTTTCATTTTAAGCCCTAGCCCTCTTTCCTATCCCATTCTTGCCTTATAACCTGTCTTCATGTGATTTAAGCCAATATATACGTACAAATCTGGTAATATTGTTTAACTCATTAGTGGCCCTGTACATTTCCTGGGTTTCCCTGATGTTGTAAGCTTGAGATACACCAACTTGCAAGCTGAAAATATGTTAAAAATGTGCCCTCATCCCTACTGCTTATTGAAGAAAGAAGAAGACAATATCCAAGTAAAAGGTTGGACATCGGGCTAAGTGAATCAGATGCTGAGGCGCGGGCCTTCTGACCTCAACTTGGCAGGTTCGATCCTGCCTCGGCCCGGTGGTATTTGAAGGTACTCAAATACATCAGTTTCATGTCCATAGATTTACTGGCACGTAAAATAACTCCTGCAGGACAAAACTCCGGCATCTCAGCATCTCTGACAACCGTAAAAGTACTTAGTGGGATGTAAAGCTATTAGAGTTATTATTAAAAGGAACGACAGATATGTCCTATGTGGTAAGTCCTTGAACTTATAAAAATTGCAATGAATTATAAATCTAGATTCTCACTCTCTCCTCCCTTTAAGAATACAGTTATAGTAATACGTACATCAAAATAAAGACAGGAAATGTTAAATTAATTTAAATGAGTGAAGGAGAGAATGTATGACTAGCTCAGGTTGGTGGGTTCGAGTTTGGTGGTATTTGAAAGTGCTCAAATACGCCAGTCTCATGTCTAGATCTACCGGTACATAAAAGAACTCTTGCGGGACGAAATTCTGGCACATTGGCGTATATGAAAACCATAGAAGTAGTTAGTAGAACTAATATAATTATTATTCTCATTTCCGCAGTGAGCTTGAAAGCTGACCTCCGTTCACGTAGCTTGGCACATTAGTGCTCCTATATGTTTCCTGGATAAGCTTGAAGATATAACCAGCCTGCAAGCTGAAAATATGCCCAATAATCTCTCTCCTTTACTGGTTATTGAAGAGGGAAGGAAATCTTCATGCAAAAAAAAGGAAAGGCATTAAGTAACGTCTGGAACTTTCGAAAATCACACTGCAAAGACTTATTAAATAAATTACATCGTTTAACAGGCCCTTCTTTTCAAGAATATGTTTATAGTAGGCCTACTGTATATGAAAATAGAGACAGAAATATGTAACATCAATTTGAGTGAGAAAGTGTGTTTCTTTCCTTAATTTCTCATTCAGCATGGAAACCGACTTAATTATGAATATCTCGATTTATTTCACCTTACCTTTTATCATTTACTAGGGTAGGGGAACATTCATTATCGATGCTTACATTGACGTTAGTTTGTTATGGTTATGTCTGGCGATTTTAATATGTAACTAGGCATGTTGGCAGCAGTGATCAGCCATTATCAAAAAGAGAAAAAAAGAAAATCGGGCGGCGTTAATTACTTTCTAGTAGTGGTGGCAACGAGCTAGAATAACATAGAGAGGCGGAAGCGCTGCCTGGGTGAATCTAATAGAACGAACGTCCGCCATGTTTCCTGTTGTCACACAAGCAAGGGGGCATGGCCTTTTAATGACGAAAAGTGTAGAAAATGCGCATTTTAGAATCGCTGGGGGAGAATTAAAGTCCGTTGCCGAAAGCTTGAAGCATGAAAGCGAATACCGCCACTTCATCATATTGCGGCACGAGGCCAACATCACGATCAGTTGATTGTATAGTTCGAAATCATCGCACAGTGACATACGAATATTCCTCGAAATCGGAACAAGAGCGTTACCCTGCTTGGCTGTTGTGCTTAAGCGTAAATTATAATAAAAACGACGGACATAAATATTTATGACAAGAAACCTTAAAATTTTAGGGACCTATAATAGGTTACAACCTCATTCTGTTAATATTTTTAAAATTATTGCATCCTCATGAGTACTGTGTTCCTTTCTTAATCTGTTTACCTTCGCGGGTTGGTTTTTCCCACGGACTCGGCGACGGATCCCACCTCTACCACCTCAAGGACAGTGTTCTGGAGCGTGAGATATTGGGTCGGGGGATACAACTGTGAGGGAGGGCTGCACCTGCTATGCTGAACAGGGGCCTTGTGGGGGGGAGAAGGAAGCGGCCGTGGCCTTAAGTTAGGTACCATCCCGGCATTTGCCTGGAGGAGAAGTGGGAAACCACGGAAAATCACTTCGAGGATGGCTGAGGTAGGAGTCGAACCCACTTCTACTCAGTTGACCTCCCCAGGTTGATAGAATCCCGTTACAGCCCTCGTGCCCCTTTTCAAATTTCGTGGCGGAGCTGGGAATCGAACCCGGGCTTCCAGGGGTGGCAGCTGCTCACGCTAACCAGTGCACCACAGAGGCGGCCCATGAATACTTTACCACAATAATCGTTTAGTGTAATTATTTATTATAATATAGGGGGGATATCATGTTTCTCCCATTACCATATCATACTGGGATTACTAGCTTGAAAGTTGTCCATTATGAAGTGTGGCATAGTTTTAAAAACCAAGGCAACAGACATCTACAATAAATGCTGTATACATTTCAAAAATAGCAGTAAAATGCTGTATTTATCATACTTGGTGTACGTTTGAACGAAATAAGTGATTTTTTGTGGTTACGTTTTCTTGGTGGTGGGCGTTCCATTTCCTTTATTTGTAAATGTGAATGAAAATTAAATAGGGCTGGAAATGTACAGAGCATAAGCAACTGAATTGAGTGGGATACCATTTATCTCTTTTCTTCCTCACAACGCATTGTTCAGTTAATTCCTTGTTCTTTAAACGAAATATGAAACAAAATTCGACAAATAATTACCGTGGCTATCCGTACTTTCGCTAAGTAAACAATAAAATGGATTTAATTACAAACAAGGAATCTCGGCTATAATTCAGTAATACTTACTTAAAGTACGATATATCCTTGGTTTTATTACTCCGATTAGTACAACCATACGCTGAGCTTACGGCTGGCATTCTTGAAAGCGAGAATCTATCTTTTCACTTCTTAAAACTTAGGGAATTAAATTGGCATGCACGATCTCCCTGTCACCTCAACATATGCTCTCGCGCCAATTCGCTTTGTTTTGACAACCGTTAAGATGGCTGCCCCTTATCAACTTGCTTCAAGCAGGGAGCGCTGATGTCAGGTATACAGCCCCTCTATGTTATTCTAGCTCGTTGAGTGGTGGGCAAAACTCTTGTTCGAGATACTCGAGACCGACGTCACCACTCTCGATGCATCTTCGATGTCTACGTAGGGATCGGTAGGGATGGGCCAAGACCGACTACAATATATCAGACCTTAATGTTACTATCGATTAGGAGGAAAATGGCGACTTCGTGGGCGAGCGTTTGAGACATGTGGTTGGTTCATATCTGTGTTTACATTCTGTTAAAGAGTGTTATTTTGATCGAATTATTAAAGTATAACGTATATGTTTGGTAAAATAGTAATCTATAACGGTTTATCAGTATGGTGTTTTGTTAGAAATTTATATGATGGTATTTTTGATGTATAATAGTGTTTATATTGTCGTGCTGTAACATAGCACAAAATGCGTTCCTGCTGCGTTCGTGGTTGTAGATCTAATTATACCGTTGCTGAAGCTTTTAAATTCCCTGAAGATAGATCTCTACAGGAGAAATGGATAAGGAATATTCACCGGGAAAATTTGGAAGTCAAAGACCAAACTATCGTAGGCTATGTGTGTAACCAAAATTTGTGGTTAGGGAAGATCTCTGTCCAAGCGATAACGGTGAGCCTATTCGTTTTAGTTTTCTCATTCAGTTGGAGTAATTTCATGTAAGTTGACGATTAGTTTCTATGTAGAATATAAGTGTGTGAGTGTATTTATATGGGTCACTGGTCACTAGGATCTGGAATTATACGCAGTCATGTGAGAATATGTTAGTTTTTATCGTGTTGTGAACCGGATTTAAATCGAACTATGGCAATGTCTCTCATACATCTATTCTTAAGTTCTCTATGGAATAAAACATTAAGAGAGAAGTGGATTAGGAACATATATCGTGAATATTTCTACAAAACAGTAGTGTGCATATGTCATCTGTGAGTAAGTCTGAGATTAGGGAAGACTATTTTTCCTAATTCTAAATGGTTGACCTATCCGTATTCCTCGAAAAAACAATTCATTTAGATAGTGATAATTGATATGGTGATGTTCCTTCAGTGTCTATGTGCTTCAAAGTGTCGTGTGATTTAGATGTAATTGTATTTTGAAAGAATCTGTGCTTGCCTGCGGGAACATTTGGCTAGATCTTGGTGTATGACAAAACTTATAGTGTGACAGATGGAGCAATCTGAACACTGTTACACAGAAGGGATGGTGGTGGTGGTGGTGATTATTGTTTTAAGAGGAAATACAACTAGGGAACCATCCTCTATATAACACTAATCACAGAGAAAGAATGGAAGGGGTCCGACAATTCGAAAAATGAAGGTATCGGCCGAAAGACTCCCTAGGCATCCATACGTAATACCATAGGAGTCTGAAAAGAACAAGTGTTGGCCAAGGGAGGTCGGATATGATAGATGAAAGTGAGGAGCCTGGCACAAGTAAGTGGAAGCAATGCCAGGACTCAGCTGAGAGCCCCTGGGGCCCCTTTTAGTCGCCTCTTACGACAGGCAGGGGATACAGTGGGTGTTATTCTAACGCCCCCACCCACAAGGGGGATTTGCAGGGATTAGCTTTGTTTGTAACTCAGGGGTTTTATTGTACCAATACCTTCCGTTTCATGCTGTGGGTATCTGTTATCAAGCAGTCTACACCAAATTGTAGCTCGTCCATGTAGGTTAAAGACATCATTGTTTAGAGTCAATAGGGTTGTTTTACTCATGTTCTTCAATGGGGAAAAGTGGGGCTAAGTTTACCACCATGGTTGGATGTGCTACTATATCATACGTCAACATATGATGTAAGAGTTTCCAGTAAGGAAGGCTTAACATCACCGGGGCTGTTCATTGGGCTGGCATAATAATTTCGGGTGTACTTCATTTTCATCGAGTGCTGAACATTAGAAATTGTCCACCACTTCGAAACTAAGACAACACGTTATGTTTCATAGTTCTTATGAGAGTGAATAAATTGAGGAATTTCGCACCTTAAATTATTTTTAAACATTCAAAATGATGTTATAAATATCATTTTAACAGTTTTATAGTGTATTTCCACCTATCCAGCGAAGTGTAATCTAAGAGAAAACGTTATTTGACTAAGTGAAATTTCGAAATAATCAGCTTGTTTTTCTCTTTTCCTGTGGGGCTGTCTATCTATTGTAGCAGAATATGCGTGATTCTAGTTGATGACATGTGATGAGTAGTTGTTCGCGAAGCGTTTTCTTAGGTGCAACAGTGATTTTCCTTATGGTGTTACATTTATCATGTTAAATTACCTACCACCGCTTGCAAAATATGTACGTGATCTTTCCTTAATTTCTGGCGGATTGAACCAGATATTGTGTAGCTCTTTCAGTGGTATCAACACAAGCAATTTAATGTGACTCCGGGCTGAGTGGCTCAGGCGGTTGAAGCTCTGGCCTTCTGACCCCAACTTGGCGGATTTGATTCCGGCTCAGTCCGGTAGTATTTGAAGGTGCTCAAATAAGTCAGCCTCGTGTCGGTAAATTTACTGGCAGGTAAAAGAACTCCTTTGGGACTAAATTCCGACATCTCCGAAAATCGTGAGTTGGTTTATCGTCGAAATGAAGTTATTGCGTGCTACCCTAAACTTCATCAGTCGGCAGCTACTGCGCCCACGACGTCCACCATCTTGGTTTTGATATTACGGTCTGATATATTGTAGTCGGTCTTGGATGGGCATAACCAAGACCGACTACAATATATCAGACCGTAATATCAAAACCAAGATGGTGGACATCGTGGGCGCAGAAGCTGAGGTCTGATGAAGGTTAGGGTAGCACGCAATAACTTCATTTCGACGATAAACCAACTCAGGATTTTCGAAGATGTCGGAATTTAGTGCCGCACTAGTTGTTTTACCTGCCAGTAAATTTACTGACACGAGGCTGACGTATATGAGCACCTTCAAATACTACCGGACTGAGCCGGGATCAAACCCGCCAACTTGGGGTCAGAAGGCCAGAGCTTCAACCGTCTGAGCCACTCAGCCCGGCGTGACATTAAATTACTTGTGTTGATACCACTGAAAGAGCTACACAATATCTGGTTCAATCTGCCAGAAATTACGAAAAGATCACGTACATATTTTGCAAGCGGTGGTAATTTAACATGATAAATGTAACATCATAGAGAAAATCACTGCTACACCTATGGAAACGCTTCGCGAACAACTACTCATCACATGTAATCAACTAGAATCACACATATTCTGCTAGACTAGATGGACAGCCCCACAGCAAAAGGAACAAGAAGCTGATTATTTCGAAATTTCACTTAGTCAAATAACGTTTTCTCTTAGGTTACACTTTGCTGGATAGATGGAAATACATTATAAAATTTTTAAAATGATATTTATAACATCATTTTGAATGTTTTAAAATAATTTAAGGTGCGAAATTCCTCAATTTATTCACTCTCATAAGAACTACATGAAACATAACGTGTTGCCTTAGTTTCGAAGTGGTGGACAATTTCTAATGTTCAGCACTCAATGAAAATGAAGTACACCCGAAATGATTATGCCAGCCCAATGAACAGACCCGGTGATGTTTAGCCTTCCTTACTGGAAACTCTTAAATCATATGTTTACATATGATATAGTAGCACTTCCAACCATGATGGAAAACTTTGCAATGAAGATTTCAGACACTAAAGATATAATAGGATTTTCCCAATTTAAGAACATGAGTAAAACTACTCTATTGACTCTAAACAATGATGTCTTTAACCTGCATGGACGAGCTTCAATTTGGTGTAGACTGCTTGATAACAGATATCCATAGCATGAATCGGAAGGTATTGGTACAATAAAACCCCTGAGTTACAAACGAAGCTAATCCCTGCAAGTCCCCCCTGTGGGTGGGGGTGGTAGAATAACACACACGGTGTCCCCTGCCTGTCGTAAGAGGCGACTAAAAGGGGTTCCAGGGGCTCTGAACTTTGGAGCGTGGGTTAGCGACCACGGGGCCCTCAGCTGAGTCCTGGCATTGCTTCCACTTACTTGTGCCAGGCTCCTCACTTTCATCTATCCTATCCGACCTCCCTTGGTCAACACTTGTTCTTTTCAGACCCCGACGGTATTACGTATGGAGGCCTATGGAGTCTTTCATTTTCATGCCCTTCGTGGCCCTTGTCTTCCTTCGGCCGATACCTTCATTTTTCGAAGTGTCGGACGCCTTCCATTCTTTCTCTCTGATTAATGTTGTATAGAGGATGGTTGCCTAGTTGTACTTCCTCTTAAAACAATAATCACCACCACAATCATCCCTGCAAGTGACTATTTCTTCTGTGTAACAGTGTACAGATTGCTCCATCTGTCACACTATAAGTTTTGTTATTCACCAAGATCTAGCCAAATGTTCCCGCAGGTAAACACAGATTCTTTCCAAATACAATTGCATCTAAATCACACGACACTTTGGAGCGCATAGACACTGAAGGAACATCACCATATCAGTTATCATCTATCGAAATTAATTTTTTCGAGGAATACCGGTACTAATAGGTCCACCATTTATAATTAGAAAAAAAGTAGTCTTCCTCTAATCTCAGACTTACTCTCAGATGACATATGCACACTACTGTTTTGTAGAAATATTCACGATGTATGTTCCTAATTCACTTCTCTCTTAATTTAAATCCGGTTCTCAACACGATCAAAACAAACATATTCTCACATGACTGCGTATAATTACAGATCCTAGTGACCACTGACCCATATAAATACACTCACACACTTATATTCTACATAGAAACTAATACTTATCGTCAACTTACATGAAATTACTCCGACTGAATGAGAAAACAAAAACGAATAGGCTCACCATTATCGTTTGAAAAGAGATCTTCTCTAACCACAAATTTTGGTTACACACATAGCCTACGATAGTTTGGTCTTTGACTTCCAAATTTTTCCGGTGAATATTCCTTATCCATTTCTCCTGTAGAGATCTATCTTCAGGGAATTTAAAAGCTTCAGCAACGGTATAATTAGATCTACAACCACGAACGCAGCAGGAACGACCCATTTCTGTTATGTTACAGCACGGCAATCATAAACATTATTATACATTAAAAATACCATCATATAAACTTCTAACAAAACACCATACTAATAAACCGTTATAGATTACTATTTTACCAAACATATACTTTATACTCCAATAACTCAATCAATATAACACTCTTTAGCAGAATGTAAACACAGATATGAACCAACCACATGTCTCAAACGGTCGCCCACGAAGTCGCCATTTTCCTCCCAATCGATAGTAACATTAAGGTCTGATATATTGTAGTCGGTCTTGGCATAACTTGGCATAACTCTCGTTTGAGATACTCGAGCCTGACGTCATTATCTCGATGCACGCTCCAATTGGACCTCAGCAAATACAGTAGAGACAATACACGACACTGAGCGAGATATCGAGGGACAGCTATTGGAGCTCACTCTAGCGGATAGACCTGAACGGTACTGATTCTGTCATAAGAGCACGTGTATTTTTGTGTGAAGTTTTTGGTGTTATTTATGCGTTTTCAGTGAGTTGACATAATTAAATAGTAGCGTGTGTCATTCCTTGATATCTCCTCTCAACATGAGGGGAAAGGTATGTGCTGTGTTTGGCTGCAGTAATTACGAAGTAGAGAAAAATGCGCGCTCGTTCTTCAGGTTCCCTCGTGACAAGAACATGTAAGTAATATTGTGTTTGCATATATATTCTTCCAGTGACAGAGATTTTTATAGTACTTAATAATCTTCTGACCTGCTCGACCCATGTTTTAACAGGCTTAAAATATAATACGCATATTTTATTGTATAGTGCAGCAGTTAACCTTCAATACCGATGTGTTGTTGTAGGTGTGATCTATGGGTTTTGAAATGTCACAGAAGCGATTTGGATAAAGTGTACAAGAAAGAAGGGACGTTACGCTTGTATAAGAATTATAAGATCTGTTCAGATCATTTCCAGGCCAGCGACTTTAAAAATCCTCGACTATACAGCCAAGGGTATGTTACATTTTTACTCTAATTGTACGTAAATATTCCTCAAAGCATCACTATCGACAACATTTTCAAACTTTTCTTTCTTTTATCCCTCTTCTCAGATTAAAGCCGGGATTTTATAGATTTTCTTTCTGTTAGTAGGCTTCATGTTAAGAGGAAAATTGTCCAGCTATTAAATGTTAATTCATTGCATCATATGTGTAAGGAATATGCCGATATTTTTATTGACAAATGTCTTAATGTGATGATACATTGTTTTTAAATGAGGAAAAAAGACAAATCCAACCGTAAGATTTCAGGCAGGTATGCTAAAGCTAAAAAAGTAATGCATAAATGAAAGATCAAGCCATTTCACAGCAGTCCATTTCACACCTTGTTCATATGTCTAATTTCAGTCTTTTAATTATAACCTTTTAAATAATTCTTCATTCATTTATCCAGAATTGCTTTAGCAACTTCGAAGTTAATATCTTAATACCACTGTCTTTCTAGACGTAATTTATTTATCCATTTCCCTATATACATTTCCATTGATATTTGAATTTAGCGCGATTTGTTCAGGTCAAGTCACTAGGAGCGCCACCGTCGAATTGTCTCCCATTTTAACAAGGCGAAATCCGTAAGTGTCGTGTATTGTCTGTACTGTATTTGACCTCAGCCAGTACGAATATGGTAGAAACAGAAAGGATTAGCAAACCGTTGCCTACGCTATAATACAAGGCCTTGAAATGCACTCGTGGGAACGGGTTGCTTCCTAGTTCACCATTCAGCCGCTAGGATCGCGATCTTGCCCCCTTGTATTCGCATGGCCGTATATGTCAATAAGTAAAGTATATCCTAAATAAAAAGAACTGAATGTTTTTGCGAGTATTGACAGTTCTTTATTTATAGTGCGGTGCTGCATTGGCTCGGATATGTCATTGAACTTTCAAAACTTTCCTTCCGAGGGGCTTCTTAGCAAGTTTCAAAACTTTCTCTCTTCTACTTGAGTGGCTCAAAGCAATATTGTCTAACAGAGGTCTCAGGAATTTTCATAGTAGAAAGAGAGGTGGTTTGTCCCCTTTACACTTTCCACACTTAATTTCACTGTTGAACATGTCTTTCGAAAAAATAAACGTACACCTTTTAGTAACTCTCTTCGGGACAAGTACTGCGTAGCGGAAGTGACATATTCCGTCGTTCACTGCAGAAGTGCCACAGACGATTTTCGGTATCTGAGGGCTCCTCGAACTTGAAAACGAATAAGACACAATGTTGGACTTTGAGTACCGGTAGCTGGAGAACAGATATGTTCTAAACAGCCTTTACAGTCTGTTTTTTTCTTTTGCCACACGAACCATAATGTCATTGTATACCGCTTGGCGTCTTAGGTAGCTGAAGAAGAGCTCGATGTCATATTTCGTTAGATTCCTCATCAACGGATAATGCAAATGTATAGGCCTACTTATGAGGTATTTTACGCAGGCCACAGTGGACTGGGTAGTCAAGATCTATTCCTGATACATTTCTCTCATGATTCCTTTTTACTTTCTCTGAATGTATTTTAAGTTTCTTAATATATGACAGGAAATCATTAACTAACCGACTGAGGAATTCATCTTCAGTACTAAAAGATGCTTTTCTTTCTAGTGACTTTACATCGCACCGACACAGATAGGTATTATGGCGACGATGGGATAGGAAAGACCTAGGAGTTGGAAGGAAGCGGCCGTGGCCTTAATTAAGGTACAGCCCCAGCATTTGCCTGGTGTCAAAATGGGAAACCACGGAAAACCACCTTCAGGGCTGCCGACAGTGGGATTCGAACCCACTATCTCCCGGATGCAAGCTCACAGCCGTGCGCCCCTAACCGTACGATCAACTCGCCCGGTTAAAAGATGCTCGTTTGTTCTCGTTCCTGAATATGTCCCATGTGAGGTGTTGCAGACTTTATGCGCAATGAACAATTTAATAAAATGCTCCATACAACAAATGGCTTATTTTAAACTGTATTTTATGCTCTCGGGGCAAAACCACCTCCATACTTTACAAACCAGAGATTGTTTCAGGGTAAAATACAGTATTTTTAGCTCTTGCTACATTCATTTTCGTGAAATTTGTTGGGCAAATTATTTTCCTCGTTGGTTTCCTAATTTAGGATTTCTGAGTTTGAAGATGCCTCTCAAATGATTTCCGGTCACGGTAGCATAGTTTATGAAAAGTCCATTAACAAATTTTGGGATCGCCCGATTCTTATGCCGTAACTCGGATCAAAACTTAGGAACAGAGGCCTACTTCGATCAGCTTGAAGTCGTATCTCATGCGTAATACTTCCTCTGTATAATGTTTCGAACATTCACTGGAAACTTGTGAAACGAAATTCCACTACCTTTAATTTCTCGTGAATAAACCATGACTGGAACTGCGAATGCTCAACATCAGACGAATACATACCGGTAATACATTCACAACCAACTCAGTTAATGAACACGTTTAAAGGCGCGAGCCTGGTAGACAGGGGGCAAGATAGCGATCCTAACGGCCCGGCATTGAACTTCAGTGTAACCACTTCCATAGCATTTTACGGGCTCTATTTCCAGGCCTTGTATTATAACGTAGGAAACGAGCAAACATTGAACTCGAGCTGTTAGTTGGCTAAATAGCATCGTTGGGTATTACCCTCAGCTTCATTTTGTGGTGGTTCGAATTTTTTTGTTTGTTTTGCAATCGGAGTTTCGGCTACCAAACACACGCCCGTTCGTGCAGAAACAACCAAATCGCTAATAGAAGTAATTGTAACGTTACTGAACATACAAAATAACCAATATATAATAAAATCTCTTCCACTTGAACACATGCAATGTACACCAATCATAATGTAAACAAACTTGATTACCTCGTGGCCATGTCATCAGATCAGTTAGCTTTGTATCTGTATTGCACTGAAAATAGTACTCATAATAATGTTATTTGTTTAACGTCCGTCCTAAATGCTAGTTCTTGACAGACGCCGGGGTGTGGGAATTATGTCCCGCAGGAGTTCCTTAGTCCGCCTCTGTGGTGTAGTGGTTAGTGTGATTAGCTGCCACCCCCGGAGGCCCGGGTTCGATTCCCGGCTCTGCCACGAAATTTGAAAAGTGGTACGAGGGCTGGAACGGGGTCCACTCAGCCTCGGGAGGTCAACTGAGTAGATGTGGGTTCGATTCCCACCTCAGCCATCCTGGAAGTGGTTTTCCGTGGTTTCCCACTTCTCCAGGCAAATGCCGGGATGGTACCTAACTTAAGACCACGGCCGCTTCCTTCCCTATCCCTTCCAATCTTCCCATCCCCCACAAGGCCCCTGTTCAGCATAGCAGGTGATGCCGCCTGGGCGAGGCACTGGTCATCCTCCCCAGTTGTATCCCCAGACCCAGAGTCTGAAGCTCCAGGACACTGCCCTTGAGCCAGTAGAGGTGGGATCCCTCGCTGAGTCAGAGGGAAAAGCCAACCCTGGAGGGTAAACAGATTAAGAAAGAAAGAAAGAAAGAAAGGAGTTCTTTAACGTGCTGGAAGCCAACGACATGGAATTGTTACCTTTAAAACAGTATACTGACAGAAAATATTGAACACACTGTGATAAAAGTGTACATGTTTCTACAGAGGGTTATCGCATTACTGTGTTTTGTGTTGTACGTTGTGCCCGTTCGCATCTCGTTGACCAGTTTCAAAATGGCGGCGTAGGAAGGTATGGCCCATGCGATCTACTAAGGCAATGAACTTCATATTAATACAGCGTATAGAAGGCTACGTACGTCACGGAACGGATTAATTTGGAAGACACACCAGAACAGTAGAGGCTCATTTTGAATTGTTTTAAAAAAATATAGCAGCGGAAGGATTGTTTAAGAATATACTCAAAAAATTACATTCGGATAAGCAAGACGCAGTTACGAGCGAAGCTACATATTTAAAGAATATTCTTAACTACTGAGGAGAATATTAACGATTTACAATCGGCGATAGCATACGATTAAGTAATTCACCGGTGTATGCTAAGAAAAGAGGCGAAAAATTATATAAATAAATAATTTGTGGTGAAATACGTCGGACTTGGATTCGTGAGCAGCCACTCTACGATTATAGGAAAAGGAACTCACCATTTTACAATATTGATTATTTCATACGAGAAGATAGTTACTACTGTGGCAGTAAAGTTAATAACTATTTACGGAGAAATTTTTCCAATCAAAGAAAACTTCGACGATTACTATAAATAATAGAAATATGGAATATATCATGACTGATTGCTCCGCAAAAGGAATTTTCTTCGTTGTCTACAGATTCGAAATGATGACTAACTGCTAAATCAACATGATGGACTGAACTGGGCATATGCACCGTCGAGCCAGATGACCAGCTGAGGATGATTGGACCGGCCAACCAGTGGACATGATGACGTGGATGACCACCGGCCAGCCAAAATACCGGACGATAAGGAGTGGACCGGCGTGCCATGTGACCAGCTGATGACCATGAACATGCAATCCAACCAGAGATCCAGATCCGATCGGAGGGTCTAACTACAACCGAGGGATGTAGCAACAACCAGTCCAAACGTAGCAACTGACGAGCTAAGTCCATACATTTCTTTAGTAGAGTAGTTTCTTGTAATCTGCACCCTCAATCTAACTCGGCATGTGCTGAATATTTGGTGATATTTATGAATTATTTAAGAACGCGTGTGAAATATGAAGTGAAGTGTGAGATATTTAAGGCTATAAGATAAGATGGAAGTGTAGAATTAGAATGCTATTATGACATATATAGGTAACTGCACGTGCATACATACAGTGGAAACTAGTTTGGATAAGAGAAAGAAGTGTTACTTGTGAAGACCTAGTAGCTATGAGTCTAATTTACTAGTGTAGTTTCGATTAATCTCGTTTACCTGTACATAGATTACGTCACGAATTACCTGCGCGATACTATGAATATTGTCAAATTAAGTATTCCTTTCTTCATAGAAAGAGGGCATTGAACTCGTACTACAGTTCTTAAGATAAAGGTTATTAACTGCGTATTTTACAAGGCAATTCTAGTATGTTTAGCATATAGTTTTGGGAGTAATGGCTATATGCATTCGGCTATATGTAAGCCGGTGTTATGGTAAAGTATACGTTGGAATGGCGTTGAAATGTGATTAATTATTGGTGTATATTGATGAATAGTTAAAGTATAGAGGTTTGTATATGTGCTACGGAAAGAGTAAGAGTTGCCATTCGATGAGGAAACGTGTATTAGAATTACAAAGTGAGTTTCTGTGCCATATTGGAAAGAATATGCTAATGTGTGAACATCGCGCAGATGACCATTTTAAGGTAAGATTGACATGAATTATGGTAGAATTGTGTATCGTGACAGCTATATTTATGTCTGATTTTGGTGAATAACGGGTACTGAGTATATGAGAGTACTTTAATATGCAGTTCGCTAGACTCATGATTGAGTATACATCGGATATTCTTTAGTGCGGTGACGTTACAATATAATACGTAATAATTTCATTCTATACTATCCATACGAGTTGAGTAGCTCGTATACATATGAAATATTGCTAGAGCACATCGAGCCGTTAATAGAGGAGTGTGTGGATTGGAAACTACTTGAATAGTTAGTTAGATGTTTATTTCTTTTCATGCAATAATGATTTCAATTGAAGTATTTTAAATATGAAGAATATTATAATGGTTATTTAGGAGCCATATGTCGTAGGCTTTAGGGAGGTATTGTCTTAGCCCGTAAGTTGTTACTTGTGCGTACCCGAAATATGTGACCAAATAATCAGAGTTCAGATCTATGAATGATTATAATTTATGAATGGAAAGTTGGAGAACACTTTTACAATTTAATATTCACGCAAGAGTTTGTTTGGCAAATAATTACGTGAAAATATGAGCAGTTTCACATTTACAATCTGACTTTTTCCCGTTTAATTTTACTGCGTCTGAAGATAGCAAACCGTTCATTTTATCTCAGCAAGATGACTTAAATGTTGTGAGAACAATCTAAATAATTAACGTGACAGTATTCACAACGTGTATTTTTATTGATTCCGTGATTGCTCAGTGATCTTTTGAATATAATTTGAGAAAATGAAATACTTTTCGGAACATGGCTACGAATATTGAGATATATATATTAATATGAATTTGAACATTAATTAAGAAAGAATGTAAATATTTTAAGCCTTAATTATTTATTTTATTTGAGCCAGCGCTGACTCTAATCCTTCATGTTTTAATATTACTCAAATAATACTACCCAAATTTCACTTTATCTTACATCGAACATTATTTATTCAATAAATAAACTTATATTTTTCTTTTAGTAAGTGACTGTGTCTTAATTTCTGTTTGGGTAACGGCTAGTTTGTAAGTTAGTTAATAAGTTTTGTAGATATAAGCAATTGATTAGTTCTACAAGCGGTAAGAGATTCCTTTGAACTTATCGGCCACAGGTTCGTACTTGTGCGTGTAGGTACTCCCGTGACGCGTATTCCAGCGGACTGATTTTCATCCGAAACCACGTAAAATAACTATATATAAAATCACAGATTTTATGAGCGGAATATGGATACCCTGAGAAGAAATCAAGAGCTACCGGGATAACTTGGCACTGACCGCTGCATGGGCGGGTGCAACGTTTTGGTTATTACATATTACAGGCTTTGCTACTCTGTGTTTCTAGTTGTACGTTTTGGTTATTGAATATTGCAGGCTTTTTCTCTGTTGTGAAGATATTTCCACAGAAATAAGGTTGTTTGCGGTAATAAAACCGAATAAATCATAATTTAATTACCGGTTCTACTCTATAACAAGCCACTGGAGACCACGGGTACCTTCTACCAATATACACAGAAGGTTTCCCTCAACAGTTTCCGAAAGTTTGTCGACGGAGTTCGGCTTCATGCTGTGTATGTGCCTTGAGGTCGGATAATGATCCTTTTCATGGAAACGATCAATTTGTTACCATACTCATATAAAAGTATCGATAGTCCAGAATGAGACTTAACCCGAGAACGAGTCCCTTTTCACATACATGCACACATACACCAGTATCTTTATGCCATTACCGGTATATTTTCCTTTCTGTCCACATTATTACACAACTCAATGCGTCGTAAAAGAAATGGTTTCAATAATATGTTAAAAATACGTCACACTCTTCATTAAGGTACTCGTCCACGATGCAACAAAACTTGCAAGCCACTTTTGTGTTGCGCAAGAAAAATGGCAGGCACTGTTTACACACAGCACGCAAATTTGCCTTTTTTTCTTGTTGTGCAACACGAAAACTTGCGCGCCCAAGGAAATGTTGCACCGAGTGTATACACCAGGCTATTTAAGTGGCGCAAGTTTTCTCGCAAGCAACTTTCCTAGTCAGCTGTTCTAGCGGATGTGAGTGTCATGTCATGTCATGTCTTCTGGCGAGGTGTTATCGGCGGCTTGCTTATCGCTGATTTTATTATGGCGACGAAAATAAAGACGAGAAAGAGCGAAACGGAAATGTTGGATGAGGAAACGGATTTTAGGTCGTGAACATTGTGGTTGTTGTTAATAACTTGCTACAGGAATTGTACATGGGAGACCAAGTCTTCTGCAAGAATATCCTGCGAAAGTCAGCGACTGATTTTGAATATCTGCTGAGAAGAGCAGCGCGGTTGATACAAAAGAAAGACACGCTAATGAGAAAATGAATATCACCAACGGAACGCCTTGTGTTGACATTGAGATATTTAGCCACAGGTAAGCCGATTTTTTAAAAATATGGATTTTATACAGTACACATAAGGAATCATTTCTTTTAGCTTATTGTAATTTCCTACATTTAGTTTTGTTACAGGTGACAGTCATCAGTCATTGATACCGACATGCTCTATTTCACGTGTAATATCTGAAGTTTGTGATGCTGTTTACAGCGTGATGAACGCTCTCTGCCGTTTTTGTTTATTTCTGTAGTCCGTTGCCTCAACCTTCCATAAACATTCTTGTGTTTCAACTAAATATATCAGCTTTCTCGTCATCTCCCTCGTTCATTTCGTGTTCTGAGACACTGTAACCTGTAAATGAACTTACGTAAATTATGCAATTATTCCTAAGATGGGTATCTATTTTGAGGCATGTTATATTTAATTTACGGGTATGATGCGCAAAGGTATCACCGAGATATCACTATAAAATTTGTCACAAATGGAACATAACAATTGCTTTTACACATATCAAGTGAAAAATTCCTGGCACATTAAGAAATACCGTCGTTATTTGAGAAATATGAAAACATACTTAAGGCTTGTAGACAGGACTGGTTTATGTCGTATTCCGCTGCTGATGCCGTCTTTTGTTCTTTTCTTGAGGTCCAGGGCTAGCACCGAGGAATGCGAGTGCTCTGTCTGTGGATTCTCATTATCTTTGTCCATTATGAGTAGAGCGGCTAGTTCAAAAAGCAAAATGGAGGTGAACAGTATTCATTTTTCGATGAGGCAAATGAACAGGTTATTGTTAAATTACAAGACCTTAAGCTATTGCCGAAGTAGCATGATCCCTGGACCAATAAATAACTTAATGAATCAGTTAGGGCACAAGTCCACAACTCGTCGTGATCAAAGAACTTCAGCGAACAAAGACATTACACACGAAATTGTTCAACGTGTGAGACAAAAGACATACGTGTGTCACTGTGAGCGTAACACCAAATGTACTTGTAAAGTGGTAAAGTACGCATACATAATATACTCCAAAAATGAAATATTTCTTAATGTGCCAGGAATTTTTCACTTGATATGTGTAAAAGCAATTGCTAGGTTCCATTTGTGACAAATTTTATAGTGATATCTCGGTGATACCTTTGCGCATCGTACCCTAATTTACAATAAAGGATATACAGGTACGTACTTCCGTTAATTTATTCCCGAGTGTGAACCTCTCAAACATCAGTATAATGTCACAGCAGACGGCCACGTGAGAAAGTTGCGCCACAAAAATGATCTAAACTTTTCACGCCACTTTGAGATGGCGCAACTTCCTCTCTTCCGCTGTGTACACGATGCCACTTTTGACTTTGCACGCAACTTGGAAGTTGCGCAGAATTCGACTGGTGCGTGCAACTTTTCGAATTGCATGAGTGTTTACACGAAGCCACTCAACTTTTCTTGCTCAAATCGAAGTTGCATGCCATTTTAGTTGCATCGTGGACGAGTAGCTTTACTATTTATTTCACATACCCAGTCCCCGAACCATAGGAACTAATCAATGAAGAATAAAATATCTTACCTAGCTGAGAATTGAACCCGGAAGCCCTTGGACCAAACGCCAGCACGCTAACCATTTCGCCGTGGAAGCGGACAGTGCAAAAGTAAAATACAGGAAGTAAGTTGACTGCAAGTAGATTAAAAAAAAGTGAGCGTATCATCATTAATTGTTATAATGATGTTATTTGTTTTACGTCCCACTAACTACTTATTAAGATTTTTGGAGACGTCATTAGTTGATCAGCAGGCGTAGTATAGTCGAGGGATAACATGCGCATGATGTCCCGATTCAAACTTCGAGATAGGATTACTGGTACGAGTCATGGACTGCATCACTTGCTCGAAATGCATCGAGAGCTCTCGATACGTTTCCCAGCACTGCCTCAAGACAAAGGACTCATGCGCCTGACGTCACTATACGGCACCAAGATATCATCATGAGGCACGTACTGCATCAGGGGGGTGACAGTCGCGTAGACCCTACGCTTCCGAGGGCTAAGCCCAGACTGAGTAACTTTTCCCTCCGACCAACATGCTTCGAGGATGTACCTGACGTCACTTCACCATACTTCACGTGACAAATACGGGAGCTCCTATTGGTAGAAACAACTCCCGATTGCTATTGGTCGATTTCGAGTTGAGAATTCCCGGTCGATGGGGCAGTTTGTCGCTGTCGTAGTTTGTAATTATGTGTTTTGAAGTTGCCAACCCGTTTTAATTTCGATTTCACTATATGCGGGTATGTTATTAATAACAATAACATGCGTAACACATATTTATGTCACGTTATGGTCTTTCGGCTGAAATAAATTCGTAATTATTGCTTTGATAACCACGTGTGAGACCAGTCTACTTTGTCATCTTTGTTTATCTTTATTTTCGTTTTCATGCTCTGCGGGTGTTTTTCAGTGAAATTCTGAGTGGAATTTCTTGTTTGAAGAAGTAGAAGATATTTGAGGTAAGAATTCCTTATTATTCTTGTTTTATTAACCTCCTGAGGCCGGAATATAAAATGCATATCACACCAATTAAAATGAAATTCCAATAAATATAACACCAACTTTTCGGCCTACTCAGAGTTATATTTAGTTTATTGTTTAAAATATTTTTTGCGGGATATTTGATTCTATTTTAAACAGTGTCCTCTTAAAAGAACACTAGGCCACAGGAGGTTATGCAAGTTATTAAGTTGATGATTGATAGCTGTTTCTGTTCCCAAAAATATCTTTTTTTAAAGTATTTTTTCGTGGTGGTTGTTATTAATAACAATAACATGTGTATCATACTTATTTATGTCATGTTGTGGCCTTTTGGCTGCAATAAATTCTTAATTTATTAAATTCAGTTGATGTAGTCCTATTATTTCTGATAAGCCACTGTCGTTTTGATGGTATTGAATTTAGCAGTAAAAGTATAAACTGTAGATAGTGCTCTTAATTATTTCCTTCTATTTCTTTTTATTCCTTAGATCATGCATGGAAAGTGCCAAATTTGTGGGATATACACCAATAGCGAAGAGTTCTGGCAGCAGGGAATCTTATCTTATTTCACCATTTCCCTGTTCCTAGACGTGATATTTGCAAAAAGTGGCTGGACATTGTGGGAATCCGAAAGTTGCGGCAGCTTTCTTCAAAGCAGCTGAGGAACCACACTATGTGTTTGAGACATTTTCGCTGCTCCAGCTATCCAGGACCTCTATCGAAGATACTGTCTCAGATAGAAGTAAGTAATTATTATCATTATTATTAATAGTCACAGTACTGTGACATATCAAATTTTCCTGTTGTTTATTTCAAATTGCTCTCTGGAGGTAATTATGGTAAATTCAACAGTGGCAGACAAGGTTGAACCTCGCTTCTCATAATGAAAGTCACTGTAATGTCCGTCATACCTAGTCTTGCCTTACCTAGCAAGTTGAAAAGAGCAAAATCAGTCCTTTAACACTAGGATTACCAAACATTCTTTCTACCTACTTTTACCGAAGCGGTCATTTTGACCGATAGTGGCAGGTATTCGTTTCTTGAGGATATTGATGTCTGAAAAAGGTTCGAATTTAGTATAAAAACATCATAGACCATAATTTAATTATCATGCATGACTTGTGAACACTATTATGAATAAATAAATAAATAAACAAATAAACAAATAAGTACACTAGTAAGGCAGAATGTTCTTCTTACACACTTTACCTTACATTATATACATATGTGCATGAATGTCACTTTCTGCTTTTTAACTTATTTTTCGCATTGAACACACACACACACTTTGCTTGGTCACCTTTGAAGTGAAATTAACAACAGACCAGTGTTTTTAGAGATTGCATGCCTTTCAATTATCTTGTTCCCTTCGCACACTTCTTCCCTGATTGATGAAAAACTCAGCAAGACGCAATACTACGTGTTCACTTAGGGTCTGATCAGTGGGTCACGTTTCATCTTTTCTAAGATAGAAAAACCGTTTACAACATACTTGACTTCCACATCCACAGCCAACCAAAATTTCATACCAAACTTTTCTGGTTTATTGGCCATATATTGCATAAATGGGCATCTAGCATTCGATGGAAAGAGCTGTTCATCCACGGTAATGTTCTCATTTGGTCTGAAGGAAATAGTAAAATTAGATATACATTTGTCCCACACAACAGGTACAAGCGCCAATCTATCAATTTTCAGGTGATCCCTACTGGTAGATTTGTCATCTAATCGAAGAAACCTCATGATATCCAGGAAACAGTTTCGTGCCACAGTTTGGGAGAAAATTCCAGGACCTCACTTTTGTGACCACAGATCGAGAAGGTTCGTGTCAGCTCCATAAGTTCCACGTGTGTATAAAATACCAATGACAGCGTCCAATTCTTCCAAAGAAAGTGTCCGTTCAGGATTGTTCAGAACTTCGCGGGCTCCAACCTCAGGCGTTGCTTGGATTCGTCAATAAAAAGACGACAAGCTGTAGCGGCACAAGTTCCTTCAATGTGGCGTTTTGCATGTCCTGTTAGACCTCGGACTTCCCTCAGTATATTTTACTGTCCTCGACGGCCTGGCAGGCTTTGTAGATCGACAAGAGTCCGCACTGTTCCATCCAAAGCGACTTCTTCCTGGCCGACCGTCGTATGCTGACCACGCCCACATGTTGACATACCACAGCGTATGCTCGGCCTTCTGTAGTTGATATCGTGCTCCTTGCTAGTAATTTCATTATCTTCCTTAGTGTTTCCTTCACCTGAAAAATGTAATACCAAACTTACTTACACTGTGCACAGAATTACGTAAATACAAAATGACTAACTTCAAATAGTCTTACCTTTGTCATCAGCTGCTTTGCTAGTGTGCGTGCATCGCCATTTGGCGGGTAGTTCCCTAACCTTTGAGGTCAAAGGCTGCTGTGTGATTTCATGTTCACGTGGAAATTCTGAAGGCGCGACGCAACTAGAATCACTATCCGAACTATTTCCGTTTGTCAAGTTACACAGGTCTTCGCAATTATCGAGGTCTAAATCAGTCCCAGCTTCATCGCTTGATTGTGATGGGGAAATTATATGCTTATGCTTCAGAATTTCGGCATCCATTTGCAGACTACGCGAGAACATGCTTCTTCGAGGGAATTACAATCGGGAATTCTAGTTTGAATGTTTGTAACGAGTGAACACGACAATTGACTGCTCGTTATGATTGCACACCTTTCATTACTGAACTAATACTGACTATATTTTTCTGTCATGTTTGAAAAGAGCCATCGGCTGTCCCATCGCAGCACAACAATAAGTTCTATCCTATACTACGGTAATAAAGTACACTGTAACTGCTTGTTAGAGTTATATCCCGTTCTAAATGAATGCCACAAAAGTCTGATGGGGTAGCTACTGCAATACCGGTCAAAATGACCGCCTGATCTCATAGCGCTAACTAGAAAGGAGTTACAGGTTTTTGAAGCTATGTGCCGAAAAGTACACTAAATATCGTTAAAAGCCACCGAAGGGTTTGCATGTTCTAACCGTATAACGAGAGTGATAGAGAAAACAAAACTGAAAACGGTCATTTTGACCGCTGCGGTAAACCTAGTGTTAATATCCCTCAATACAGTCAAGTGCTTAACGAATTTTGGTGGACAGCATGCTCAGTGTAATTTTATTCCTGTTATTCCTACCTTAAGAACTGTAGGAAGACCATAATAACTATAGATATATTTATAAATGAATGATGATTGCATTCACTGTAGTAGGGGAGAAAAAAATTCATATCTTAGTGATTTTTTTTTTTTTTTCCCCCATTTAGATGTGCCTCGACATAAGTCTGGACGTCGGTCAGGTCCTTCGGCTGCTATGAGTTCCGCTGCTGCTGCTCCCACTGCCTCCACTCCTGTTAACGGTGCTGCTACTTCTACCACTGTTACTATCACTTGTAGTATTGCTGTTTCTACTACTACAGCCAATAGTGATACTGTTGAACCCTTACCAAAATGCTTAATTCCTTTTCATTTCCTACAGGCATTGGCACGGCTTTCTTCTAAGTGTTAGAATCTCGAGTCAAAACTGTGAATAGGCTAGTGATCAAAAAGTTTGGTCCCTCATTTGTAATGAAGTTTCTTTGTCTTCTAGACTGCATTACAATGTTACTTTGGATTAAATTGGTGGGTACAAAGACTATGGACACCTAGGATGTACCAATGGATTTGCTGTCATGCCACCGGGCGAGTTGGCCGTGCAGTTAGGAGTGCGCAGCTATGAGCTCGCATCCAGGAGGTAGTGGGTTCGAACCCTACCGTCGGCAGCCCTGAAGATGGTTTTCCGTGGTTTCCCATTTTCACACCAAGCAAATGCTGGGGCTGTACCTTAATTAAGGCCACGGCCGCTTCCTTCCCACTCCTAGCCCTCTCCTGCCCCATCGTCGCCATAAGACCTCTCTGTGTCGGTGTGACGTAAAGCAACTTACAAAAAAAAGTTACGTCCCGCGAAATCGACTGCTTGCATGCTATTCCACGCTAATCCAGACACTGCTCGCGCACGACACTACCGATATAACTCGTGCAATTATGCTGACAATGATGAAGATTTTTCATTTAAATAAACAGTTTTACAGTGTTTACATTTTAATTTGGAACACATAATGACTGAAATATGTGTAGCCTCTGTAGCTCAGGTGGCAGCGCGGTGGCCTCTCACCGCTGGGTTCCGTGGTTCAAATCCCGGCCACTCCATGTTAGATTTGTGCTGGACAAGGCGGAGACGGGACAGGTTTTCTCCGGGTACTCTGGTTTTCCCTGTTATCTTTCATTCCAACAACATTCTCCACTGTCATTTAATCTGTCAGTCATTAATCATTGCCCCAGAGGAGTGCGACAGGCTTTGACAGCCGGCACAATTCCTATCCTCGCCACAAGATTGGGCCTCATTCATTCCATACCTGGCCAGCCCCGTGGTGTAGGGGTAACGTGCCTGCCTCTTACCCGGAGGCCCCAGGTTCGATTCCCAGCCAGGTCAGGGATTTTTACTTGGACCTGAGGGCTGGTTCGAGGTCCACTCAGCCTACGTGATTAGAATTGAGGAGTTATCTGACGGTGAGATAGCGGCCCCGGTCTAAGAAGCCAAGAATAACGGCCAAAAGGATTCGTTGTGCTGACCACAGGACACCTCGTAATCTGCAGGCCTTCGGGCTGAGCAGCGGTCGCTTGGTAGGCCAAGGCCCTTCAAGGGCTGTAGTGCCGTTTGGTTTGGTTCATTCCATACCTGACCCGGTCACTGACTGGAAAATAGGTTGTAGGTTTTCAATGACTGAAATATGTATTAATATTATGTAAACCAAGTGAGTTAGGAGCACGCAGCTGTGAGCTTGTTTTTGGGAAATAGTGGGTTCAAGCCCCACTGTACCGGGCGAGTTGGCCATGTGGTCAGAAGCACGTGGCTGTAAGCTTGCATCCCGAATCCGACTGTCGGCAGCCCTGAAAATGTTTTTCCGTGGTTTCCCATTTTCGCACCAGGCAAATGCTGGGGCTGTACCTTGATTAAGGCCACGGCCACATCCCTCCAATTCCTAGGCCTTTCCTATCCCATCGTTGCCATAAGACCTATCTGTGACGGTGCAACGTTAAAAAAAAAAAAAAAAAAGAAAAAAACATTGTCGACAGCACTGAAGATGGTTACCGTGGTTTCCCATTTTCACAGCAGGTAAATGCTGGGGCTGTACTTTAATTAATGGCCATGCCTGCTTTCTTTCCACTCCTAGCACTTTCCTATCCCATCATCGCCATATGATCTATCTGTGTCGGTGCGATGTAAATTAACCTGAAATATTGTATAATTAGCAGATATCTAGGTTATGATAGCCGGGCGGTCCGTGAAAGGTCCTAGGGAGAGCACTGTGTATGGGTTCAATATTGTTGAAGACTTAAAATTAAACAATTTCAATTTGCAAAATCGTAATGATTGGGTATTAAAGTTTTTAATTTTGTATTACAAAACACCCAGCACGTAGGCTACACAGTGTGGTCACATATCTGTGAGATTGCACTTGGGCAGTGGTGTGTTCGAGTCCCACTGACGGCAACAGTGAAGATGGTTTCCCTTCTTTGCAATAGGCAGGCAGATATACTAAGGCCGTACCTTAATTAAGGCCACAGCTGCTTCCTTCTGAGACCCATTCCATCGTTGCCATCAATCGGTGCTATATAAAACTCATAGCCAAAAAAATGAGACATCGTTATGAAGCCCATAACATGATTATAATTGTTCATAAAGGTGGAAAACAAGTATATTCATGTTCTGTGTTCTTATTCAAAATATGCCAAACATCTGCATGTTTCAGGCTCCATTTGTCTTAATTGCATTCATAATGACTTTTGTAAATTCCTGCCGTAGAGTTGTATAATCGAACATTTTATTTAAACTTCATGGGACATTTTTTATTATTATTATTAATATTATAAGGAGCATTAAGCATATCTGCTAAATGGGAAGTGAAAAACTGTGACGTTATTTTTCAGAACAATGAAAGTTTCAAACATGTGGTTTACTGTCCTCATAGTCTGTTCCTTTATATGAGCTCATAATTTCTGTAGAATTGTGTGATAATGATCAAATACTCAAGTGGAAGTGTCATGTGGTATTGTCTGGATGAATTTTATAAAGAAGTCTTAGTTTTGGTTTTAAGCATCCATTTCTAACAAAGGTATTTTCACTGAAAATTTTGTATTTTGGAAACAATTTCTCATCAGAACACAGGAAATATTTTATGATCTCTCTCCTCTCTTATTTGCAATTTGTATGCACATCTTCCTCAACAGAAATGTGTACTGGTATGTATTCAGTGTGCAAGCAACTAAATTAGTATTTGTAAATTTTGTGATGTTGGTAACTCATTTGATGTGATGGTAACAATTGTGCAAACTTTCCTTACCGTAGTTCTCCCCCTGTGAGTGGGGGCAGTAGAATAATACCCACGGCATCCCCTGCCTGATGTAAGAGGCAACTATAAAGGGTGCCATGGGAGCTCCGAGCTTGGGTAGGCATCCGTAGAGCCCTTAGGTGAATCCTGGCATTGCTTCCACTTATGCCAGGCTCCTCACTTTCATCTACCAAAATCCCATCTACCTCGGTCACCACCTGTTCTTTTCTGACCTCGACTGTATTACGTATGGAAGCCTAGAGAGTCTTATTTTCACGCCCTTCATGGCCCTGGTCTTTCTTAGGCCAATACCTCCATTTTTTCGTAGTGTCGACCCCCTTCGATTTCTTCTCTCCGATTACTAATATATAGAGGATTGTTGCCTAGTTGTACTTCCTCTTGAAATAATAATCACCACCACTCTTATTGTAGTCGGTGCGATAAAACTGATTAAGTAATAAATGATCGGAAATTGCATTCTTTATAACTTTTGTTATGTAGTTCTTTTCAATAGGACCAATCATCCAGGGTGAATAAAATTATTTATAGCCTACATTGTAGTGGCATATTCCCCGACATAAAATACCAATTTTCAATGAATTCTGTTCAGCCATTTTCTTGTGACAGAAATTATGAAAATTTAACACCCGGATAGTATGAGTCCCTGTGATTAGTACACCTAGGTATGGAACACCATAGGTTTGTGTTGCCTGTAAATGGCGCCACAATGTGAGAAACGCCATGGGTGTGTGTTACATGTGCGCATTACATTACCTGCGAGTAGTACCATCCGCGAGTCTACGCTACTTTTGATTAGTATCGCAACATGACAAATACCGTGGTTGTACTTTCCCAGCGATAAATACCATTATGAGGGGCTGATGACCTGGTTTTTGGACCCCTTTAGATTACAAGCATCATCGATTCAGGATTGTGCTTTAGAAGCAGTCCCTTGGTCAGTAATACTACTGCTTAACGCTAGTTGCTGGGAATGTGGGGCATTACAGGTCGGATCCACTGATTGTTCTAAATTCATATCCATCCATTCATTCTTCGTCATTGTGTTTTGAACCCTGGTCAGTAGATGATTTTGGACTTTGAAATTGTTATTATATTTATCTCATTTCATACCATTAGGGGCCGATGACATAGATGTTAGGTCCCTTTAAACAACAAGCATCATCATCTTAGGCAAGGAGATTTGTGGTGAAGGCGAGATGTTTGGTGGCCTTGACATATACTAGGAACTGTCCCATCATTCGCCTTACTCCAGGCGAAAGGAAAACCATTCTCAGGACAGCCAGTGGTAGGGAAACAGCCTCTTTCTGTGTCTCAAATGCAGAGGTGTAAAGCCATGGCCACCCTTCCTCTGTTCGGTTGGCCGGTCAGAGTGCAGTGCTGTCAGACCACGGATTAGCCTACTCTGCAACCACTGACACAGATTTCTGCCTTTGATATACAGTAGGTACAAATGGCACCGTATTTGAAGTGAATTTCCACCGCCTTTGACTAGCATCTTGATTAGGTCACAGCAAAGCCCCTTGCACACGGTAATGTTGCGGAAGGTAGCAGCATGTTGTTCATAATACTGTACATAAATTAGCGACCAATTCCTTGAACGTAGATCTTAATGGGTTGAGCTATTTTGTGACGTGGCATGCGATTGTTTTGTGCTGGATCAGCTGCCATATTATTGTACGTAGATCCTGATGCTACATATTTCTTTCAATTTATTGGAACTCCTCCCCTGCGGATGGACTGAAAGGAAGCATTATTTGTACTTCCTGCATGTTGTAAGAGGGGAACATTCACAGAATCTGTAATCGCTTTCTTGTCTTTTAAGCCCATAAACATATTCATGATTCTATCCTTTTCCATGTAACAGAGAAATTTAGATATATCTTACTGTCACATGAAATAGAACATTTTTAAGTACTGTAAATACAAGGAATGTATACAATTTTGTAGCTTGACATGGTTTATTATCTAAATGCAGATGACTGATTGAATGATATGCTGTGTTTTGATGCAATATGTAGGAACAGAGTATGTGCTATCATGTCTTGGTTTCTTCAAACACTACTCTGCCAGAGACTTGCCATCCTCTAGCAGATACAAAAGTACAAATCTCAATAATCCTCAGTGTGTGGCCCTACATGCCTCATTTGACAGACTGAAAGATGCATCATATAGTAAGTTTCTTGAGATAATACAAATGGTGTTGCCATAAGCTTTTGACGTGTGTTAGACTTCAAAAAGAGAGAAAAGTATTTATTATGTTGTAACTTGACAGTTCCAGTCTTTCTTTCATAAATGAATGATTTTGTGTTGTATTGTATTGTTTTCTGGCTGATGAATATTAATTCATGATTAACACTACTGAATGTAACTTAATGAAATTATGATATACTATGATCACAAAAAATTTGTGGCAATTTATACCTGTAATACTGTGGATAGTAGGTAGAATATAGCTCCATAAATCAAAAGATCATGTTTAATTTCAATTTACCTTTGAATCCTACAAACTCCCTCCTTAGCATATGAGTTTCCTTTAATCATTTTGGTTCCTGTGTATAGCTTTCTTTCTTACATTGTATTTATATTTCATTTTCTGCATAATACTATTGACTATTGAGGTTGGCTCAGTGTGTGTTAAAGGGGACCGAGGTACGAGGTGATGTTAGTGTCTATTTCTGTCGTAGTTCATAATCAGAGATAATTATTGCCAATCCCACTCACCTTCTGGTCACTTCCTCCCTCCCTCCCTTTGCAAATTAGCTTCTTTTTTCCTCAGCAGAAAAAAGCAGCACAGGTCAGTCCAGTTAATCCCTTCCTTCATGGCTTTGTGAATTAGTAAAAATAAAATTATAATAAGCAGCACAGGCTGGTAAGCTTCTTTTCTCCAGCAAGAAAAAAAAGAAAAATAGAAATAATAATAATAATAATAATAATAAAGCACAGGCCAACCTTTAGGTGTATCATTGTTCAGAATGAAGTATTCCAAAAAAAAAAGGTAAGAGAAAGAAAGGAAAGAAGAAGAAAGATATGAAAGAAAAGAAATGAATATATTTAAGAGTGGGGGGAGGGAGGGAGGGTGAGAACCTGGGTACCCGACGCGACCCGCGCTAAACTAAATCGCCCGCCCCGTAATTTTAGTTTTCCCTACGACCACTACGAGCGCTAACATGCAATTCCTGGTAGTCTTTGCGGCAGCCGCTGTGTACAGAAGTTAAAAATAACGTTGAGTGTCGACTCTTACTTATTCTCTTTGTACTGCATCGCTTGCTCAGAATGCATCGGGAGCTTTGCAACACGCGACCCATCACTACTTTCTAGTGTATGGCATTACGTGGCGATTACTATACCCTCCCGACTCCGGGGCTGATGAGTGTTAAACACATTAAACTATCATTTAATACATTCTCACACAAATTATTGACTGGCTGATATTTCCTTCCACAATTCCACAAGATGCGAGTGAAAATCCAAAGGTTCACTGTTTATGCCAGAGAACTGTAGTGCTGACTAAACTGGATCATCTGGGTTATATGTTGTGGATAATGCATTTTGTACAAGAAACTTAAGTGCAATTATTGCTAGTGTTACATGGGTTTGGATCATCAAGAAAAAGCTTGAATAGAGCAGGGTTGCCAACTTTTTTAGAGTGCCATACAGGACTTGTCTGACATCCTCCTCCCTACTAATCAAACATAACTGGAAAATCCCTGATTGACACTTTATAAAAACAGCACGTTACAAAATAGACTTGTGGTTGTTTCAAGCTACTCGGAGCAGCAGAAATTTTCTGTTACAAACTGTTCGTTAGCTTTATATGAATTGTGTCCCATCGGTGCAAGTGAAGAATATATCTTTTCCAACCCAAATACATTCATAGTCCCTTTGATTTACACAAATGAAAATTACTAATTTTCAGCAATTTGGCTGGAAAAAGTATTTTGGGGACATAATTTTTGCATTTACAGTAAAACAGAATTTTAAAAATCCAATTGTTTCAGAGGATAGTGCCCTCCCTCAACTAAAGCACCATGACATTTTGATTTAAACACACTCATCTCCGTGCCTTTTAACAAACACTATAGTTAAAATACGAAAATAATTTGGTTGTGTTTTACTGGTCAATAAATACAAAATTTTAGTCATCCTTTATGGAGTCAATATGGTAAAAGGCTTTAAAGATTTCAGATATGGGAC
This sequence comes from Anabrus simplex, assembly GCF_040414725.1. Classification (NCBI taxonomy): domain Eukaryota; kingdom Metazoa; phylum Arthropoda; class Insecta; order Orthoptera; family Tettigoniidae; genus Anabrus; species Anabrus simplex. Next base: position 225,911,174 of record NC_090267.1, read on the forward strand.
ATCCCATAGAATATGGATCACCTGGCAATCATAGCATAGACTGTTGTGACTGAACATGATTGAGATACTCATAATCCATAAAATAATTTCTCAATATTAATTTGTTATCTCTGAAATTTCTGTGAGTTGGAAGGACTTTAGGAAAAAGATATGTAAAACGATATTTTTATTATGTGTTTCTCTATTTTTATATGTCTTTGAAGATTTTTCATGTGTTGAAATATGAATTCCTTTTCTCTTTCATTCATATTTTATTGATAGTTCTAAATTTTTGTACCCTTTTTGAAAGATGCTTAATTTCCTGTCTTTTCATTTTCATATCACCACATAATATAATACCATGTATTCAAGCTATAGTCTGTGCTGAACATCGCTGTTGTGATCGTTTTTGTGTAGTAAAAAATGTTTCCACCTGGCACAAGTGATACCGAATGCAGTGAAATTTTTCTCGGAACATAGCACATCGAGTGGGTGGGATAACATGACAACATAGCAGCCACCTGGTTGGACAATTCTCAGCAGCCTCTCGAGGCCAGAATGCTTCCCATTTGACACAGACTGTAGGTTTATTATTCACAAATAACAACACATCCTTAGTGGTAGAGAGGTTAACATAGGGAGACCAGATGTCGCTTATTTGTTTTTATTTATTTATTTTTTTTTTTTTGCTAGGGGCTTTACGTCGCACCGACACAGATAGGTCTTATGGCGATGATGGGATAGGAAAGGCCTAGGAGTTGGAAGGAAGCGGCCATGGCCTTAATTAAGGTACAGCCCCAGCATTTGCCTGGTGTGAAAATGGGAAACCACGGAAAACCATCTTCAGGGCTGCCGATAGTGGGATTCGAACCTACTATCTCCCGGATGCAAGCTCACAGCCGCGCGCCTCTATGCGCACGGCCAACTCGCCCGGTAGATGTCGCTTATTTTATGGGACACATATTGTCCCATTTTACACGAACCGTCCCGTATATTTTAAAATACTGTAATTAAACTTTATTTACCACAAAGCTCTGATGTAAAGTATTTATAGTTTTGTTAACATTGATGCTTTCAGAGCCTGTATTTGCAGACATGATAATTATGGGCTTATGGACTTGTGCCGTGTCAAGAAAAACATCATAAAGAGTTTCACCTTGTTTTCTTGACATGTCATTAAGTCCACATTTACAGTTTATTTAGTGAGACAGACATATATATAAAATGTAAAAATGACAACTTATAATCCCACAGAGTAAACACGGTTTTCTTGGAACACTTGATATTTTTGGTATGTACTGGAATTAGGCTGCTTTAATTTTTAATAATAATAAAAATGAGTACTGGTTTTCTATAAATAAATGGTACTCTTTGTGAGGTCTGTGGTTAGTGGTAGAAATTATAATCTTAAATAGGGCCTAATAATCAACAACAGTCAAAGTGTCCCTTATTTTCATGCTTGTAATATGGTCACCATAGATTAACATGGTATTTGAGGATGTATTTATCCTCCAATATGCTCTCATACTTAGTAAGATAGAAAGAATACTTAACGATAATGGTTTCCAATGGTCTATATCAGGCCTCTCAAGGTTGCTGGCCACTATGAGAGGGTTACAGCAAGCATGGGAGTCATGGCAAATGTTTTGTTTATTCTAATGTAACATTGATAAAAATTATATTTAAAAAAAATCCTTGAATTTATATCAGTTGATCACAGAGTAAATAGAATTTCAGTATTCTTTTTTTTATAGCTATGGAACATATGAAATTGTTTGTTAAACCATCTTTCATACTTATTTCTCTATGGAGGTAAGTTAATACAATTTATGCCTTCAATAATCTGGAATACTCAAAAATGAAAGTTCTAACGTTCCATTGTATGCAAAAGTTTTTTAAAAAAGTTTGTTAAACAGATTTCATGTCATGGGAATATGAAGAAACTGTGATAATAAATATCTTTATTGCATAAATGACTTCCTCTCAAAATAAAATAATATTTGTATAGATAATAAAATAGATAATCTTAAAATTATTGTGGAAAGAGAGATGAGGAGGGGAGAACTTGTGTATACAGATATGGGTTTAATAACTGGATTATACTCATCACACATCACTAACAAAAATATTATATAAACGTGCATTCACCAGAAAATGTTTGATATTTGATCATGTTTCTCTTAAAAACAAAGAAATAACTGGCCTTCAGTAATCTCAGATAAACAAGATTTTCCTTTCATTCAGAACCAGTTAATAGAAAACATACACAAATATAGATTAATAAATAGTCTACATATTGAAGAAATGAATAAATAAATACACAGGTTAAGAAAGAGCTACCATACCTGGTCTACGGGACCTTCAGAGATAGTGGACCATTAAATAATAATAATAATAATAATAATAATCGTATGGCCTCAGCTACCGTGTGCAGACATTTCGATTTGACGCCATCTGGCTGTCTGCTCGTCAATTTCGACGTTCCGTTTTACTTTAGGTTCGTTAGATGGCAGACAGAGTAAACCGGATCTCTCTTGGGCGTCTATAGTGGACCATTAATACACAGGTTAAGAAAGAGCTACCATACCTGGTCTACAGGACCTTCAGAGATAGTGGACCATTAAAAAACACCAAGCACAGTAACTGCTGAAATGCTGAAAGCTTCAAACCCAACTGACCATGACCTATAATCCCGACTGTAAAATTCTAAGGTGTTATGTAAGAATATTTTAGTTTAATTTCAAAATGCACACTTTCAACACTTTAGTACACAATTCACCCTCACTGTAAAGAATGATAAACTTCTTTCAAAAAAAAAAAAAAAAGCATGTAAAAAAACATTTAAGCCCTTTAGGCTTTTTCAATCGTGAAATTACCAGCGTTTTGCCCCAGTGTAACAGTGGGCTCAACAGTTGGATTGCTACACCTTTCCAAGACGCTGGCAGCTAATGCGCCATAGAGACACCACTGCAAACGTCTTATGTAGGACAATGCAGTGATGGTGCAGTAGGGGAAACGTGCCTCCTTTATATCAAAAAATGTTTTTTAACAGTAAAAAAAATAAAAAAAGTTTGTTAAAAAGATTTCACGTCATGGGAATATGAAGAACCTGTGATAATAAATATCTTTATTGCATAAATGACTTCCCCTAAAAATAAAATAAAATTTGTATAGATAATAGAATAGAATAGATAATCTTAACATTATTTTGTTGATAAAAAGCATGTACTTAGTAAGTTCAGTCTTTGCGAGATTTCTCAATTTTATATACTTCATGGCTTAGAAACCTGCTATTATGGCACTGATCTAGTAATGGAATAACAGTAAAATAAGTAACTATATATGCGAATAATTTCCTACATTAAAAAAAAAAAATAAAATAAATTTGGTGACAGAAAGTTGGAATGTGGGTATTATTTCTGTCAAACTTGGTGCACTGCTTCTGACACAGAGAAATCTAAGATGGTATGTTTCTGCCCACTCTGTTGGTAAATCCATTCCTGCCAAAAGGGAGAAGCATGCTGTATACAAATCGTGTCATTCGCATGGCGTCAGTTTAAGTACAATTAATAACACAGAGGTAAACATAATATTTTAGGATGTATTTCTATTATTCCCCAGTATACTCCCATACTTGGAGAGATAGTAAGAATAATAATACTGGTTTCCAATGGTCGTGCACAATACACCCTCAATGTCAAATGTGATAACTTTCTTTCCAAACAAGTTCAGTTCAGCTGTTTAGGATGGCCAGTCTGAGCTCTCGTTATAGGTTGTTTATGGCTAAAGATAAGCTCTACATTACTGAATAGGCAGAGCAAAGTGGCAACTGCGCTGCGGGAAGAAAGTATGATGTGAATGAGAGTTCCATAAGCGATCAGAGGATAAATAAAGCTTGTCATGAACAGAAAAAATAGTAATCATTGGCCATTTCGTGGTTGGAAAGCAAAGTTTCCAGAAATGGAAGACAGGTCGTGCGAATATGTGACTGAAAAGAGATAGTTTGAATATACGGTCACAAAAGAAATATGTTGACTGAAAGCTGTAGTAAAAGCAAGAGAGTTAAAAATTGTGGGTTGTAAGCCCAGCCGTGGATGGCTCGCACGTGTTTTAGAACAAAATAAGCTCTGAAGATGGTTTACTGTGGTTTCCCATTTTCACACCAAGTAAATGCTGGGGCTGAACCTTATTTAGGGTCATGACCGCTTCCTTCCCATTCCCAGCACTTTCCTATCCCACCATTGCCATAAGACTTATCTGTGTTGGTGCGACGTAAAGCAGATTGTAAATAAAAGAACAAAATAACTTCAGCTTTCATAGGAAAACTGCAGAATGTATCCTGGCCAATTATAAAGAAAATATTGTGAATTTCCACAGATTTATCAGTTTGTGCCAGAAAAATTTGTATTTACTCTTGCAAATTATTAATGCAGACCACCTGTATTTTTTACACTGTAGTATTTATGGTTTTAAATATTAATATTTGACAAATCTATACAAGTAATACAGTACATATTTTTCCTCTTCCTAAATTAGGGTGCAGATATTATGCATTATGTATGGTAGTCACTATTACTGGTAGTTGATTATGTATGAATATTTGTTTACCATTTAGAAATGAAACAGTTTTTATGCCATGGCTTTTAGGCTAGAACAAGGATGACCAGATTGCATCCACAACCTTGAAACTACAAGGCCTGTAAATAAAGTAGTGGCAATGTAGTCCATACACTCGCAGGAGATTGGGCATGTGGAAATAGGATATGGGAGCGTTTGTATTTACTCTTGCAAATTATTAATGCAGACCACCTGTATTTGTTGCACTGTAGTATTTATGGTTTTAAATATTAATATTTGACAAATCTATACAATTAAAACATGTTTTTTCTCTTCCTTCAAAATTTCCCTTCCTAAATTAGGGTGCAGATATTATTCGATGGTGGGGATCAATTGCATATGTATGGTAGTCACCATTACTGGTAGTTGATTATGTATGAATATTTGTTTACCATTTGGAAATGAAACAGTTTTTACGCCATGGCTTTTAGGCTAGAACACTAGAACAAGGATGACCAGATTGGATCCACAACTTTGAAACTACAAGGCCTGTAAATAAAGTAGTGGCAATGTAGTCCATACACTCGCAGAAGATCGGGCATGTGGAAAGGATGTGGGAGCGGTCAGGTGGCGTTGTTGTCGATGTGTAGTGTGCATTTGACGGTCATCCAGTTGGGAGTATTGTTGCTGTGTGGCGATGAAATGAAGAGTGTCGATTTCACTGCTCTAAAGCTTGTTTTCAAAAGGTGATCACCGTTTGTGGATTAAAATCAAGGTTGCCCGGGGAAAAAATGCATCAAAATGTTATCAAGGATTACATGTGGCGAGAATGCATTACCGTATAGGATATCTGCACGATGGATCAAGGCGTTTTGTGCGGGTTGGAATGAGACTGTGGACTTGCATTGCACAGGTCAGCCATTCATTCCTCAAGAATCAGATTGACATTGTGAGTGGTCTCGTTTCCATAGACCATTGATGGACTGCCCAGGAATTATCCATAGATTGGTCTCAGTCATCAAACGGTGTGGCACGTACTGATGAAATGTCTTAACACGAGTAAAACTGCATCCTGTTGTGTTCCACATCAGCTGACCAATGTACAGAAATGGTATCGCTATGCAATGGCTGGCATCCACCTGGACAGATACTCCCAACGAAGGAGACACAATCCTGCAGCATATTGTCGCCATTGATGAGACGTGGGCACGAGTCTACGGGCCTGAATTAAAGCGCCAATCGAATGAATGGTATCACCCAGGTTCGCCATGTCCACAGAAATTTTGACAGGAACCTAGTTGAGTAAAGCTTACGCGGATTGTGGCATACGACTACGAGGGTGTTATTCTTATGCACACTGTGTCTGAGGGACAAACCATCAACAGTGACTGCTATTACCGATTTCTGGAGCGACATCTGTGTCTGGCTATGTGGCGCAAACATCCATGTTTATTGCGAGACAATTGCCTTATCGTGCTGCATGACAACGCATGTTGTCAAGTCGCAAACAATGCCAAGTTCTTACTGAATCTTTTTTTTAAGTTGCTTTACGTCACACCGACCCACATAGGTTTTATGGCAACCAACGATGGAACAAGAAAGGGCTAGGAGTAGGAAGGAAGTGGGTATGGCCTTAATTGAGGTACAGCTCCAGCATTTGCCTGGTGTGAAAACAGAAAACCACAGAAAACCATCTTCAGGGCTGCCGACAGTGGGGTTAGAACCCACTATCTCCTGAATATTGGAGACTGGCTGCACTTAAGCGACTGCAGCTATCGAGCTCTTACTGCAATGGTGGCATTAGGAGGTCTTGGAACACACTCTGTACTCAACAGACACCCAACCTGAGTCCTTGTGACCTGTTTCCGAAGTTGAAGGAACCCTTCGATTTCCTGATGTGGCATCTGTGCTCTGTCGCTGTTATCAACAGAGAACGCCTTGCCAACGGTCCCCAACAGCTTCCCGACATTTGGCGACATTTGACTTTGCAGGTGAGTACACTGAAGGAATGTAATGCAATTGTTAGTATGTACTTGTTAGTTCATTAAATATTGCATTCTATCAATGTTGCCACTACTTTATTTACAGCCCTCGTATGATGTATTTGTCTGTGTTCTTTTAACAACACACTTTGTTAAATATAGCTTTGATCCTTTCCATGCCTTATTACGAAATGACAGTCCTAATACTGGATTGTGCCATGATGAAAGTTGATTAGTACATTCTGGTGGTGAGGAAGAGGCCAGTTTAGGAGCAATGCTGTTCATAATACCTTCCTTTCCTACAATGAAAAGGGAACTGCTTGGGTAGGACCAACTGCAATGAAACTATATATGATGATCAAGTAAGACATCATAAACTTAATGATGAATACAGGTGGTAAATGACTAGGAACATGGGACAAACATAGAGGGAGAAGAGGATCCTGAAGCATCAATACAAGAGAGGAAAATGCAAGTGACAAATTGAGTCATATATAGAAAGATAAGAACAAAAAGGAATGTATAACATGATAAACACAATGATAGGCCACTGAGAAGAGGAAGCAACAAAAAAGACGAGACTTGGACAAATAAGAAAATATAGACAGCCTCTCTCTGTATAGATTAGCTGGTACAAGAAATAAAAGGAAGAAAATTATCCATTGAAATGAGCTTTATGTGTATCATTTTCAGAATGACCCAAGATCATTCCAGCTAAGTCTATGAAGACTACTGTGATAATGATTTTGTAAGATATTACCTACTTCCTGAAGAACAAACTGTGTGTAAAGATGGTAGAAAGAAAACACCTTGGTGGAATGATGAAGTGAGGGAGGCTTGTAAATGTAAAAAAGTCGACATATCAGAAATGGCTCCAAACAAGGACTGATGCAGACAGGGAATTGTACATAGACAAAAGAAATGGAGTGAAACCAATAATCGAAGAAGGAGAAGAAGAAGTCATGGGAAGATTTCAGTAATAACCTGGAAAGGCTTGGTCAACTGCCAGGGAAATCCTTCTAGACAGAAATAAAGAATCTTAGAATGGGAGGGAGAAAGGAATTGAATCTTAGAAATGGAGGGAGAAAGGAAATTTTGTTCATTTGTTCTGACACAAGAACGTGTTTGCCAAAGGACACAGAATAGCTTACAAGTTATTTGAAAAAGAACTGAATTATTGGTTTTGAAAAGAAATATAATCATACTGACAAATTTGAACATTTCTCTTATGCTGTCAGGAGGAAATTAAATACTATGTTTTCCATGCAAGTGGATCCACATTATTGCCACTGAGAATTTTATAATCTTGGTAACAATTTTGTCTTGAATATTTCTGCCCAGTCTGTAAGATTGCCACCATTTGACAAAATTTGTAGGGATGGTCCCTCTAGCACCCAGAAGAAGTACTCTTAAGCCATACCAGGAGATTATGGGATTAAGGATAGATTATTAAAAGCAATCAACGTCTTAGTTCTAATGGAAGACTGCGCTGAAAGGCTGCAATCTAACATCTTGGAACATGAAAATAAGTGCAGTATGATATGAAAATGAGTATTTCTAAAACTAAAGTGATGTCAATAGGGAAAAATCCAAAGAGAACTGAATGTTCAGGTTGGGAATACAAAACTGGATTGAGTAGATTATTTCAAGTATTTAGGATGTGTATTCTCCCAGGTTCCCTCACAAGGACCTTGGTATGGTTTCTATGGATCTATATCATCTGATGGCCAGGCAGGCATCAATTTTTGGTAATGAGACAAAGTCTCTCATAGTGTATTGGCACTGCCGGTGGCTCCAAGTAGCCTACGCAGTGGCCTCCACGGTATAGACTAGCCATGCGTCTTGGTAGGTGTGCTATTTACCAACTGATGAGCTCAACTTAGCACACTGGGGCGAAATGTTGGCAACCAGGAATGAGTTAGCTGGAAAATTTATAATGTCCAATAATGGACCATTTATATTGGTATTACATACCACTTAGTCGAGCAGCTCGTGTTCTTTCTTTCAAGTCTTCCCAGCCCAAACTTAGCAACATTTTTGTAATGCTACTATTTTGTCGGAAATCACCCAGAACAAATTGAGTGGCTTTTATTCAGATTTTTTCCAGTTTTTGAATCACGTAATCCTGGTGACGGTCCCACACACTGGAACCATACTCTATCTGGGGTTTTACAAAAGACTGTATGCCCTCTCCTTTAAATCCTTACTACAATCCCTAAACACCCACATAACCATGTGCACAGATCTGTCCCTTTATTTACAGTCCCATTTATGTGATTACCCCAATGAAGATCTTTCCTTATATTAACACCTACAGTAGGTACTTACAGTGATCCCATAAGGAACTTTCACCCCATCAACGCAGTAATTAAAACAGAGAAGCCTTCTCCTATTTGTGAAACTGACAACCTGACTTTTAACCCCGTTTATCACCATACCATTGCCTGCTGTCCATCCCACAACATTGTCAAAGTCATTTTGCAGTTGCCCTAAATCTTGTAACTTATTTATTACTCTAAAGAGAATAAAATTATCTGCAAAAAGCCTTATCTCTGATTCTACTTCTATACTGATATCATTTATATATAAAAGAAAATAAAGGTCCAATAATATTGCCTTGAGGAATTCCCCTTTTAATTATTACAGGGTCGGATAAAGCTTCGCCTACTCTAATTCTCTGAGAGGTATTTTCTAGAAATATAGCAACCCATTCAGTCATTATTTTGTCTAGTCCAATTGCACTCATTTTTGCCAGTAATCTCCCAAGATCCACCCTATCAAATGCCTTAGACAGGTCAATCGCGAAACAGTCCATTTGACCTGAATCCAAGATATCCGCTATATCTTGCTGGAATCCTACAAGTTAATACCGGGCAAGTTGGCCATGTGGTTAGGGGCGCGCAGCTGTGAGCATGCATCTGGGAGATAGTGAGTTAGAATCCCACTGTCGGCAGCCCTGAAGATGGTTTTCCGTGGTTTCCCATTTTCACACCAGGCAAATGCTGGGGCTATACCTTTGTGAAGGCCACGGCCGCTTCCTTCCCATTCCTAGGCCATTCCTATCCCATCGTCACCATAAGACCTATCTATGTCGGTGCAAAAAAAACCCCTCAGCAGAATAACCTTTCCTTTCCTAAATCCAAACTGCCTTCTATCGAACCAGTTATTCATTTTGCAAACATGTCTAATATAATCAGAAAGAATGCTTTCCCAAAGCTTACATTTAAAACTGACTGGACTGTAATTTTCAGCTTTATGTCTATCACCCATTCCTTTTATACACAGGGGCTACTATAGCAACTCTCTGTTCATTTGGTATAGCTCCTTCAACCAAACAATAATCAAATAAGTATTTCAGATATGGTACTATATCCCAACCCATTGCCTTTTGTATATCCCCAGAAATCTTATCAATTCCAGCTGCTTTTCTAGTTTTTAACTTTTGTATCTTACTGTAAATGTCATTGTTGCCATAGGTAAATTTTAATACTTCTTTAGCATTAGTCACCTCCTCTATCTGTACATTATCCTTGTAACCAACAATCTTTACATTACTGCTGACTGAATACTTCTGCCGTTTTGAAGATACTCACATACACACTCCCCTTGTTTTTAATGATTCCTGGAATGTCCTTCTTGGAACCTGTTTCTGCCTTAAAGTACCTATACATACCATTCCATTTTTCACTAAAATTTGTATGCGTGTTATCATGTTTTCCTTAGCTGACTTGTTTGTTAGATTCAACCACTTAAGTGTTCCAGGACAAAAAATAAGTGTCACTTTGTTTTTAAAAGAGTTAAAAATACCAATTTTTATGTCTGTAATATGTTACTTTTTGCGATATACTATAAATATGCTCATTTTAAAAATTCACCCCCTTAAAACAAGTTATGCGTGTTCCTTTTCTTTTACAGGAGATACCAAATACCAATTTTCTTGTCTGCAATCTTTTTAGTATTTGATATATAAGTATCCTCACAAAAATAATTCATCACTTTCTTCACTTCTTTACACCCACACGATCCCCTTAAGTGGATTTTCCGAAAACAAAAAAATACATTTTTCTTTATTTTTAAAGAAGATTCTAAATATAAATTTTCATGTCTGTAATATCTTCAGTTTTGGAGATACCAGCATCCAAATAAAAATAACTGAACCCTGTTTTTCAGTCATTTTCACATCCCCTTAAGTGTCTTTTCTGAGAACAAAACAATATGTGTTACTTTATTTTTAAGAGAGATTAAAAATACAAAATTCCACGTCTGTAATATGTTAAGTTTTTGAGATATACTGTAGATATGTTCATTTTAAAAATTCATCCCCTTTAATACTTTCCCTTAAGTGAATTTTCTGAAAATCATTATGTGTGTTCCTTTACTTTTACAAGAGATTCCAAATACCAATTTTCACATCTGTAACATGTTACATTTTTAAGATATATTGTACATATACTTATTTTAAAAATTAACCCCTTTGCCACTCCTGTTTACCACTCTTAAGTAGATTTTCCAAAAACAAAAACAAAAAAAAAAAGTTTTTATTTTTGAAGGAGATTCCAAATACCAATTATATGTCCGTAACATCTTCAGTTTTTGAGATATAAGTATCCTCCTAAAAGGTACACAATCCATTTTTCACCTTTTTCCACCTCCTTAAAGAGGATTTTCCAAAACCAAATAAATGTGTGTTTCCTTATTTTTAAAAGAGATTCCCAATACCAACTTTCATGACTTTAAACAGTTAAGTTTTTGGGATATATATACACTCATTTAAAAAAAAAACTCACCCCCTCTTCACCCCCTTAGCAATGGAATATCTAAAAACTCCTTCCTTAGTGAACACCTACATTGTAATATAAATGTAACCTCAAAATTTCATTTCTTTATGTCCATTAGTTTTGGCTCGGCGATGATGAATCAGTAACTGTCAGTCAGGACATGTTATTTTATATACACTATATAGATTTGTTGGTCATGCTTCCTGTCATTCGCTTTACCTTCCTGATTGACATTTGGTAAATTCAGATCTCCCGCTACAATCACATTCCTTTCCATGTCGCTTCCCACATAGCTGATTATCTTATCAAATAATTCTGAATCAGTGTCAGCGCTACACTTTCCCGGTCTGTACACTCCAAAGACATCAAGTTCCCTATTATCTTTAGAAATGAGCCTTACACCTAGAATTTCATACTTGTCATCTTTAACTTTTTCTTAGCTTACAAATTCTTCTTTCATCAGAATGAATACTCCCTCTCCTACCATTCCTATCCTATCTCTACGATACACACTCCAGTTCCGTGAGAACATTTCTGCCTCCATCGTATCATTTTTCAGCCATGATTCAACTGCTATTACAATATCTGGTAAGTATATATGCATTAAATTACTTCATTCTATTCCTTTCTTTATAATACTTCTACAGTTCAACACTAACATTTTTATGTCATCCCTACTTTACTTCCAGATCCCTGTACCCTTATCACCACTCCCTAGACCACCCCATTTCCCTGAATGTACCACCCTATTACCCTTCTAAACGAATCTCCTAATTTATACGTACCACTGTGGTTTAAGTGAAGGCCATCTGAGCACAGATCCCTATCTCCTTACCGACCCATTAGGACCTACAAATCTCACTCCCAGTTTCCCACATACCCACTCTATAGTCTCATTTAAATCCTCAATCACCTTCCAGTCAATATCCCTCCTACACAGTATTCCACTGATAATCTCCGCTTCCTTAAACTTTACCCATGCTGCATTTTCCAGATCCCACACATCCCCAACTATGTTGGTACTTATATCTGCTTGTCTTACGTTGCTGGTACCAACGTGAAATACTACCAGCTTCCCCTTTCCTTCCTCCTTCTCTTCTACTTTCTTCAACATCTGCCTCAACCTAATTCCTGAATAACATTCTACCCTGGTTCCCTTTCCTCCACACACTTTCCCTATATGTCTAACAATGGAATCCTCCATGACCAGAGCCTCAACCCTACCCACCTCATTTGATCCCCTTCCCCCTTGGACAGCCCTATCTTTCGTGACAGCTGCAGAAGCTACTTCCTCCTTCCTTTTCTCCCCCTCCATGACCCTGTTCCACCTGTTTTTTCCTATCCTCTCCTTTATATTTCCTTTTCCTACCTTTTCCCTTCCTCCTACTTCCACACTTCTTAGCATCAGTTCTCTGTTCCTCATCTTCCTTCTGTTGTTCTACCTGCAGTGACTCGTACCGATTTCTCACAGACACCTGTCCTGAATTCTGATCTTGAAGAGAGCCCTTAGCCTGCTATCTCCTTCCCCTTAGAACATTTGACCACCTGTCTTCTACAACTCCCCCTTTCCTTCCCATCCCTCTTTTATACCTACTGTATCCTGTACGTTGTTTGAGGGAGGCCTACCTTCCTTCGTGTCTTCTGAGAGAATCCTAATTATCTCCCTCAAACTCTCCAACTCCTCCCTCATACTCCTTAATGCCTGGCCACACTCACAGATAGCTGATAATCTTCAGAAATTACTAGTAGAGTACAGAATGGAGAACAGTTTTATCATCTTGTGTAAGGACTTCTTTTGAATAAGCAAGTTCCATTAAGATCAAAATTAATACTCTACAGAAGCTTCATTATACCAGTTACCATGTACAGTCTAGAAACCTGCATCTAAACCAACAGAAATATCAGCGAACTGCAAACAGTGGAAATGAAGTTATCAATAACTATGATTAAAAAGACAAGGAGGGACAAAATAAGAAGCGACAAGATACACCATCTTGTCCAAGTGAAACAACCTCCTAGTGAGATTTGTGTTGAAGCCATGATGAAATAGTTTGGTCATCTCAAAAGAATGGACCCCACAAAGAACAACTAGAGTGTGGTTTGAGGAGAAGCTTGAAGGCAAAAGATCAAGAAGTCGGGCAAGGGATAGATAGATCGATCAAATTAGAAATGATCTAGCTGGGCACAGTCTGGATTAGCAGCAGGTTATGGAAAAAGACACATACATGGATAGAAATAAGTAGAGAACGCTCATTCACCGCAATTAGGAAACTGGAGCTGGTTCAAGATGATTGTGATGATTCTTCTAGGATGGTAGCATATTGTAGTAAGTGAGACTGAACCAAGGTGTTGTGCAGCTAATGAAGTGAGCTCGCGGTTGCAATCAACAGTATTCTGTAAGAAATAAGTCAGCTTCCAGACGAAATTAATGTGTTTACACTGGTCGGTTTTCAGACCAACTCTGCTGTACAGGAGTGAAAGCTGGATGGTCTCAGGATAGCTTATTGATAAGTTAGAAGTGACAGGAAAGTAGCAAGGATGATCACCGATACAAACAGGTGGAAATAATGATGGGATGGTACTTGGAATGAGGAGATAAAGGCTGAGTTATGAATGAACTCGATGTATGAAGTGGTATGCATAGACGGGGAAGGATAAGTTATCTAGGAGAATGATGGACTTGGTCATGGAAAAGAGTAAAAGAAGTAGAGGGAGACTAAAACATTGAAGGTAGACACAACTTCTAATGATTTAACGAAGGTATGGAACTAAACATGGCCATAGAGCTAGTCCCAAATAGAGGATTGTGAAGGATTTTAGTTAATTCACAGAGATTTCTAGACTGAATGCTGAAAGGCATAACAGTTTATAATGAAGTATGTATGTAATAAATTACAAACAGAAGGACGCATGCTCAAATGAAATGGTAGTTTGTGCTATCCACTTCATGGATTGACTGGGGTAAATCAGACCACCTACCATATTCCTGCCTGCATATACGTCTATGCTATTCGCATTGAATAAGAGATCAAATCACCTCTTTATTTGTCTGGTTAACTGAGAGGACAGTATGTTATTGCTTTGTGAACCATGATGTCAGAAGCAGGCTCACTCTTCTCAAGAGTCTTGCCAGCAAGACACACAGAAGTTGATAGGCTTCTAGAGACATGCGCTCTCATCTCTAGTATGTCTGGCTTCTTGGCTGTATGATCAGTATACTTGCAAGTAATGCTCCACAAACCTCTTAACAATTAGGTAACAGCTTTCAAGATTTCCCTCACATGTAGGACAGCTCAAACACCGATTGCACTGCACAACATTTTCGTCCGTTGCCCATTCAACCAACAACTGACTTTCCCACACTTCAACAACAAAATATACGCAAACCTTTAGTCAACTAGGAAGAACCTAATGAAGTTTTTAACTATCTTCACTTGAAGCCGGTGTTGTTTTAACTCTGTCTTAGCACAGCCTCATTTTATAATCAACAAAAGCTGTTCACTTGCACTGTGCACTCCATTCAAATAGAGAGTGACCAACGGAGTTGACTACCTCATGAATCCTAGGGCGAATTATTTTGGTTGGAGCCAAATTACAAATAGACAAATTGGAATGTTTTACCTCATCAATTTTAACAATTATAAATAAGTGTACAGTAATTATAAATTGTGTTTTATTTTGCCAACATTTGTATATACTACGTAGAACTACCATCGAACTCAATATCATATAGACTTTGATTACTTTCGTTTTTATACTGTGCATATGATGGCCTCATTTTAATATTAAGAAACCACTAGCGTATTTTACTATGTGTAACTAGTCTATTGTTATTTCGTTTAGGATAGGACTTTGTACGTGTTTTTTAATGTATTCTTTCTTACATATTATGTTCATAATTTCCAACCAGACGTCTGGTTTAATTTTGAGGTGCTTTGATATGACTGATGATGCCCCACATGGAGGGCGAAATATGTCTCCATTTTAACGATGTTTAACTAAAAATGTTAACATCCTGTAATGTATTGAATAGGTTGGAGTCCAATAAATTCTCTTATATTATTATCAGTATACTTGCCTCGGTTCAGAGGGCCTCAGGTTCGATTCCTCACCAGGTTGGGGATTTTAACTGCATGTGGTTAATTTCTGTGGCTTGAGGACTGGGTGTTTGGGTTCATCTTAGTACACTTCTCTGCATGTACAGACAACATAGCACATTACCAACTACCATAGAAACAAGCAATAAGCAATATGAAAAAAATCCCTCCGCAGAGGGTTGGTGTTAAGAGTATCCAGCCATAAAACAGGGCCAAGTCTACATGAGCGACACAGTTCACTCTACTGACCCCACCAGGATGTGGAAAGATCAGTAGATGATGATTTCTCATCCATAGTAACCAGTTATAATGAATTATAAATTAAAAAATGTCAACTTATAAAGGTTGTTCTTGTCAGTAATAAAACAGGTAATATTAAGTAGGTAGTGATAGGTTAGTACAATAACCACATGTACTTTAACAATATCTTAAGATTATCTCTAAAAATAGTAGTCATAAAATTTATCTACTATACTTCCACGAATTTCCTTTTTTCTTCAAGTTTATAAAATGAGAAACAGAAGCATTATAAAATTAAAAATTCATGTTTGTACTAATCACATTACTAATATGCTTTTTTCGTTCCAACAATAACTTGGGATATGTGTACTGATGGATCTTTAGTACCTGCAACATCAGCTAACAATTTCAGTCTTCCACTCACATCATCTTCAGTTCTAAAACATGGACCAGGATTATTTGGATTACTTCCAACATCTGCCACAAGATATGGAGAACCCATGAACTGATCATAACTAACAGAACCCATCCTATACTGACTACTGATATCTTCTGCATAGTACAGTCTCTTGTTGTAAGAAGTTCTATTTATATCACAGCTTGGCAGTAAAAAATCTGAGGGGTACATATCGGGTAAATTAGTATCACCATAACTTTTACTAACACCTTTATCATATTTTGAATTCTCCAGAATTCCTAAGCTATCTTGAAATAGAGAATCTGTCCTAGAAGCCTGTACATCTTGAGTAAGATCCAAAACTGTGCCAGTATTATCGCTACACTCAACATCATTCAGTAACATTCTCAGAGAAGGTTGACTTATCTTAGGAGGTTCAACAGGCTTGAATGTTTCAGGTCTTTCCAGTATCCTGAAGCATTCAAGCTTGGGTTTGATAACAGTTGATGCTTGTTGAGGCATAGTTTTTCCACTTGAAGAGGCTCTGGTTATGGTTCGAACACAGTTCTTACCCTCAAACAAAGGTCTCTCTTCCTTTGCTGCTTCAGGATTCTCACAAATATTAGACTTTGGAATGACTGTTTCAGTAATGGGGGTAGGTGGAGCAAAATTGACAGGTCTGTTTATGACTGGCACAGCTCTGTAATATTCCTTTGGTTGAGCCTCAGAATATTTGGTGATATTTCCTGTTGATTTTGAACCTACTGTACTTTCAGCAACATCATCTCCAACTGAAACTGGTTGCATTACGTTATTAACAGAATTATCCCCCTTCTCTTTCATGGGAGTCATTTTGACACAAGATGTGTCCTGCTGTGAATTTTTAAGAGGGGAAGGGTTAGAGGATTTTGAAATAACTTTGGTGTCCACTATAGTGTTGCGATCAACATCAGAAGTTTCAATAGTATTCATGCTGTTGTTTGGTTCAACACTTTTAGAAGTTATTGATTCTGATGGGACTGATTGCCGTTGTTGCTGTTCTTCTGGAGCTGGTGTTTCAAGGTGAGTATTCTTCACATGACGTTCCAAATTATCCTTCCTCCGAAACTTCATTCCACACACTGAACAGCTGTGAGGTCGATCATCTGTAATGAACAGAGAAAACATCAGAGGGGATCTAACCAGCTTTCACGCTGAGAAATCGACATACATATAAATAATTACTCAAGTCTCTATTACTGAGTGAGGTGGCTGTGTGATTTGAGGCCATGTAGCTGTTGGCTTGCATTTATGAGATGGTGGGATTGAATCGCACTGTCAGAAGCCTTGAAAATCATTTTCTGCAGTTTCCCATTTTCACATTAAGGAAAAGCTGGGACTATTAATTAACTTCACAGTTGCTTCCTCCCCAGTCCAAGTCCTGTACTCTCCCACCATCACTGTTACACCTGTTTGAGTTAGTGTGATGTAATACCAATAGGAAAAACCTATCTACTGTCATTTTGCAGTGAAGTTAGAGAGACCTTTTATTTCTTTAATTTTTATTTGCCACTTTCTTACAAGTTATGAGGCCCTCAAACTACAGGGGGCATTCAGTGGTCAACAGCCATACAGTTATGTCCTTAAAAACAGCAATGAGTAACTTATGAAAAAATGAAATCATACAATGACACAGCTGAAACTTAAAGAATGAAATTGTGCTTTTTAATCAGTTGACGTTGAATGAAGATGATGCCAGTTGTTTTAACCCAGTATTTTGCTATTTCTTTTCAGTTTCAATTTAGTTAATCTATAATCATGAGTTTCTCCCACTCTGGTATCTTCATCTTGTCGCGATGTGGGAGCTTGCATGCCTAAGTGATCCTGAGAGCTATGCCGGCAGGAGCATAAGCTCCTGGTAGGGCCACCCAAGCCGGACAGGTCAAAGGTGATAGGCCAGACTAAGAGGGATACCCTGGTCCTCCAGGTTGGGGGTTGATCATGGGGCTAACAACCCTATATCGGAAAAACAACTCGTTACGAAACTCACAGACAAGAATAGCCGGACTGATGATAATGGTAAACGACCCACGCGAGGAAATGGAAGATGCAAACGGAAATATGTATGTAGCAACCTGGAATGTACGAACCCTGAATAAACCAGGAGCCCTAAACAAACTGAAACAAGAAATGGAGAAATATAATATTGGAATAGCAGCAATTTAGGAAGTCAGATGGAAAGGAAATGGTGTTTTTAGAAGTGGTAGATACACAGTTCTGCATGGTGGCAGAGCCAGAGGTACAATAGGTGGCACAGGCTTCCTAGTGGATGACAGATATAAGTCAGCAGTTTTGAATTTTAAACCTGTAAATGAAAGAACATGCACTCTAAGGATGAAGGCCCATTTTTTCAATATCACCCTTATGTGTGTGTATGCACCTACAGAAGAGGCTGAGGATGAAGAGAAAGATATGTTCTATGGACAACTGGAACAAGAAATAGAATGCATCCCAAGACAAGATGTAAAAATCATACTTGGAGATTTCAACGCTAAAGTGGGTAAAGAAGAAGCCTATAGGGAGACAGTTGGGAAGGAAAGTTTGCATGATGAGTCAAATGATAATGGACAGAGGCTAATTGATTTTGCCATGGGAAACTTGATGGTGGTGAAGAGTACATGGTTTCAGAGAAAGAATTTACGGAAAGCCACATGGTGTTCACCAGATGGTGTTACCTTTAATCGAATAGACTATGTAGTAATCGATAGGAGACATGCATCTGACATACTACAAGTTGATAGTTGTAGGGGAGCTGGTTGTGATTCGGACCATTACTTGGTACGGGTAAAATACAGGCAACGTATTGCAACTTACAGATCTGCTAAGAAAGGGAAAGCTCCCAGGAGATATATGGTCTCAAAATTGAAAGATAAAGAAACTGCACAACTATATGAATGCAGGATGGAGAAGAAATTGGAGGCTAAAGAACAAAGCTTGGCAGTGGAAAACATTGAACGAAAGTGGATTTTATTGAGGGATGCATTGCAGGAAACTGCAGATGAAGTACTAGGAGTGGAGGTAAAGACTGAAAGGCAAGGAAGGTTTGATGATGATTGCAGAAGAGCAGTTGAGGAGAGAAATGAAGCAAGGAAGAAAATGTTTAGCAGGAAAACAAGAACATATGTAAGAGAATTTAGGAAGAAGAGGAAAGAGGCAGACAGTATTTGTAGGAGAAAGAAGAGAGAGGCAGAGAGGAAATGGATTATAGATTTGGAGGAACAATATGATATGCAAGAAGTACGGAAGTTCTATGGGAAAATAAAGGACGTACAGAAAGGTTTTCAACCACATGCTGTATTCTGTAGAGATAAAGAAGGAAATATAATTGGGGGAAGAGACCGGATTCTTGACCGATGGGCGGTATACTTTAGTGAACTGTTGAATGTGGCTGCAGAGATGGTGAGATTGGAAGAAGAGGATGGGCAGCCTTGGCAGGATCCTAGCCTAGATTTAAAACCAGTGCCTGTACCATCTGTAGAAGAAGTGAGGACGGCAATTAAGTACTTGAAGAATAATAAGGCTCCAGGAAGTGATAATATTTCAGCTGAGATGATTAAATACGGGGGGTGAACAGTTGACGCAACTTGTTCACCAACTAATTTTGGAAGTTTGGGAAACAGAACAAATGCCAGAGCATTGGAGCTTAGCAATTATTTGTGCAATTCATAAGAAGAAAGATAAAGGAAACTGTGAAAATTATAGAGGTATATCTTTGCTTAGTGTGGTTTATAAGGTCTTAGCCAAGGTTTTGTCTATGAGACTCACTCCACTGGTTGAGCAGATACTAGGAGACTACCAAAGTGGCTTTCGACAGGGTAGATCAACAACAGATCACATCTTCACTGTCAGGCAAATAATGGAGAAATGCTATGAATATAATGTGAATGTGCATCAGCTTTTTGTGGATTTTCGGCAGGCTTATGATAGTGTGAAGAGAAAGAAACTGTATCAAACAATGATGGACATGGAGTTCCCAACTAAATTGATAAGACTGGTACAAATGACCCTAACAGGTACTAAATGCATGGTTAAAATAGAAGGAAATCTTACTAAAGAGTTTGAAGTAAACCAAGGTTTGCGGTAAGGGTATGTGTTATCTACTCTGCTCTTCAATGTGGTTTTGGAGCGTGTGATGAGAAAGGTGGAGGTCAGTAATCCAGGCGGTACGCTGTTCAACCGTGTAACACAGAATCTGGCTTATGCTGATGATGTCGATATGCTGTCTAGAAGATTGAAAGACCTAGAGGAAGGACTGGATAGATTAGAAAAGGAAGGAGGTGAAATGGGCCTAAGAGTGAATAATGCCAAAACTCATTACCTGTTTGCATCTAGGAGGACCGTAGTAAGGGAAGACAAGTGCATAAAATTAAATGGGATTAACTACGAGAGATGTGAAAAGTTTAAGTATTTAGAAGTGCTGGTGACAAAAGATAATGACATGAAAGAGGAAATAAAAGCGAGGATTGCTGCGGGCAATAGGGCTTACTTAGCTTTATTGAAAGTGTTTAGATCACGCAGCCTTGGTACAAGATTAAAGTCGACAGTCTATCGAACAGTATTACGACCAGTGGTAACTTATGGCTCTGAAACATGGACAATGACCAAAGTAGATGAAGAATTGTTGAACAGATGGGAGAGAAAAATACTGAGAAAGATTTTTGGCCCAGTGAAGGAAGGGGAATTGTGGAGAATAAGGAAAAACAAGGAATTGGAAGAACTCTATGGACATCCAAGTATCGTAACCGAAATAAAAAGCAACAGATTAAGGTGGTTGGGATACGTGGAGAGAATGCCAGATAATAGGGCTGTCAAGAAGATCTATAAGGGAAATCCAGGTGGTAGAAGATGGAAAGGAAGACCCCGGAAAAGATGGCTGAATGATGTGGAGGAGGATTTAAGAAAGATGGGAATAAGAAGATGGAGGAGGCGTGCAGAAGATCGTGAAGATTGGGCTACAATCGTCAGAGAGGCCAAGGCCCTACAAGGGCTGTAGCACCAAGGAGTAAGTAAGTAAGTATAATCGTGAGTTTTCAGTCTGTCAAAACTAATTCAGGATAAATAAAATTAGAGAATACCTGATAAGGAAAACATTTAATAACATATTATACCTGAGAAAGATATCATTTAATTAAAAACAGAATGACGTTTCATTCTTGAAAGAACATCACATCTATCAAATCACCCTTTTAATTATTATTAATCTGTTATTATGAATTTATGAGGTATTATTAACAAGTGTAAAAACATTTACACCAAGCTTGATAGATGCAGTCGCTCAAGCGCGACCAGTATCCAGTATTGCAAGTAATCAGCTTCATTTTCCGTATCAAATTCTAATCACAAAGACTTACAATAATTGAAAATCTTCCACCTTTTTGATACTTTTTAATTGCTTTTTAGCAAATTATTAATTATAAACAGTACATGTTTTGATCTCACTTGAGAACATCTTCAGCTGTTGTTAAGCTTAGGTGAATCGCTAAGTTTCTGAATACATTATTTTCAGGTACATAGTTCCTCTTAAAAACTATCTGAATATAAATTAAAATGATGTTAAAACAATGTGGGGGTTAATGGGTTGATGAAATGAGACAGGATGAATACATAGTTAGCCTGCTTAAAAACTATATCTATTTACTGGAATAGTTGTTAAAAGTTTCAACTCTGTTACACTAAAAATATCTGTTTGTCTTCCTGTTAAAAGGTTTAAAAAAAAAATGATTGGCTTCTTGACACTGTTTTAATTATTGTTGAATGTTCATTTCTTTCACTCCTTCCAGGTAGGCCGTTATTTATTTTGAGCTTGCTTAATGTGCCCTTAATGTGACTCCAGGGTCACGGTAGAATTGGAGTCTAACAACAGTAAGGTATGGAACCATTTTATACATTAAGTTATTATGTAAAGACACATGTTTTCATTACAAAAAAACAAATTCCTATTTTCCTCATTTCATTTCAGAAATTGAGACGAAGCTCCCTTCTCAAAAAGTGACCGGTAATCAGCTTCAAAGTTCCGCATTAGACTCAATTTAGGGCGAAATCAGGAGGTTGTGGTTTTGGATCCCACTGGTGCCTGGTTGGCCATTTTTGTTCTCTACTTAACATCTCTTCAACACATACTAAATGTACGTAACACGACCTAATAGGTTGAAAGTCGGTTTCGATTACAATGCGGTCGTGAAAATTCAATATTCATTGACTTGGCCCTCAACGGGCAACTTAAACGCACTCTACAGTGTGATGGTAGTAGTACCAGACCTGTAGCTCAGATCCTTTCCAACAGAACAAAGATGGCCTAGGCCACCATAGCTCAATCAGTAGAGCAACCAACGCGAAATCGGGAGGTTGTGGGTTCGGATCCCACTGGTGTCTGGTTGGCCATTTTTGTTCTGTACTTAACATCTCTTCAACACGTACTAAATGTACGTAACACGACCTAATAGGTTTAAAGTCGGTTTTGATATTGTTATTTTATCTGAGACTGCAGAAGATCTTGAGAAGCTGCTGAATGGTATGGACAAAGTCTTAGGTAAGGAGTACAAGATGAAATAAATACGTCCAAAACAAAAGTAATGGAGTGCACTTGAACGAAGGCAGGTGATGCAGGAAATATTAAATTAGGAAATTAAGTCTTAAAGGAAGTAGATGAATATTGTCACTTGGGTAGTAAAATTACTAACGATGGCAGAAGTAGGGCGGACGTAAAATGCAGATGAGGACAAGCAAGGAAGAGCTTTCTTAAGAAAAGAAATTTGCTCACTTCAAACATTGATATAGGAATTAGAAAGATGTTTTTGAAGACTTTCATGTGGAGCATGACATTGTATGGAAGTGAAACATGGACAATACCTAGCTCAGAGCAAAAGAGAATAGAAGCTTTTGAAATGTGGTGTTACAGAAGAATGTTGAAGGTAAGATGGATAGATTGAATCACAAATGAAGAGATACTGAATCGAAATGGCGAGATAAGATCAATTTGGCTAAATTTGACGAGAAGAAGAGATAGAATGATAGGACACATCTTAAGACACCCAGGACTTGTTCAGTTGGTTTTTGAAGAAAGTGTAGGTGGTAAGAATGGTAGGGGTAGACCAAGGTATGAATATAACAAGCAGATTAGAGCAGATGTAGGATGCAGTAGTTACGTAGAAATGAAAAGGTTAGCACAGGATAGGGTGGCTTGGAGAGCTGCATCAAACCAGTCTGTGGACTGATAACTCAAATAACACATTATCGTTAGTATTAAGAAATCACTTGACAATTCCTATACTGTTGGAATATTTCAAAATATGTAATTGTACAGTCTATGGAAGCTAAATAAATAAATGAATGAATGAATATCTTAGTTAGAACCATTTTTTGGAAATTAAATTCCATCATCAGTAACAAATTATTTCTTTAACACATTGAGCGCCACAATGTGGTGTCATGATAGTCTTCAAATCTGAAAAGACTTGACACCATATGGCAGCACACAGTTCTTAAAGGCTGAGTTGGCATGACACCATATGCCAGCACAGCAGAGTTTCGGGCGATGTGCTGTGCCATCTATGCACTTTACATTGGTACTACATGAAGAGCGAACTACACAGCCTATTCCAGTTATGTATTTCCACTGTGTGCCACCATTTGGTACATGGTTAATTTCCCTGACTTGCAGACTGTGTGTTTCTGCTCATCCCAACACCTTTTTTTTTTTTTTGCAAGCTGCTTTACGTCGCATCGACACAGATAGGTCTTATGGCGATGATAGGATAGGAAAGGGCTAGGAGTGGGAAAGAAGCATCCGTGGCCCTAATTAAGGTACAGCCTTTGCCTGGTGTGAAAATGGGAAACCACGGAAAACCATCTTCAGGGCTGCCGACAGTGGGGTTCGAACCCACTATCTCCCAAATACTGGATACTGGCCGCACTTAAGCGACTACAACTATCGAGCTCGGTCATCCCAACACATTACGCTACCAACCACCGAGGTACCATGCAATAGTGAATACATCCCTCCACATAGGGTTGGCATCAGGAAGGGCATCCAGCCATAAAACCGGGCTAAGCCCACATATGCAATACAAATTGCACCCACGACCCCACAAGACATGGTAAGAAGAAGAATAAGATATTCAGAATTTCTATTGTACATTCCATGCCTTTACCAATATAACAAAAAATTCTGAGACACCAGACAGCATCACGCTATATTTGATGTCTTACAAAAAGTGTTTTTTTTTTTGCTATTTGCTTTACGTTGCAGACACAACAAAAAGTGGCGCGACACAATAAGACATCATACATTACCTTGGTATGATGCAATACAGTTTACTTTGTACATCATATATATATTTTAAGATTTTATAAATAGCCAACATTGTGTATAATTGCTTTGGCACTACTGGAATATCATTAAAATTCATGACTAGCTCTCGGCACTCAATGTGTTAAGTAGGTTACACCACACCTAAAAATAGTAGGACTGGTTGGACATGTGACATGTTATTGTGAGTCATCTTTCTCTTGTACCTTTGTGTGAAGCGTTCAGTTAGATTTGTCATTCACATCTAAATGACGATGTTATACATATAATTATGCAACAATATAAAGAAATGGAAGACATAGGTGATGTAGTGAGTGAAAGAAGTATGATGAATAAATACTTCCTTGGAGGGGCCACCTATTATTTTTGTTTTGCAGTCTGGCCGGGTTTCTTCCACTGCGGCAATGGAGTAGACCATACTGCCAGTGACTCAACGCCGAGTGTTGGGCAGCGGTAAATAACCTGACTCCCTATGGGAGCTAATGGTTTTGGATAGATGAACTCCGTTAGGTGGAGTGATGGCTTCCTCGTGGACGAAATGACACTGGAAGCCATCGAGCTCTTTTTCTGTCCCAATGGCAAAAATGATAGAGGAGGAATGTTCACTATTGAGTTCCCAACTGTCATGGAGGCAGAAGAGGTCACGCCAGATGGACTGGCTGTGAAAGGCATATCTCAACTATATTTTGAGTCTGCGGCAGTCCCAGTCTTCAACCCTACATGTCTCATTTCATGTGTGTCGCAGGATTTGGCTGTGAGATTATAGTGTGTGGATCTCTCTCCAGAAACTTGGAATCCACCTTAAACAAACTCACGTAAGTGGCACTTTTCCTTCCTATCTTCTCTCACTCTTTGAAGTCAAATGGTGATGGGATAAGGATGGTAGCAGCAGGTTTAGAATGAAACAGAGAGCTTCTAGTCTGGACCTGCACAATGGCAGCAGACATGTGATGGTCGTCTTTCTGAGATCTGTGATTACTCAGGAATCCAGTCCTGTGTTTGTGTCTGGACAGGCCTATTTAGAAGTACCACTGCCCACCCCACATGGGGAAGGCCCTAGAAAATGTGGGCTAAACATTGGTAGTCACACCACTTTTTATCTGGCTGGGCAGCTGCACCCAGTGGTTCACACTTGGGGTCAGAAAACTAATCAATTACAATAGGAACATGGACTATCAGAACACTGCTTATCCAGCCCCCATTAATCTGGATTTCCAGTTTATCCAGATTGATTTTTTTAATTTAATGTCATAATGAAAATATGTACACCCTTTGAAAAATACTGTACAAATGAAACTATACAGTTATTATGTTTGCACTGCAGGTAGCATAGAGATTGTCGGTCCCAACACTTCAAGCTACCGTTACCAAGGTCAGTGTAGATCTAATCCTTACAGAGTTAAGACACAGTGCCTTGTTATTTTGTTCCTGTGTTTTGAGTGTGTGTGAGTGAAATGGCATCGAAGCGAAAGAAAGTGGTTGTTTCGATGGATAAAATGTTGGGGGCATTAAACAGAATAGATAAAGGAGAATTGCTGAAAAATATAGCTGAAGAATATGGTTTAGGGACTTCAACTGTGTCAGACTGAAAGAACTGACAAGAAATTGAAGACTTTTACTTCAAAATGATGATTAAAGACATTTTTCAGAACCATGTACAATAAAGAAAGTAAGAAACAATTCCCAAGATGACGCATTATTCGTTTGGTTCAGTGAACAAATGCTGAGTTTAAACAAAAGAGTATCTGATGGTGATCCTAATTTCACAGCCAGCCAAGGTTGGTTAGAAAGACGGAAAGCTCGTCATGGCATACGTCAGCTTTGACGGGTGAATGTTTTTTGGAGGATAAAGTGTCAGCAGAACATTTCAGAAAATAATTTCATGAAATTAATCCCACATGAAATTTATAATGCTGATGAATCTGGATTTTTATCAGATGATACCCAGTTAAATGTTGGCTTCTAAATTAGATGACTCGGCGAGGGGTTATAAAGTGTGTAAAGATCAAACACAATTATGGTTTGTAGCAAGGTACCTGGGAAACACAAATTCCCTCTCTTGCTGATAGGGAAATCACAAAATCCACATGCTTTGAAACATGTCAATTGGTCCTACTTTCCAGTTGTTTGAAAAAAACAAACAAACACACACACACTCTCTCTCTCTCTCTCTCTCACTCTCTCTCTATATATATATATATATCATTATAGACTGTTATGCCTTTCAGTGTTCAGTCTGCAAGCCTCTGTGAATTTAGGAAACGTCGCCACAATCCTCTATTTGCAACTAGTGCTGTGGCCTCATTTAGCTCTATACCTCTTATCTTTAAATCATTAGAAACCGAGTCTAACCATCGTTGTCTTGGTCTACGTCCACTCCTCTTAACCTCTGTAACAGAGTCCATTATTCTCCTAGGTAACCTATCCTCCTCCATTCGTCTCACATGACCCCACCACTGAAGCCGGTTTATGTGTACAGCTTCATCCACCGGGTTAATTCCTAAATTAGCCTTTATCTCCTCATTCCGAGTACCATCCTGCCATCGTTCCCACCTGTTTGTACCAGCAATCATTCTCACTACTTTCATGTCTGCTACTTCTAACTTATGAATAAGATATCCTGAGTCTACCCAGCTTTTACTCCCGTAAAGCAAAGTTGGTCTGAAAACAGACCGATGTAAAGATAGTTTCGTCTGGGAGCTGACTTTCTTCTTCCAGAATACTGTCGATTGCAACTGCGAGCTCACTGCATTAGCTTTACTTCTTGATTCAATCTCACTTACTATATTACCATCCTGGGAGATCAACAACCTAAATACTTGAAATTATCGACCTGTTCTAGTCTTGTATCACCAGTATGACATTCAATTCTGTTGAATTTCTTACCTACTGACATCAATTTCATCTTTGAGAGGGTAATTTTCATACCATACTCATTGCACCTATTTTCAAGTTCCAAGATATTAGACTGCAGGCTTTCGGCGCAATCTGCCATTAAGACTAAGTCGTCAGCATAGGCCAGACTGCTTACTACATTTCCACCTAACTGAATCCCTCCTTGCCATTATATACCTTTCAGCAGATGATCCATGTAAACTACGAACAGCAAAGGTGAAAGATTACAGCCTTGTCTAACCCCTGTAAGTATCCTGAACCAAGAACTCATTCTACCATCAATTCTCACTGAAGCCCAATTGTCAACATAAATGCCTTTGATTGATTTTAATAATCTACTTTAATTCACAGTCCCCCAGTATGGCGAACATCTTTTCCCTCGGTACCCTGTCATATGCTTTCTCTAGATCTATGAAACATAAACACAGCTGCCTATTCCTCTCGTAGCATTTTTCAATTACCTGGCGCATACTGAAAATCTGATCCTGACAGCCTCTCTGTGGTCTGAAACCACACTGGTTTTCATCCAACTTCCTCTCAACGACTGATCGCACCCTCCCTTCCAAGATGCCAGTGAATACTTTGCCTGGTATACTAATCAATGAGAAACCTCGATAGTTGTTCCCTTGCTTATAGATAGGTGCAATTACTGCTTTTGTCCAATCTGAAGGTATCTTACCAACACTCCATGCTAATCTTACTACCCTATGAAGCCATTTCAACCCCGCCTTCCCACTATACTTCACCATTTCAGGTCTAATTTCATCTATTCCCGCTGCTTTATGACAATGGAGTTTATTTACCATCCTTTCAACATCCTCAAGCATAATTTCATCATTTTCCTCCTTCCCATGAACTTGGCCGTTTGCAACACCACCAAGAAGATTTCCTTTTATGTTGAGAAAATTTTCAAAATATTCCCTCCACCTCTCCAGTGATTCCCTGGGATCTATTATGAGTTCACCTGAATTACTCAAAACACTGTTCATTTCCTTTTCCCCTCCCATCCTAAGATTCTTTATTACTGTCCAGAAAGGTTTCCCTGCTGCTTGACCTAGCCTTTCCAGGTTATTACCCACATCTTCCCATGACTTCTTTTTGGATTCAACAACTATTTGTTTCGGTCTGTTTCTTTCATCTACGTACAAATCCCTGTCTGCCTCGGCCCTTGTTGGGAGCCATTTCTGATAAGCTTTCTTCTTACGTTTACAAGCTGTTCTCAATTCATCATTCCACCAAGATGTTTGCATTTTCCCATCTTTACACACAGTTGTTCCTAGGCATTCCCTTGCTGTTTCTCCTACAGCATCCCTGTATGCCAGCCATTCTATTTCTATATCCTGAACCTGCTTACTGTCTACTATTTGAAACTTGTCGCTAATAATTTCCATGTACTTCTGTCATGGAGATTTTCTACCCTTATTCGTTTGCAGACAGATTTAATTTTCTCTACCCTAGGCCTAGAGATGGCCCCGTGGTGTAGGGGTAGCGTGCCTGCCTCTTACCTGAAGGTCCCGGGTTCGATTCCCGGCCAGGTCAGGGATTTTTACTTGGACCTGAGGGCTGGTTCGAGGTCCACTCAGCCTACGTGGTTAGAATTGAGGAGTTATCTGACGGTGAGATAGCGGCCCTGGTCTAAAAAGTCAAGAATAACGGCCGAGAGGTTTAATCGTGCTGACCACACGACATCTCGTAATCTGCAGGCCTTCGGGCTGAGCAGCGGTCGCTTGGTAGGCCAAGGCCCTTCAAGGGCTGTAGTGCCATGGGGTTTGGTTTGGTTTCAGGCCTAGAGATACTTAGTTCACTACAGATCAGAAAAACATGTACATTCCTAACAGATTTCCTGAATTCAAAGTCAGGCAAGATATAGTCTATTATGGATCGGATACCCCTAGCCTCCCATGTGTAGCCTTATGCTTGAAAGAATGTATTCATAACTGCTAAACCCATACTAGCACAGACGTCCAGCAAACGCTTTCCATTCCCATTAGCTTCCATATCTTCCCCACATTTACCAATCACCGTTTTGTATCCTCCAGTTCTATTTCCAACTCTCGCATTGAAATTGCCCATTAGCACTATTCTATCCTTGCTGTTGACCCTGATCACGATGTCACTCAATGCTTCATAAAACTTGTCAACTTCATCCTCATCCGCACCCTAACATGGTGAGTACACTGAGATAATTCTCATCCTAATTCCTCCAAATGGCAAATCTACCCACATCATTCGCTCATTTACGTGCCTAACAGAAACTATGTTGCGTGCAATGGAATTCCTGATAAACAGCCCTACTCCATACTCTGCCCTTCCCTTTCTAACACCCATCAAGTACACTTTATAATCTCCTATCTCTTCCATGTTATCTCCCCATACCCGAATATCACTTACTCTTAGCACATCCAGATGCATCCTCTTTGCTGACTCAGCCAGTTCTACTTTCTTTCTTCCATAAGCCCTATTAATATTGATAGCACCCCATCGAATTCTATTTCGTTCACCAAGTTGTTTCTAAGGAGTCCCTTGCCTGTCAAATGGGAGTGGGACTCCATTACTCCCATAGGTCCGAGGCTTGCTTAAAATGTTCTGAGCTCGGTAAATTCATGAAGCAGGATGCTACCCTACTTACACATAGTCCAAGTGAGGATCTCTCCTCTAGCGGGTTATGGCCCACTGGGGGATTGTGTAGTCCTAGTCGCGTGAGCACAAGAAGGGCCATGATTCAGATAATGTCCGAGATGCCCACTCCCATTCCGTAGCAACTGGTATCCCGACTCTCAGGACCACTTACTAGGCCACTCATGGTACACGAACTAGGACGTGACTACAGTAACCCACACCATGAACTATTGTTTACAAATCATAAAAAAAATTCATGGATGGACAGTGGCAATTTTGAAAACTGATTCCATGATGATTGTGCACTGAGAGTGAGGAGATATTTGGAGGAAGAAGGTCTTCCACTGAAGGCCATATTGTTTATTAAGAATGCACCATCACACCCGGAATTGGAGCTGCTTGTCGCCTGTGACATCAGAGTGAAGATTTTCCCTCCTAATGTAATGGATTCTTTTACAACTGATGGATCAAGGTGTGCTGGAGAACATACAACATGTATACAGAAGACAGCTGCTGGGTAAATTAATTGAAGAAGAGGGAGAAGATAGTATGATATCTGTACTGTAGTATTTTAAGTTTAGCATTAAGTCTAGTCTACCTCTTTAGTGTTAAGAACAATATGGTTGAAGATGCCTATTATATTATAGGTGAAACATGTTACATGTAATTTTGATTTTGATTTTTTAAAAATCATAAAGTGTATTGAAAAGGTGGACTTCTATGAGACAATTCTTTCATGAGCTTATCTGTTCTGAAATCGGTAAATATCAAAGATGTGATTTTTTGGTTGCATCTTTTTGGGATCACATTACTGAACTATCAATTAAGAAGTAATGGAAAAAAATAGGGTTTGCTGTTTGGGATTCCATCGCTGAAATTTCTGAACTTGTCGACACATCCAAATTCCTAGAAATATCTGCAAACATTCCTGGTTGTTTGGATGTAGATGATAGTGACGTAAATGCCTGGTTGCAGAATGACAGTGATGCTGGTTATGGCATGATGACCAATGGCGAAATTATTTCCGCCTGTGATATACAGGAGGACAGGATGGTGAATTGGGAAATGAAAGTGACATTTTAGAGGAAAAAGTAATGCCTCATGCGGAGGCAACAGCACAACTGAAAAAACTAATGGTTTATCTAGAACGTCAGATGGAAACAACTTCAGCAGAACTGATGTTGGTGCGTCTACGTAATTGTACTGCTCTCAAACGTCACACAAATTTGAAACAAACTAAACTTACATACTATTTCAGTAAACAGATGTGAGTACAGTACATACAGTATTGATTTATGTGCCAAAAAAACTGTTTAAAAAAAATTCTTGTTAGTGTCAAAATAAAGGTCTGTAGCTTATATTCATTTACTAATTTGTTTCCGGATTATCTGCAGGATTTTTTATAATCTGGGTTATCCAGATTTTCTATAATCTGGATTACCTCCGATCCCACCTAGTCTGGATAAACAAAGCTCTTGTGCAACAATGTCAGACCTGAAAGACGAACAGCACTTGTCACTGATGAGCTCAGTAGATTGAACATCGATACTGCTGCCTTGAGTGAAATCAGATTGTTAGGTTATGGAAAAGTTGTGGAGTTTGGAAACAGGTAAATGCCTTCCAGCTTACTCCCACAGCAATCAGTGACCGCTGAACGGCTTATGACTGTCCGTATACCACTCGCAGGGGATATTTTCATCACTCTCATCTCCTCATATGTCCGCCTCCGTAGCGTAACGGTTAGTGTTATAAGTGGCCATCGTCAGGCGCCCGGGTTCGATTCCCAGTACTGCCAGAAATTTAAGAATGTCAGGAGGGCTGGTATGGGGTTGAAATTGTACATGCAGCTGACCTCCGTTGGGGGTGTGCCTGAAAAGAGCTGCATCACCTTGTGATGAGGACACGAGTTAACTATCTCCTCATATGCCCCCACTCTAGAAACTGATGATGAAAAGAACGAATTTTATCACCAGCTGAGCACAGTCATGACAAAATGTTATTGCTTGGTGATATCAATGCCAGAACTGAGAGTGATAATTGTTTGAGGGAAATTGTGATGGGCAGATATGGAATTGGAAAATGCAACACCAATGGGTTAATGCTTCTCAGCCTATGTGCTGAGCACGAACTGTTTGTTACCAATACTCGGCTCTGGTTACCTAACCCTTTTAAGACCATGTGGGTCCACTCATACTCTAACCACTGGCATATTCTTGACTAGTCATCATCTGAGAATGTGATAAGAAAAATGTTTTAATCACCAAGACCGCAAGAAATACCATATAATCTCAAATACCACCCGCCACCGAATAAGACACGCACCCTTATTTTGGAAGAACAAAATTAAAAAAAAGTGATGTCAAAATTATTTACTATTATTTACGATTCCATGCTGTCAAAATCCACGAACCCAGCAGCTGAACTTCCGGGCGCTGAATACGACCAGTTGGCGTCAGTGTGTGATTATCAGCCGCCATCCATTCTGTATAGAGCTGTTTCAAGGCTGCTTGAAATGGACAGTTCACGCAGACATCCAGCGGCTGTAGCATAGACGTCATCCCGCCCGGAATGACTGGTTGGTCGGTTTTCCCATCCTTGATATGTTTCTTCAAAGCGTCTGTTGTGTGGCTGCGGTAACTGTCAAGAACAAGCAAGCTCTTTTGTCCCAATAATGCACCAGGGTGACGTTGCCAGACACACTTTACAGTCTTCCACAAGCGAACTGTCCATCCAGCCGGAGTTTTGAGATCTGACAATAACACTAGTGGGTAGTTTTTTAGGAAGTGTCTTCCGCTTGAGAACAATGTATTGCAGCAATTTGGTTACATCGGCGAGAATACACAACATTACCGTACACCGTTGTTTTTCATTACCACCTGTTCTAATGGTAACACTTTTTGCACCCTTAACATTCACAGTCCTGTCCACTGGCATTTCAAAGTAGACTGGCGTCTGATCTACATTGCCAATTTGGGAATGCAAATATGCATTTTCCTTCCGCAACCGAATTATGTGACGCTGAAATGACAATAACTTCTTATCGTAGGCACCAGGAAGACGCTGTGAAATTGAGGTAGGCCTTTGTACGCTCAACCCTATCTTTTACAAAATTACAAACCCATCCTCGGTTTGCCTTAAACCCTTCCGTTGAAAGTTCCTTTGCGATCTCTACCGCCTTTAGTTGACACATTTCGGTTGACACACCATATCCCAATTCCCACCTTTCTGTCACATATTTATAAAGTTTTTTTCAATTTCTGAAAATTATTCACTCAGTCCACGAAAAGCTCTACAATCGCCACTACATGTTAATACCACATTTTTCTTCTTTCTCCAATCGCAAATACACGACTCGTCAATATCGTATTTCCAATAATTTCAGCTTCCCGAACTACTTTTAGTTTCTCACTCGCAGTAAAAGATTGCAAAGGCTTTGTGGAATTCATGTTAATATTCTGAGAACGTGCATGAGATTGACGCCAAACGCAGAAGTAGCGTATACTGAGAGCGGAGAGAGCATTGTTGCCAAGCCACGCCAGTGGTGATGCCCGATTTACGCGCATTCGGAAAGATAAATTTCCCAAAATTTTAAATAAGACCCGCACCCAATTTTGGAAGCGATATTTAAAAAAAACAGTGCGGGTGGTACTCGAGATTATACGGTATTGATGACCGACGGACAGATCACAAACTTCTGATCTGCCAATCCAGAAACTCTTTCCACCTTAAATTGCCTCTACATCACTCAAGTGTGTCCAGAATGAAGTTTGACATCCGTAAAATTTCAGACGAATCCATTGCTACACAATTCCAGAATGTGATCTCCAAGCAGCTGGCATCCAATCAAACTATCAACAATGACGTTGAGCAAGAATGGTCAACAATTCAAACTGATTTTCTCGAGTCAGCTAAGGAATTTATTGGTTTCAAAGAAAAGAAGAGTCAAGACTGGTTTGAGGACAATAATGTAGAAATTATGAGCCTCATCAATACCAAACGACAAGCTCTTCAACAAGATCAATCCTCCAGCTTAAAGAAAACCCATTTTCAAAACAGAAATGCCAGACTTGAATCAGGGAAATGAAGAACAACTGAGAGCAACAGTTCAAGAACTCCAAAGGTTATCTGATGCCAGAGACCTGTGAAACTTCTATGCAGGGATTAAGGAATTGATGGATCAATTCGTTCTTTAATAGGAACTCTGAAATCAGCTGACAATGCTACTACCTTTACTGATAGCATGGACATCTTCGTGCGCTGGAAACAACACTTCTCCACAACAACGTTGGATTTATGTTTTATATTCCCACCTTTTACTGAAGTCACAGTGTTTTTGGTGCACTTCAGTCTGTTGGTGATCTACACGGAAGAAAATTTGTGTTTGAATGCTGAAAGCAGACACATCATTCTCTTGACTTATAAATAAAAATCATCACGACTGTATATTTTTGAGTTGTTGAAAAATTCATTCTTCTTCTTTGTGATGATAACACAACTTGCTTACAAGCATTATTATTATTACCATCATCATCATCATCATCATCATCATCTAGTGCTATCTGTGAATGTAACTATTTTGCTGCAGTAGTCAACTTTAGTCAGCTCATTTCATTGTAGTGTTCACTGTGGGAGTTGACTGTGATATGGCATTTTCTTACTACTGCTCATAGCAAGCAGCAGTTAAAAATGCATCAATGTTTATGCATCACTTGGGAATTTTTTTCCTTTTTGTTAAGGAGGAAGCCATACCTTTCAGTTTCAATTTACTTAATATATATACTTACTGTTTCTGACATACTGAAAAACTTTAAGTTTCATTCTCTTGGGCATGTTGAAATCAAAGCTGTGAGAGTATTAGGCCTATATTCTTGTTTCATTTTGGCCAACTAAGGACCACGACATTTCAACTGTTTCCTTTGAGCTTTAATGTTGATCCAGTATTCCTTCATTTGTACACGGTGTTGCTGATTTCACTCTTTTGTCCATGCCTTTCCAGTTTTCAGCTTCAGCTTTGGTTGGAAACTCTGATGTTTTTGGAGTTTTATCTCAAGTAGGTCACGCTCCTGGATATCTTCAAATGAGATCCCAATCTCCTGCACATCTTTCTATACCTCAATACACTATGACCCCTTTGCCTTTTTGTCTTGGAGGAAAGTGAAAATGCAGCTGGTTAACCGCGTTGATTTCATTTGGGCTGCGTGTCCATAAAAAATAATAATCCTTTTCAGCATCATGCCGGTTATTTTCTCCACGTGAGAATATAACTCCTAGTTGTGCCGTCTCCTAAACTTGCCATTGTCTTTGACTGGACCTAAGATTTTCCTCAAAATCTTCCTTTCCTTAGCCTAAAATTTCTCCATCATGCCTTTCTTTGTTCATGGTAAGACATTCCGCTGCATATAGAGCCTCTGGCCAGATGACAGTGCAATAGTGTTTGATTTTTGCATTGTAGATCTATTGTTATAGACATTTTTAGTCAGATGGTAAGCCATTTCAATTTTCTTCACGCATGATGCAAAGGCTTATTTCTTTCTTTACGGATATGTTAAGTTCTATCTATTCACCAAGATACTTACATTTTTCAACCCACTTGACTTTTCCACGAGTCCCTTCTATCTCAATTGGCGCCCGTTTGACGTTTGTAATGAATTTTGTTTTCCCAAAGGAGATCTGGAGGTCTGCCTTTGCAGCTGGTTGATCAGCTTCGTGGCCACATCCAAGAAATCATGTGAAAACTGCAAGATCATCTGCAAATGCTAGACAGTGAACTGAAAGGTTCTTGTTCTTGTGGCCTAGTCTGAGTCCGCTTTCGACTCCTTCATAACTCATTTTTCTGCGCCATTCAACAATCACTTTCTCAAGAACTCAGTTGGACAACACTCAAGAACTCAGTTGGACAACAGAGGTGAGAGACCATCTCCCTGCCTAACTCCATATTTCAAAGGCATCTGAAGTCACTCCTCTGAACTTCATTCACTTTTGAGATGGTGTTGGTGAGAGTCTGTTAGATGATCACTCTTATTTTACCATTCAAGCCAAATTCCTTTAAGATGAATTAAGGTAGTTCTATCAATAGAACCATAAGCCTTCTTAAAGGTGATGAACGTTACTACAAAAGGCTTGCTCCTTAGTTTAAGATATGAAAGGACAATTTCAGATTCATAATTTGCTCCACTTATGACCGTCCTTTCCTGAAACCTCCTTGGTAATCACCCAGCTCTGGATCTAGCAGCTCTTCTGCCATGATTTGAAGAGCTTTTGAGAGAACTTTGTAGGTCATGAGTAGGAAGGAGATGCCGCGATAGTTGTTAGCATCCGATATGTTGCCTTTATTATGAAGTGGGTGGATTAGGGCAGATGTCCAGTCACTTGGAAGTCTTCGGTATTTCAGATTTCATGTACATTGTCCGTTCATTTTTCCACTGCATTGTCACTAGCAAACTTCCATAATTCAGCTATTATCGAATCTTCACCCGGCGCTCGATTGTTCTTCAAGGATTGGATAATCTGTCTGATTTAATCTTTTGTAGGTGGGGCTGAATCTGGGTGGATTTGTATTTTATCTTCAAATGTGAATCTGGATATTGGAGCCTCACAGTTAAGAATGGATACAAAGTATTTTGCAAGGACCCGGCAGTTTTCCTTGTCGTTATGGGCTAGTTTTCGATTGGACTCTCTGAACTGTAGGCTCGGTGGGTCGTATTTCCTCAAGTCGCTTTTGAATGTTTTGTAAAAGTTGCGTGTATTGTTCTTCTTGAAATCCTGCTCAATTTCAGTCAGCTGGTGTTTATCAAAAGCACGTTTAATGCTGCGGATGGTCTTATGGCGATGATGGGACAGGAAAGGCCTAGGATTGGGAAGGAAGCAGCCTTGGCCTTAATTAAGGTACAGCCCCAGCATTTTCCTGGTGTGAAAATGGGAAACCATGGAAAAACAACTTCAGGGCTGCCGACAGTGGGGTTCGAACCTACTATCTCCAGCCAACTCGCTCGGTGCAGATGGTTTTTGCTGCACACTTTCTCTCATTCTCATTATTTGTTATTGCATACCTGTCAACATCACCCTCTGTGCTCTGGCCAGCAGCACTGCACGAGTGAGCAACCATGAGCACATGAATAATATTAGTGAAAAAAAAAAATCGATCAGCTTTTTATTTTTTTTCACGACTGGCTTTACGTCGCACCACACAGATATGTCTTATGGCGATGATGGGATAGGAAAGGGCTAGGAGTGGGAAGGAAACAGCCGTGGCCTGGTGTGAAAATGGGAAACCACGAAAAACCATCTTTAGGGCTGCCGACATTGGGATTGGAACCCACTATCTCCCGGATGCAAGCTGATAGCTGCGCACCCCTAACTGCCCGGCCAACTCGTCTGGTTAACAGTGAGACAGTATTACTGATTTAATACCCCTTTCCCAAGGAACGGTTTCGAACTAGCTATTCAGCTGTGGAAATTCGAATCTTTTAATTCTGTAACTGAAGTGTTTTCTCACGTACTATCTGTAATTCTGGAATTATTCGTTCCTCATTATGTGTTCTTCTGGCCTGTGGACAGGAAAGAACTAGTCTAAAACTCCATATATTTATTCGCTAACAAAAGTGAATTTATTTCTACGATTCCTGATGTGTACTGCACTCTTGTGGCCATGCGCTAAGTTGCACGCTCCTTCAACTGTTGTCTCATCCAATCTGTGTATGGCTAGCTCGATGCAACAAAGCTGGAGGCCATTATGAGATGAGTTCGTTGCAGGAGCTGATGGCGAGAGCACGCGCTTGGAAGTCTACCAAAATGTTTGAGCTTGGGAGGAATTTCGACCCAGGCTAAAGTCTGCTGTAGTGGGTTTTACACCCTTCTGCCTTTATCCTATTATTTGGTGACATCGTCCTCATAATTTTCTTAACTTATTTAGTTATGTGACCAGCGAGATAACTTCTGTGAGTATCATGCTGTATTAAGATTTTGGATGTACACAAGTAAGTAGTGGAAGCACCGTAAATTTCATCTTCTGTGATATTGAAAATATTCTGCGTTTCAAAAGTTCTTCGTGCAACTGTAATCTGCTTATTGTGCTTGGAAATTTACAACCTTGCGGCGTCTACTGTATGTTTAATCCGTTTGAAAGAAACGATAATATGGACGAATAAGTATCTCAGGAAATTCTAAAAATTGAACTTTTGTGTTTGTAAAAGCTGTGTGTAAATTTATGGAATTGTTTTCACCCGTGAATAGGCTTAATCTGTGTATCTGAAATACCACTAATCAGGCTAAGGTAGCTTTAATCTAAATGGGTTGAACATGAGCATGAAATTCTAATTCGCTTTATCCTGTTGGGCCTTAAATTTTTCTCTGGATAATTCTTATTTTTCTGGTATTTCATTTTTGTTTGGGTGGGTTGATTTTCTTTTGTTCTATTTTGCCTAATCCTTTGTTGCAGCCTACTTGTATTGTTGTTGCCATGGTAATGTGAAGGGCGATTATTATTATTATTATTATTATTATTATTATTATTATTATTATTATTATGTCATCTTCTTGAGTGTAGGCGTGGTTTGGTTGATCTAATGTTGGTCGTGTAATGAATTTTCTCTCCTACTCTTGATTCTGGGACGTTTTCGTTGTGTGTTTTCACGCATATTTACTTATTTTCTGGTTATTTGAGTTTCCTATTTTGAGGTATTTATCTTACCGAGATTAATTTTGAAAATGGATTTTCATGCTGATGTGAGATCCTACTTGCACTTGACACAAACCTTATTGATGTTATCTCAAGGCTACGGTTTAATTTAATTTTTGGAGTCTTTGGTTTAACTTAATTTGGAAAGCGGATCCACAATTTTAGTTTTAATTCTATAACTCAGGTAACATTAAACGTTAATTTTCTTGTTGATTAATTTTTCTTTAAGGACGATGTTGTTGGTTTATCATTTAATACCATGAATTAAATTTTTTTATTTTTCTTAAAGTAAAGGTGTTCTTTCTTTCATTCTTTGTGTTCTGATGTCCAGTACAGGGGTTAATTTAGTTATCCACTGTTTTTTGCGACACTTCTCCACTTGTTAAGGTAAGTTTTTTCCTTGCTTTATTGTTGTTTTGTGTGGAGTGTATAGTGTCTGATTGTGCTTCCACTTGTTACTTATGAACTGGGGCAGTAGTGTAACTGCTGGTTCGTATTTTGGGCTGGCCGTTATGGTAGTAGTTGTGGTGTTGGACTATGTAACGGCTCAAACAGCCAAGTGGTAGTTCAGCAGAAAATAACAAGAATGACTATCAAGTTGTACCATGTCCAACCTTCAACAGGATGAGCAAAGAAGTTTCATTGAAACTTGGATCACAAGTCAGACCTCAAAACCAATAAATGGACTGAATTCGTTTTATGCTGTAAGCTATGACTGAAAATACATAAGTAACCACTTTATTTTTTTTAAATGTCTCGATTTACTTATGCAGTTAAGGATTCTTCAGTTGCAAGAAATGCTGCAGCATAAGAGTTAATCCGGAGAATCACAATCAAAATTAA
This sequence comes from Anabrus simplex, assembly GCF_040414725.1. Taxonomy (NCBI): domain Eukaryota; kingdom Metazoa; phylum Arthropoda; class Insecta; order Orthoptera; family Tettigoniidae; genus Anabrus; species Anabrus simplex. The sequence continues at coordinate 225,950,585 of NC_090267.1, forward strand.
GTCGATGGTCGGAATTCCCAATTTAAGTACACATAACAAATGTATCCAAGTGTCAAATCAACTCATTTATAGATAGGAACAAATTAAACTCCTTGTGGTTGGGGGTGGTAGAATACACCCATGGTAAGCCCTGCCTGTTGTAAAAAGTGACTAAAAGGGGACACAGGGGCTTTCATCTTGGGAGCGTGGTTTGGCATCTATGGGTACCCTAGCTGAGTCTGACATTGCTTCCACTTACTTGTGTCAGGCTCCTTGTCTTCATCTTTTCTATCCAATCTCTCTTGGACAACTCTTGTTCTTTTTCTGACTCCGGTGGTATTAGGTTTCTGAAGCCTAGGAAGTCTTTTCATTTTCACACCCTTTGTGGCCTTTACTTTTCTTCTGCCAATATCTTCCTTCTTCAAATTGTTGGATCTCTTCCATTTTCCTTCTCATTAGTGTTAACAGAGGATGGTTGCCCAGTTTATTTCCTCTTAAAAACAATAATCACCACCAAGAAAAGGAACACATAACAGAACAAACGGAATGGCAGGTCAGTATGAGAAGAGGGAGAAGAGGCTCTCTCCTCATCAACCTCAGTTCTCCTACATCCATCTCTTCTCAGTCCCCACCAAGCTCATTTCTGCTTCCCAGCTTCATCAGGAGGGCAGGCATTCTTGATAGATCTTCAGTCTTCATGAGGGTAGTATAGGATAAGAAGAAAGCTGGACAAATACAGGAAAAGGGAAGAAACATAAGGTAAAAATACATACAAGTGGTAAAAGATTAGGAACACCGAACAAACACAAAGGAAAAAAGAATCCCAATGGGGTTGTATAAGTGTTGGAAAGGAACAAACAAACAAACAAACAAACAAACAAACAAACAAACAAACAAACAAACAGGACCTATTATGTGTTTCCTTTCTTGTTCCTCTCTCTACATATAAGAGTTATATTCATGTTGCAAGGTAATGTGTTAAATGTTCTTGCTTATTTCAAATTATTATTCAATGATCTAATTAATTTACTGAAGATTTACAGTATGATTGATTTAAGGGTCCAATTATTATTATTATTATTATTATTTTGCTATTGGCTTTACGTCGTACCAACACAGATATGTCTTATGTCGACGATGGGACAGGAAAGGGCTAGGACTGGGAAGGAAGCGGCCGTGGCCTTAATTGAGGTACAGCCCCAGCATTTGCCTGGTGTGAAAATGGGAAACCACGGAAAACCATCTTCAGGGCTGCCGACAGTGGGGTTCGAACCTACTATCTCCCGAATACTGGATACTGGCCGCACTTAAGCGACTGCAGCTATCGAGATCGGTGTCCAATTCATTTATTAGGGTGCAAAGCCTCTATAAAGAAGTTATACACTTACTGGAATGGACTATCATGTGACGTTTCAGATCTTTCTTCATAGCAAATCCTCTATTACATTTTTCACACACATGATTTCGTTCACGACTGTGGATAAACAGGTGCATGTCCAAGCTCCGTTTCAATGCAAAGCTTTTCCCGCATTCTTCACACATGTAAGACTTTGTACCTGGAACAGAATGCTATGTTTAGTATTTTACATTTATTACATTACAAAACAGAAATAAATAGTGGTACAGGGAAACAGTTCAGGGGAAATACCACCTAATAGAAAACATTACTTACATAAATTTCTAGTAACAAAATTCACTGCAGAACAATGAAAAATGGCTACACTTATCCACTGACCAATGATCTGTCTACTTACTGTATCTAGCTATCTAACTAAAACTTTTAAGGTGTCACTGGAGTCTTACAAACAAATATTTTACCAAACATGATATTGTCACTTAAGGATGGACATCTCATACAGAATAAAAACCTTATTTTACAAGAGAGTGAAAAAACTGTTCTGTATGAAAAAAAAAGAAGAGAACAAACAATAGAAAATTGAGCCAATTAAAAATAATGAATTAAATTTGATCATAATCATATTCACTAGTACAAACATTAATATTACTCTTTTAAGATTTTCATTTTACATGTATATGAAGTATCAAAAGACAAAACTACAGACAAGGTCTCCATTCTTAAGCAACAATACTGGAAAGACTAATTTAGGATTTAAAAACCACAGAATACACCAGGGGGTTTACAGGAAGGCCTAAAACAGACAGACAGCAATACACTTATCTCCTTCTCCTACTTTATCATGAAGTAGTATTCCCTGTTTTCTATATTCGTATCAAGGAGAGAATGTTGTGGGAGTCAAACCTCTGCTGGATGTTCAGCAACGACGAATGTCTTCTCTGCCCAGGTTCATGTTTTTCATATTACTTTTGTGATAAGTAGAAATCATTTCAAAAGCTCTGACCAAATTTTACCATTTACTGTCACAGGCGTGTTTATAGTGAAATCGGACTGAAGAAGCAAAATCTGCTTTCTTGGCCTTCGAATTCAAACATATTATGATTCACATATAATATTATTATTATTATTATTATTATTATTATTATTATTATTATTATTATTATTATTATTATTATTATGAATATCCAATACAAATGAACCCTATTTTACAAAGTATTTTAGGGTTATAGTTGAAGCATACAATTGTAAGTTAAACATAACGAGGGTGATTTACAGAACCAGTTTACAAAAGATGCAATGAATTAAAATTAGGAATTTCTGCATGAAAATATGGTATAGTGGTTGTGAAAGATGAATATTACATCAGTTCAAACGAGAATTCAAATAAAATCTTACTCTTGCAAACACAGAACAATCATGTGATCAACTGTTTGAGTACACCCGCAAAAGCAAGAATAGTCACCTGTCAAAATAATTTTAAAACATTCAAAATATGATTTGAAATTTTCATGGCCTGACATAACTTGTGTTAACTCAAAATTTGGCACCAAAAGTTTGCAGTGAAGTCGGTTGTAAACTGTGGGAAAATTTATTCTTCTAGTAATGGATCCATTTGAAGCAGAGGTCCAAAGGAGGTTCCATTGATTCAAGATATGTTCTTTGATTTGTCTTTTTGCATAGCATAAGGGAGAACTGTCATACATGACTTTCAGATTTGATTGAGTGGCAGCTTTTGCTAATTGATCAGTTCTCTCATTTCCGATGGATTCAGTATGTCCGCAAATCCAGGAAATCCAGATATGACGGTTTTGGTGAGCTGTAATTCTTATAGCAACTACTAACGGGTTCATATTATATTTGTTGTCTATAGACTTCAATGCAGCTTGCTAGTCACTGAGTTTTTGAACCCTTTTGTTGTTGTCATGACACTATTGTATTGCACATTTAATGGCTCGTAGTTCTGCCTGAAAGACTGAACAGCACGAGGATAGCTTATACCGCGCTGTAAAAACTTCACTTTCATTTTCATATACTACAAAAGCACACCCAACAAGGTCCTTATCATCGTTGCTTGATGTACGAGAGCCATCAGTATAAATGATGCTGCCATGAGTGTCTATGCATTACGCAGAATCTTCTTGAACAATCTTGGATGACCACACTGTAAAAAGCGGCATTGTTTTTCTATAACAGTATTGATGATAGGCTGAGACGAAGGCCTATTTTCCTTGAGCAGTCAAAAATAGCGGCTCAATTCCAGAAATAATAAGTGCTGCATAGGTAGAAGTTGTCCAGTAAGCTCGGGAGAACTGGAGCGCAAAGCCTCTTTGCATTTGCAATAATTTATTCGGGCCCATTTCTTTCCCAGTGTGTTTCAGAAAGAGTTACAGTATAGAATCAGTGACACAAATGCAGTATAATACATTATTTTAAGTACTACTGAATTCAGTTCCCATGATGGTCTGCATGCTACAGGTAGTCCCTGTAAAAGTTTACTGGCTGTAATTTTTAAGCTGTTGAAGTGAGTTCTGAATGTGAGATGTTTGTCCAGGGTAATGCCCAAAAATGGTAATTGATCCTCAATTTTTATCTGATGTCCATTCATGATTATTCTTGGTTTCTTCTGTTTTCTTCTCCTCATGAGAAACATCGCTTTGGTCTTTGTTGCATTAAATTGCAGTTTGTTTGTTTCACCCCAATTAAAAACACTACACAAGGCAGAATTTGTTTGAACAGTGAGATCTCTCACATCTTCAGCTTTAATTAAAAGAAGAGCATCATCGGTGAAGGCAAAGACTCGACATCCCGTTGGAAGAATTAGCTCCAAGATGTCGTCGTAAAGGATATTCCAGAAACCAGGGCTGCATGTTGATCCTTGCGGACAGCCTTTGGAATCATATTTTGTGAAGACTGCTGTTCCAATCTGAAGCTTCTTCACTCTTTGTTTACAAAAGAAAGACTGAATTAGTTTATAGAGATTTTTTTGGCTTTGTTTCTCCTTTAATTGGGACAAAATTTTGGGCAACCAAGCATTGTCAAAAGCATCACTTATGTCCAGCGAAATTAATACAGCAACTTTCTTCATTGAAAATATGCCTTGGTTCCATACTACCACGTCAAGAACAGCATCTTCGGTTGATTTCTGAGAGGTAAAGCCATACTGATTGCAACTTAGAAAAACATGTGATACATAACTCGATTACTACTATTAATGCTTCGAATTATCTGACAAGATTGGGTATGAAATAGTAAACTGCTTAAATGACACCACAGTAAAGCTTTCAGAGGTTAACTTACCTAAGATCTCTCAAAAGCTGTGTAAATTATTCTGGTGGAATGAAGAACTTTGTATACTTTGAAAGTGAGTACTGGCTTGTCACAGATGATATAAGAGAAGTCACTGATTTGAGAGTAAAATTGGGATTATTTTAACAATTGCCAATTTCCAAGAAGTTGGAAAATTGTTTAGAGCTAGACATTTGTTGAACAGAATGACAAATAAGGAAGGAAAGCATTAGTGAATGTTTTTGATTATATTAACAGACAATCCATCCCAGCTGGGAGCTTTCTTGTCATTATGCAAAATGATAATATGTTCAACTTCCTGTTGAGAAAATGGTTTATCATCTTCAGTATCAGGAGGAATTTCTGAAAACTTTTTAATTGATGCTTGTTGTTCTGAGTTGTTCTTCATATGAGAAGAACGTATTTATTAGAACGTTGGCGGTATCAGAGGTGAGGTTGGTATTTAAATTTTCTGGTTTCCTATATAATTTATAAATATATCCCCAAGGGTTGTTTTTCATTGGAGTAGAGAAAAATTCCTTCCAAAATACTGATTTCTGTTTTAGTATTAATTTCGTAGTCTTCCTTGGTTTTCAAGTATACTTCTTCATATCCCTGACATAAAAGAGGGCAGTGACTTCTCTTATATCATCTGTGACAAGCCAGTACTCACTTTCAAAGTATACAAAGTTCTTCATTCCACCAGAATTGTTTACACGGCTTTTGAGAGATCTTAGGTAAGTTAACCTCTGAAAGCTTTATTGTGGTGTCATTTAAGCAGTTTACTATTTCATACCCGATCTTGTCAGAAAATTCGAAGCATTAATAGCAGGCCTGCTCGGCGTAGATTGTATAGTCACAGTGATTAGAGCATGGTCTGAAAGTATTCGAAGATCACTTACTTTCCAGTCTAAAATGAAAGGAAAAAGTGAAGAATTACACATCCTTACATCTAAAAGTTCTGGGAATTTCTTCGGAAGTACATTGGTTTGTCACCATTATTGAGGATAGTTAGGTTATTGGCACTACAAAAGTCGTAAAAGAGTTTTCCTCGAGATATAATCATTCTGCATTGATGGTTTTCACTTTACATAGGAAAAAATTAAATGTATCTCCTAATGCAATACATCACATAGTTCCATCATTATATGGAGTAATAAAATTCAAACATGTTTCAACTCATTTGAGCCATCTTCAGTGAAACAGGGGGTGGGGGAGTGGCGGTGGTGGTGGTAAAGTAAATTTACATAATTTACATTTAAATTTTAAATTCACATTTTTAGCTTGTATTATGTAAATTTACTTTAACTCCCCCTCTATTAGGGGAGGATACATTACATTTTTCCCTTTGTAAAGATTGAAGGTTGTGCAAATAAAAACTCTGTCAGCAGAGCAGTATTGTGATAACATTGAAACACTTCTCAATTTTAAACAGCTGCACAAATCCGTTCTTCAGGTGTATTGTTACTGGATACATGGATCTGAAATTCTTGACCAAATCCAATCACTTTATCTTTCCCCACATTCGGTTCTTGTAGGCATAAAACTGTTCCTTCATCACATTTGATGTTAAGGAGAAGCTCCTGCGTAAGCACAAGTGATTTATGCAAATTTTGTTGATATGCAGAGAGATTTTTTTCTACCGTGTACAAACTCTAGGGATTGATTGCGGAGAGGATATGGAACAGAAAAGGTCTAATGAACGTATGTCCGGAAATGCATGGTTTGTTTGTTAGGGACCATTTATTCAATCACCCTTTGTTACAGAGATGGCAGTCTACTACACGCTGTACCATGCAGCCACAGTTACAGTATGTGTTGAAAATGGTTTTCATGTACCTCCACACATGCATGTAAGTGCCGTAGCATGTTCTGTCTCACATGTTCACATCGGCCAGGCTGCATCCGAACAGTGTTAAAGGTAGCATGAATACGCTGCTCCAGTGTTTCCTCATCTGAAATGGGCTCTGCATACATGATACTTTTGAGATAGCCTCATAACCAAAAATCGCACGGGCTGAGATCTGGTGAAGAGCAGGCCATGCAACTGGACCTCCTAATCCAATCTATTGACCAGTGAAGATACGATAGAGATGCGCCCGGACATTCACGGCGAACTGGGCTGGAGAACCATCATGTAGCAGGCATATAACCCTGCGAATCGTAAATGGTATGTCCTCCAGCAGGGGAGGCAAAGTCACTTGCAAAAAACGCCGATAGTTCTGGAAGGTTAGGCGATGTGGAAGGAAGACTGGTCCGAAAACACGGTCGCCAATTATCCCGGCCCTCACATTCTGGCTGAACCGCTGCTGATAATTCGCTGGCACCAAACTGTAACCTCGTCAGAGGCTACATTAAATTAAGACAATACATAATAATAAAATAATAATGAGAATGAAGCGAAAGAGGTAAACAAAATCAAAACTACAGTTGCAACCATCATAAGATTCGGAGATGCAAGTTGCTAGAAGTGAAAACAAACAGGTAAACCAACATGACAGCTAATGAAGTACGTAGGAAGGCAGCGAGGATCCCTAAGAGGGTGAATGGTTACTTTATGTTGTAGGAAAAGAAAAGTGAATGGGGATCACCCTTTAATATCAAAATTTTACTAACAAAATAAAGATCAGAATAACATGAAAATGTACGAAATTATGACAAATTGAAATCATTTACACTGTAAGTAAGTTGGCAAAGTAAAAACATTTTGGATGATATAGGTTGGCCGACATGTGCTACCAGCGAAAGTAATTCAAAACACATGTTAAACAAAACAAAATTAGATTAGAAACAGGAGCAATTACAAGCACCAAAGAAATTCAATTAATTCAAAAGAAATTAAAGTGGCTTATAGGATTGCGTACTACATTATTCAATTAAAAAGGGAATTATAACACTTGATGCAGAGGCTTAGTTAAAGTACTCCCATACCAAAAACACTTCTGGTATGGAGCAGATAAGAATTTAACGTACATCGAGGGACGCTGAACTACGGGAGACAATCCCAAAGGAAAATTAAGATTAATACATTAATTACACAGATCATAAAACCAAAAGAAAAGGAGGAATTGCCTCCAAAACAAAATAATGATGACTAGCTGTAAGGCTAAGTCATTTCAACGAACCTACTGGCGAACACTGATGTCTGTGGTAAACTCCTAAAAGGAAAAGGTTACATGGAATTTAAATTAAGAACAAGAACATAATGCTTACCTGGGGGGCTGGCATCCCAAGTGGCACGAAAGCAGACGTGCGTCCACCTGCTAGGCCAGTCAGAAATAAAAAAACGCGGACAAGACCTCTGCTCCTAGAGAGGAGCGAAAGGCCAGAAATTGAGAAACTCGCGAATAGCCAATCAGGTAAGCCCGCTACTACTCCAGACATTAGATTCACCAATAGGAAAGTTTGTTATTCTGGCCTATCAGAAAACTTTTCGAGAATGTTCTTTCTGATGAACCAGCAAACTACAGGAAACGACTGGAAATCATCATCATCATCCTAAACCATCTCCAGTTTCCCGGGTGTGGTATATGAGCCTCCTCCATCTCATCCTGTCCTTGTACCATTCTTCCTCCACCAACTTGTCCCAATCATGACCTCTCAGCAGTACATCGCTCTTAACTAAATCTATCCATTTCCTTCGTGGCCTTCCCACGGGTCGTCTTCCTTCTACCTTTCTGTCAAATTCCTTCCTTGCAGTTCTGTTTACTGGCATCCTCTTCATGTGACCAAACCACTTCAGTCTTGATATCTGAATCTTATTGAGGAGAGAATCATTTATTCCTACTTCTTCTCTAATTTTCTCATTCCTAATCTTGTCTTTCCTGGTTTTCTGGATCATAGTGCGCAGAAATTTCATTTCAGCTGCCTGAAGTTTGGAATTATCTCTATTGGTCAGTGTTGTGGTTTCGAGACTGTATGTAAGAAATGGTGTATAATAGGACTTGTACAATGTCATTTTTGTTTTCATGGGTATTTGCTCATCCCACAGCAGGTGTCTTACCTGGTGGTAAAATTGTGTTGCCTTATTGATTCGATTGTTCACCTCATGTTCTGCTAGGTTGTAATTTGATACAACGCTACCCAAGTATTTGAAAACTGGAACGCTGTCCAGTTGAGCTTCATTTAACATGACTGTTGGTTCTGCTCCTTCCCCATACACTTTCATCACCACAGTCTTGGTCTTGCTGATGTTTAAACCATATTTCTTAAACTCCTCATTCCAGCTTTGTATTCTCTCTCCCAATTCCTCTTCTGAGTCACTCCAGATCGCAACATCATCTGCAAATGTGAAGGCTTTGATATCTTCATGTTCTTTCCTTTTAGTAGATTTCATTACTACATCCATTACAATAATAAATAGAAGTGGTGACAATGAGCTGCCCTGCTGCACTCCTCTCTTTGTTTCAAACCAGTCCAACAAACCACATCCTACTTGAATACAGCTTCTGTTCCCACTATACAACATTTTCACTTTGTCTATGAGGCTGTTTCGCACTTGAAGTTCTTTCATGCATTGCCAAATTCTTTCCCTTGGTACACTATCGTATGCTTTCTCAATGTCCAAAAATATTAAAAATAAAGGCTTGTTCTTCTCCCAGTATTTTTCCATTAGCATCCTAATTGCAAATATAAGGTCTGTAGTTGACCTTCCTGGTCTGAAACCATACTGCTCTTCTTCCAAAATTGGTTCAACAATATCTCTGATTCTGGTCTCTATTATTTTTTCCAATATTTTCAGGACATGAGACAGTAGTGTGATACCATGGTAATTAGTACATTTTCGTCGGCTTCCTTTCTTGAACAGAGGTACAATGATGCCCATCTTCCAGTCCTCAGGAATAGTATTTTCCTCCCATATCTTGTTGAGCAGTCTGTAGAGCCACTGGATTCCTGGAATTCCTGCTGCTTTCAGCATATCTGCACTTAGTTCGTCTATGCCCACTGCCTTTCCTTTCTTCATGCTCTTGAGCGCATTTTCAACCTCAAGCCATGTAATTGGTGGTTCAGTTGTGGTTCCTCGACTTGGCTCTCCTCTATCCATTGTTACGTTTTCTGTATCTCCATTCAGCAGCTTTTCGAAATAGATCTTGAGTTCTTGTTTAATTTCTCCCTCTTCTTGTGCCAGAGTTCCATCATCACGTTCTATACTCCTAAAAATGGCACGTGGCAGTACATCCTGCCTCACAAGTTCAAGTTTTAAATCTTCAAAAAAATCAGTCCTTAAATGTTCACCAGTTCAAAATTAAGTAACAGTACAAGACATACTCAAAAGCAAATAAAAATAATCTTCTTTATATAACAAAAAACAAAATTCCAAAAGTTCTTCTTTTAGTTCTTATTGACTTCAAGCCTCTTCCTCTCCAACCACAATTACCACAAAAATTTTCAATCAACATGAATTTAAAACAAATAAAACTTTATACAAATAATTTTTAAACAGTTCTTGAGAATGTTTACTGCACACGGTGGTCCCAACATAGGTCTCACAAACCATGGGCATTCTGCATACAATCCCACAGATGACTGTTATGAAAGATACCACTCCGCGTAAAGGTGGCCTCATCTGCGAATAGGATGGATGCTTCAAATCTCGGAATTGTGGTTGCGTGGTGAATAAAACCAGTGAAAAAACTGCTCCCAATGTGGAAAGTCTGTCACTAGTAAGCCCTGCACACGCTGTAAGTGATAAGGCTAGTAATAATTGTCATGGAGAATGTTCCACACGGTCGTCTGGCTTACCCTGTACTGGTGGGCCAACTGCCTGGTACTGACATGGCTCGCCTTCCACAGTGTTAATCACATTTTCTTCCACATCTGGTGTCCGAACAGGGTGGGTACGTCCTTCATGATTTCCTGCTTCCTTAAACAACACTGTCTGAGACAAGCGGCGAAACATTGTTGCAAATACTGAATGCTGTGGTTGTTGTCAGTGGGGATAGGTCTCCCAATACAAACGTGCTGCCTGCCACCTGTTGCCATTTGCCTTACCATAAGTAAACACCATGTCGGCAAGCTCTCAAGTCGAATACGGAACCACTGTGTACAACGCTGTAGCACATCCACTACCCGATGAGCCAGCATGAAAAGTGACTTGGACACAACGATACCAATGACTGTGGCAGGAGAGGGTGCTAGGGCATGGCGTATGAGGAACACTACCACCCTGTAGGAGGAAACCACGCATACTGTAACTGTGGTGGCATGGTGCAGCACGTATTGGCCTGCAGTTTCTGTAACAAAGTATGATTGAATACATGGTCGCTAGCATGGACAACATGTATTTCCAGACATACATTCATTAGACCATTTTTGTTCCGTATCCCCTCCGCAATCAATCCCTAGAGTTTATACATGGTGGAAGAAATCACCCTGTATTAATAGATTAACCATAATTGATTCTTGATTTAATAATATTTAATATTTTCTTTAGATCGGACAGTCTATAGAAGTAGCAGGATTCTGGGTGTTTAGTGTGCCATGCTGATTTCTTTAAGTAATTTTCTGGTTTTGAGATTTACAGTTTACACATTCAATCTTTTTTTTTTGGGACAACTATTGATATTATGAGCTTCTGAGCAATGGGTGCAGGTCTGTTGCTTTCTGCAGTCAGTAGAGAAATGTCCGAAACCATGACACGTGAAACAACGGATGACTGGAACAAGTAAAATTCTTTCAAGAATAAAATTTACTGTGTCCACCTATTCAGTACATATTCGTTGAACATACAGCTCATGTACCCAATATAAAGCTTGTCACAACTCATAAATGTTTTAAAGATGACAGAATTAACTTCAATGACCGCATACTGAGTGCTGCCATCTTGCAACTTTCTCATAAAGAGTGACTGAATGGGTTGCTATATTTCTAGAAAATAGATCTCAGAGAATTAGAGTATGCAAAGCTTTACCTGACCCTGTAATAATTAAGAGGAAAATTCCTCAGGGCAATATTATTGGATATTTATGTTTTCTTAATGATATGAGTACAGAGGTGGAATCAGAGGTAAGGCTTTTTGCAGATGATGTTATTCTGTATACAGTAATAAATAAGTTACAAGATTGTGAGCAACTGCAACGTGACCTCGATAATGTTGTGAGTTGGACAGCAGGCAATGGTATGTTGATAAACGGAGTTAAAAGTCGGGTTGTAGTTTCACAAATAGGAAAAGTCCTCTCAGTTTTAATTACTGCGTTGATGGGGTGAAAGTTCCTTTTGGGGATCATTGTAAGTATCTGGGTGTTAATATAAGGAAAGATCTTCATTGGGGTAATCACATAAATGGGATTGTAAATAAAGGATACAGATCTCTGCTCATGGTTATGAGAGTGTTTAGGGGTTGTAGTAAGGATGTAAAGGAGAGGGCATATAAGTCTCTGGTAAGACCCCGACTAGAGTATGGTCCCAGTGTGTGGGACCCTCACCAGGATTACCTGATTCAAGAACTGGAAAAAATCCAAAGAAAAGCAGCTTGATTTGTTCTGGGTGATTTCCAACAAAAGAGTAGCGTTAAAAAAATGTTGCGAAGTTTGGGCTGGGAAGAATTGGGAGAAAGAAGACAAGCTACTCGACTAAATGGTATGTTCCAAGCTGTCAGTGGAGAAATGGCGTGGAATGACATTAGTAGACAAATAAGTTTGAGTGGCGTCTTTAAAAGTAGTAAAGATCACAATATGAAGATAAAGTTGGAACTGAAGAGGACAAATTGGGGCAAATATTTATTTATAGCAAGAGGAGAGGGATTGGAATAACTTACCAAGGGAGATGTTCAATAAATTTCCAATTTCTTTGAAATCGTTTAAGAAAAGGCTAGGAAAACAACAGATAGGGAATCTGCCACCTGAACGACTGCCCTAAATGCAGATCAGTATTGACTGATGATACTGATAAAGCATAGTCGTATGTCATCTTGGCCTTTGGATAACATTTGTTTCACAGCTGGATGATGCCCAAAATAATAATATGTAATTATAAATGTTGCTTGCTTTACATCCCACTAACTACATTTGAAGTCCGCTATAGCGAGCACGGCATATAACGAGAACTCCGCTATAGCGGCAACATTTTCAGTCCCTTCAAAATTCCTATATTAAACTGTGTATCGTCCTTCGGTTACAGCGATAACCCTATCACTGGCGCATCCGTTATTACGAGCGGTTAAGCGCGCGCGATTTTTCCGTTACCGATATTTATGCACCCCAGCGATATTGCATGCGATCGATTACCTCCGGCATCATTTCCTCGCTATGTGCACTAGCGATTTCTCTCGTCGACATTCGAAGGCGATGTCGGAGTCGATTAGTAATATCCGTCGACAGTTGTTCCGTAAATAAAATTCGAAATGAAAGAGAACATATTTTCGTAATAAATGCGTAAATAAAGTGTCCGATAACGGTTGTTAACTCGTTAAAATTAAGGCTGACTAAACGACCACTTAATTTTGAGGCTAAATACTGCAATTAAGTAAGAATGGGATACACCTTTAGATATGACAGAGTGCTTAATTGATTTCAGAGGTTGGTTTATATTTTGTCGCGTCTGGTTAAATTACGGAAAGGCTAATATGAAAATTTATAGCGAGAAAGGTATAGTTTGTCTACTGGCGCTTAAGTGTGTTTTCATCAAACGTATAGTACGGTTAAGTTAGGATACGTGACGCTGTTTGAATAAGAAAACTGAAACGTTTGCGACAAAATGCTATCGATCATCTTCGGTACGGTATAGTTTTCTCACTTTGTGCATTTGCGAGCTCTCTCGTTGACATTCAAAGGCGATGTTGGAGTTTGTTAGTAATACCCATTGACTGATGTTCTCTAAAGAAAATTCGAAATGAAAGAGAAAAACACGTTTTCGTAATAAATGCGTAAATAACGTGGCCGATAGCAGTTGTTAACTCGTTAAAAATAAAAGACTGAAGTAAACGATATCTTAATTTTAATGTTATATACGGAAATTAAGTAAGAATGTGATACACCTCAAGATATGGGAGAGTACATCACTGATTTCAGAGGATATTTCATATCTTCTCGCGTCTAGTTTCGGCTATTTACATGTAAAATTGTCGCGAGGAGGTTATTTCTCTACATGCGTTTCAAATATGTTTTCATGATAGGCTACATATACGGTTAGGTTAGGTGACGCTGTTTGAATAAGAAAGCTGAGGTATTTGCCACAGAAATCTCTGTAGTGATACCGTATTTCTCCGAATCCAAGACTTTTTTTCTCTCAGAATCTCATGCGAAAACTCAAGGGTTGTTGCATTCGCGGCCTAACAGTAAGTTAATGGATACCACTGGCAACTACCGCGGTAAACACGCTGCTTCTTTTCACACGGGCACAGAACTCGTTGACAATAAACGACCGCCTCTTTACTACGCATCGCTAGCCGCGACAACCGGTTGTACAGAGCCTGTGTGTTTCTCAAATCTGCAGAATGGCATCAAAGGATGCGACCCTTCGAATTCTTAGAAAAACCATGGCTACTCAGTGGCAGAGTCATAACGCGTCTATTGTACTTGACGCTTAGTAAAATTAAGGTTTATAGACAGCAGGAATATTTTCGTGATGGATAGTCGTATTGTGAAGATACGTAGGAAAGGTATTGCCGGCAAATTTTCAACGAGTTCTAGTCGATATTATGATGCCAATTATAAGTTAATGTTTATTAAACACTCGGAAATGTAGAATAATTGTGCAGCTGCAAGAAAATACGGCATAGGCCTAACTAAAGCCAATATTTGGCGTTAGCGTGAAGACAAAGAGCTAAAAAATGCGTACTGTACAAAAAATGCATTCAGTGGTCCGCAACAAGGACGCTTTAAAGAAGTCGAAGATGAAATTGTGAGGTATGTGCACGAAAAAGCAAGGGCGGAATGGCCATACCGTGGCGCAATAAACTCGTTCGTTGAATTTTAACGTTCGCGATTAGGCCAATACATCGCTAGCCACTGAATTTGGCCGAACCCGACAAGCGAGACGTGCGTGTAGCGGCAGCCGGTTATACAGTGGCGGTCAAAATAATAGAGCCACCTCTATTGACGAGATTAAGATCTAGGACATCTACTAGTTCGCAAAATCTCCACGAGTGCCGTGTTGTCAGTCCCTTTTAGACAATATCAGGGAAGACGTCGCTGCTGTCTGTAGTCGTGCGAAAGGAAGCGTTTGAGCTAGACGTTCGAAAAGAGGCATAAAGGTAAGAATCTTTTGGGTCAAAATAATAGAGCCGTTTTACAGAAGTCCCGTTCAAATTGATTTTTTTGCAGTTGTTTTGGGGGCTAGCGATATAATTTGTCAACAAACCTCCACTCAATATTATTTTGTATGTAAACTGACGTTTGGTTTTGTTTACATTCTTCTAGATGGGCAGAGCAGAGCATACAAGTGATGATGGTCGTATAGTAATGTTCCGGATGTTCAAAAGTGGGATATCCATGAATCAAATAGCCAAAGATTTACACGTTTCGCGAAAACGAGTCCAGAACGCCATTAGACTGGCAAAACAAACAAAGCCGCAGGTGGGGAACAGGGGGCGACCTCGTGTAACTACTCTTCGCGTAGACAGACTCATCACGAGGGAAGTAAAGAAACCCATTTTTGTCACCACCACGACTGAAAGCCATTTTGTTTAGCGACAAAAATGATGTTCAACCATCAACTTCAACGATTCAAAGACGACTGAGATCCGCAAAATTGAATGGGCGCATTGCGAGACAGGAGCCACATGTTTCAAAAGCTAATGTTCGGAAAAGGATGGCCTTCGCCCGGAGAAATGAACACAAACCCAATATTTGATGGAGGAACATCCTTTGGTCCGATGAATCCAAGTATAATAGGTTTGCCTCAGACGGAAAAGTCTATGTGCGTCGCCCACCAAACCAGGAATTTAATCCCAAGTACACTTTAAAAACTGTGAAATACGGTGGCGGAAATGTTACGGTATGGGGATGTTTTTCATGATATGGCCTTGGTCCAATACACCGTATCAACGGCATAATGAACGCAGAAATGTACAACGACATCTTAGCAAATGTGATGCTGCCTTATGCTGAAGAGGAAATGCCGCTGAAATGGAAATTTCAGCACGATAACGATCCAAAGCATACTGCAAGGATCATAAGGCAGTTTTTTCAATATCACCATATCGAAGTATTAGAGTGGCCATCTCAATCCCCTGACGCATCATCCATCGAGAACTTATGGGAGATCGTAGACAAGAGAATTGACCGCTCAAAAGCTACGTCTTTAGATAAACTTTGGGAAGAAATCCAGAGAGCCTTGTATGCGATCAGCAGCGACGAATGCAGGTGTTTAGTCGACTCTATGGGTAAGAGGTGCAGGGAAATCCTCAAAAATAAGGGTTACACTACGAAGTACTAATGCACTCCTATGCAAAAACGACTGTTCCTGTAAATTTCATAAGACTTAGATCAAGTACAAAATATTTGTGTCAATTGGCTCTATTTTTTTGACCCTGTGGTCTGGTATTATTTTGAATATTATTGATTAGTTTCAGTTGTGTTATCTATATAACTGACTGTGGTACAATGTGACTCTGTTGTAATGGTTCCTGTACAACGTAAAATTTTGTTTCCATCATAGTACAAACATGTCTAGTAATAAATTTGCACTTTATTCTAAACCTTTGCCAGGTGGCTCTATTATTTTGACCACCACTGTATCTGACGCTGCGTAAAAGTAACAGTTTTATAGACAGCAAGAATAATTTCCTGATGGATCGTTGTATTGTAGACGCGCATGGAATAGGTATTGCCGGAAAATTTTCAACGAGTTCTCTTCGGCAATATGATGCCAATGTTAAGTTAATGGTCCTTAAACCCGCGGAAATAAAGAATAATTGTGTAGCCGCCAAAAATAAAGAAATACAGCGTGACGAAAGTCAATTTTCGGCGTCTAAAAATAGTGTAAAAATGCGTAGGCCTACTGTACAACAAGGCATTTATATGATTTTACAAACTTCTTTTGAGCCTGATTTAAATTTTTTGAAGGAAAAAGTGGGGTTCATCTTGGATTCGGAGATATACGGTACTATATTTTTTCAGAATGAAATTAAACATACACTTTCCCGTAGTATCGGATTACGAAACAAACAAGTAAGCCGTAGTGTGGATATCATCTACGGAAATGACCGGGCGAGTTGGCTGTGCGGTTAGGGGCGCGCGGCTGTGAGCTTGCATCCGGGAGATAGTGGGTTCGAATCCCACTGTCGGCAACCCTGAAGATGGTTTTCCGTGGTTTCCCATTTTCACACCAGGCAAATGCTGGGGCTGTACCTTAATTAAGGCCACGGCCGCTTCCTTCCAACTCCTAGGCCTTTCCTATCCCAACGTCGCCATAAGACCTATCTGTGTCGGTGCGACGTAAAGCCACTAGCAAAAAAAAAATCTACGGAAATGCAAGTTTTGACAAACTGATCGCCGTTTCATACCGATTTTAAAGTGCTTGAAGGGTTTTTCGACTTTTATAAAAAATCGGATATAACGACAATCCGTTATAACGAGTAAATTTTTCGCTGTTGTGAATTCTCGCTATAACGGACTTCTACTGTACTTTTACAGTTTTAGGAGACGCCAACATGCCGGAATTTAGTCCTGCAGGAGTTGTTTACCATGCCAGTAAATCTACCAACATGAGGCTGATGTATTTGAGCACCTTCAAATACCACCGGACTGAGTCAGGATCGAACCTGCCAAATTGGGGTCAGAAGGCCAGAGCCTCAACCGTCTCAGCCACTCAGCCCGGCATAATAATATGTATTTTATAATAATACTTTGCATACAGATACATGTATTCACTCTACGGGCGTCAAATCAAAAGACCTGCATCTGGCGAGCCGACATGTCCTCGGACACTCCCGGCACTAAAAGACATACGCCATTTCATTTTTTGAAGGTTTCCCGATACAGTTAACTGCATGGAATTGCACAGGTTGTATGTGTTGTATGTTTGGAACAAGGTTTCCCAATGTCTGCCTCCATGGCTAAATGGTTAGCATGCTGGCCTTTAGTCACAAGGGTCGCGGGTTCGATTCCCGACAGGGTCTGGAATTTTAACCATAATTGGTTAATTTTACTGGCACAGGGGCTGGGTGTATGTGTCGTCTTCATCATCATTTCATCCTCATCATGACACGCAGGTCGCCTACGGGAGTCAAATCAAAAGACCTGCACCTGGCGAGCCGACATGTCCTCGGATACTCCCGGCACTAAAAGGCATACACCAGTTCATTTTTCAAGGTTTCCCGATATAGTTAACTGCATGGAATTCCACAGGTTAAAGACCCTTAAACCTTTAGTTGGCTAGGGCTTGGTCAATTTCATAATAGAAAAAAGAAAATACTGAATATTGAAAGAAATTTTGCAGCTTGTCTTCTGCAATTGAGAATATTACTGTTGAGGAAGAATTTTAAAAAAGTGCAATTTTTTTTTTTTGCTAGGGGCTTTACGTCGCGCCGACACAGATAGGTCTTATGGCGACGATGGGATAGGAAAGGCCTAGGAGTTGGAAGGAAGCGGCTGTGGCCTTAATTAAGGTACAGCCCCAGCATTTGCCTGGTGTGAAAATGGGAAACCACGGAAAACCATTTTCAGGGCTGCCGATAGTGGGATTCGAACCTACTATCTCCCGGATGCACGCTCACAGCCGCGCGCCTATACGCGCACGGCCAACTCGCCCGGTAGTGCACATTTTGAGATTGTAGAATTCTGTCCCAGAGTCCAGTACTGCGCTACAGATCTCTCACCTCAAGCTGGAAGTAATGGGGAAGATTCCCAGCCAAAAGTGAAAAATGTCTTATTATTGTCCGATTTCCAGAACGTGTGATATCGAATCTATAGTGGTATCGAATGGTTAACTTGTGTTTTAACACACTACACGAATGTAAGATACATCTATCGGTTCGATAAATTGCTTGCTAACTTAGAGGGCCCTGAGCAGGAGATATCTATTTGTTAACTTGGTGGGTGCGTGCGCATTACTTCAGTATCAGCAGCTAACATTGTGTTTGTTAAAATTTTCTATGGTATTTTCATCTTCTTCCAAAGAAGAAAATGTAGAAAGGGTCAACATTCTAGAATGACCACGATTATATTATTGTCGGCCTAATGTTCTAATGAAGTATAGTGAAAATGAATTCAAAGATAGATTGAGGCTAAACAAATATACTGTCACAGGTTTGGTAGAGGTTACAGGTGACAATTTGCGTCCTGTGACAAATAATTTTCCACTGTCCCCTGTTGATCAATTATTAATTACGATACCCTTTAAGACTCAGTACTAGTGAGTTTTATCATATTTGTATCTGTGACTGCATTTGTGTCCATAAAAGCACTGGTACCAGTAACCGAGTATAACAGATAATTACACATTTATTGCAGTAGGCCTACTTGCATTGGCAGTGAGCACATATTTTTCTTGTGGGATTGTTTTTAATTAACGATATTACATCACAAGGAACTAACAGATTACATAATTAAGTCAATTACACGATATACCGCATTTAATCGCGTAATTACCCACTTTTTTTCTCGAAACATTTTCTTGAAAACACTAGGGAGGGAATTATGCGAGTAGTGCTTCTAGGCATTCAGAAAGGAAGGGAAACGATGTATTAGGTAAAAGTTATATTTACGGTAATACCGGTATGTGAAAAAAGTGGTACCTACCGGTATTTATTTTCAATTAACACAAAAGAATACCATGGTTTCATTAGGCTACAATGAAGAGCAGCTATGCATTGTTTCATTGTTTCTTCTCTCTCACTATTCTGCGGCCTCACTTTCGTAACTATCATCACTATTTTCAGGCTCAGATAACACATCATCTTCTTCATTTTCACTATTCCACAACATGTCATCCTCGGAACCGTCAATGGCACAAGAAATTCCAGTTTTTAAAAAAACTCTTCTTAACAATATCAACACTAATTTTCTCCCACGCCCAGATTATCCACTTGCACATCGTCAGTATTGATGGCTTCCTTATCTTGCTTCCTGGAGCTGATGAGATCCCGCCGCCATCCATTCTGAATACAGGCGTCGAAGATGTTCTTTGAAAGGTTTGTTGACGCTGACATCTAAAGGTTGAAGAATGGACGTTAAACCTCCAGGGATGATGACAGGATGGGACTTCATCAGTTTCATTTTCTCTTTTACAGCTTCCACAAGGTGACCCCAGAAACTGTCTAGGACAAGAAGGGACTTCTTTTGTAATAATGCCCCTGGTCGTCTTCCCCAGACTTTCTCCAACCAATCCACCATCAAATCTGCTGTCATCCAGCCCTTTTCTTAAACTCGTAAGTGAATTCTATGTGATGTAGTCTCCTTTAGTAATGTCTTCCTTTTAAAGATGGCATACGGTGGACGTTTATTGCCGTTTGCTGTAATCCACAACATTACTGTGCATCTTAGACTTTCCGCTCCAGTCGTCTTCTCAAGGACACTTTTTGAGCCAGTTGGAGCAACGGTGGTGTTAAGCGGCATATCAAAAAACACTGGCGTCTGGTCAGCGTTACCAACCTGAGAGAGTAAATGGTCATATTGCTGTCGCACTTGTATTACGTAACAATGGAACTCAATTACCTTATCTGTGTAGTATCGAGGTAAACGCTGGCACAAAGATGTTTTCATCCGTAAACTGAGGTTTTTGCCGCCTCATAAAACGAATCACCCAATTAATGCTTGCTTTAAAATCCTTTCTGTCAATGTTGAGCGTTGGCAGCTATCTCGCGAGCTTTGTTCTGAATCATTTCATAAGAGACAGCACAACCATCATTCCGAAGTTCACTGACATTAGCAATTACACCATTATCAATTTTGGAATATTTCCCTGTTTTAGGCCCACGGAAAGATTTGGAGCTTGCCTTTGCAGTCATGAGTTTATCTTTTTGTCTCCGCCAATACCGTATTGAATTAGGATCAACGGAGAAATGTCTTCTGCAGCTTTCACACCGTTTGTATCGGCATAAGATAACACATTTAATTTAAATTTTGCCGTGTAGTTTGAATATTTCGACATTATGACTTGTAACAAACTGACCTAGAAACACGTCTGCAACTTCACTGTTCAAATTTACAGTATGTTGTGACAATGGAAACATTTTTATGTCAAGTACCGCTGTGTTCATTGTTGTCCATTATCAAGTCATTTGAAGGCCGCTCCAGTAAGAACAAACCAGGAGAGGGAATTATGCGCGATATTAATAAAATCATTTTTAATGATGAAAAATCATAGGGGAGGGAAATATGTGAGGGGGGAGCTTATACGATAAAATACGGTATATCGTTATACAGTGGTCAAACAATGTTCCTATTTAGGAATAACAGGCAAGTGATACGATATACTTATAAGGCTCAGTGCAAACTGGATCGCGTGGCATGTGTTACTGGTGTGCATTGTACATTAGAAATCCTCAAACATGTCAAATTCTTCTAACAGTCCTTAAACACTATGAAACTGACACCCACATCTGCAAGAACTAGTCGAATACCAATTTCTTGTTGCATGGCAAAGAGAAGATAATAGGAGCTGCATAGAAAGCTCAAATGCGATGCATTACATGTGCGAATGTGCCTGACAATCTAGGGAACACATCTAATGCATACAAACAAAGTAGTACGAGAGGTGGCATCTAGTGTGTATTTATAAGACTTGACCAACGAGCCAATAGTTGACAGTTAAGTAAGTTAGCTGCTATTCCGCTGTGCAACGCAGCGAAGATTTATCGAGTCGACAGCTGTAACATAGCAATAGCTATAGGAAAGATATCTCACCATTCCAGAAACCAGGCATACAACTGGCTGGCAAGGCAATTGTTTTGCTGTTATACTGTCAGACTGCTAACATTTCCTTCCTCCTCTCCCTCAACATCATGCACTTCTGCTAACTACATGGAAGGGTTCTCTCTTATTCTATTCATTCATTTTTACTACCAAGATATCTCACCTTAATTGTTAACAGTGTGTAAAGAGGATCATTTCTGAATTGTATTAATTAACAGACGAAACAACTGAAAATCCAGTTTAATAAACCTCTGTTACTACTGTGAGATAAAGTAATATTCATATTGAATATTAATGCATAACATTTATTGAACAACAATAATGGCAACTTGGTCCTTTCATTAATTAAGGAACTATTGTCGCGGCCACCAAATTAGGCGGGTGAGGAAAATTGCGCTGTCGTCAGATATGGGAACGGCGAAGCGACAGATGGTCGAGAGTCACTTACCCCTGGGCACGGATTGGCAACGCTGATCGTGCAGTGCTGTCAA
Organism: Anabrus simplex; assembly: GCF_040414725.1. Taxonomy (NCBI): domain Eukaryota; kingdom Metazoa; phylum Arthropoda; class Insecta; order Orthoptera; family Tettigoniidae; genus Anabrus; species Anabrus simplex. The sequence goes on from NC_090267.1 coordinate 225,972,493, forward strand.
ACTGAAGCTCATCCGCTCCAGGCCACCATACCCGAGTCATTCCCTGTCAAGCAGCTGTTGAGCTCGCATCGTAAAGGCAGTTAAAGATGGATAGTGAATGTGAATTGATTTGGGCTCAAGTCAAGAGAGAAGTGGCAGAGAGGAACAAGACATTCAAAATAAAGGGCGTAGAAAAACTCACGTCAGAAGCCATCGACCGTGCGACTGCTGCAGATTGGGAAAAGTGCTTCAATCGCGCGGAAGATGTTCAAACAGACGATTGGGCCAAGGAAATAGTAAGGGACGAAAGAAAGGAGCCATTCATCATCAGTGTAAAAGACAACTCCACAGATAGTGAGATGAGTGATGACAGTGACTAAGACTGCCTTGAAGCCAGAAACCGATTCTTACTTCATTGTAAATTAATGTAAACCTATTCTTTAAAGTAGTTCTTTTCCTAGATTACTCGGTACAATATACAGTATTCAAATATTTATAATGTAATAAAACTGATACGGATTAATGTGTAATCCGAAAGTATTTACGGGGTCCTGCAGCCTGTGCTGGTGCGCGCGCCCCGAACTGCCTCAGCTAGCGACATTTACATGATCGCTTTCCAGGCCATTTTCCAGGAAAATTACAAGACTCACGGAAATACAAGTCAGGCGATTTTTTACATTTTTCCCGCAGACAAAATTTTATTGGCTGAAGAAATAAAAACGTGGCCGCTTAACTGAAATTTTCAATACATGATTCTACGGATTTAAACATACTCGTTCAAGATTTTATTTTTCATAATTATTTAAAGTGGTTTATATGGAAAATAGTTATACCACTGGAATCAGCAGTCTTTTCTGAAGCTTGTAGTATAATTTGTCTTGAATCATTGTATGAAGTAACATCAGAAGCTTGAGAGAGAACAACTTGCCTCGCACTCCGAAATGATGTGTTCAGTTAGACATATCTTCGCCAGTTGCTACATAACCTTGGCAACAGCGTAATTTCTCTGACCCGCCTAATTTCGTGGCCGCAACAATAGGTGTCCAATGAGTGATTACATACGCAGTAAGGGCAACTACTTGCTATTAACAGGGTGACTCAATCTGTTATCTCAGTGCGAGCGATAGTCATATCTTTGCGGAACACTAGTAAATTATCTTAACAGTAATATTGCCATCGTTCATGAGCAGTGAACTGCTGTCAGAGATCAGTGTTGCTTTTTTTCTTTTACGGTTTTTGTGTTACTTCTGAGTTGGTTAATGGAAATGTAGCTCTTCATAGAATGTGCTGCAAGAAAACATGCAAAATGAACTGTTCTCAGAGCAAAAATATAAAATTCAACATTTTATAATTCTGTAAAGAAGAAAAGCAGAAAGGTCTCAAAAGCTGACAAAAGGACTCCTAAGGTTTAAGGTAGAAATGAAATGACAAAGTGTATCACAGATAGGAACAATAAAAAAGTTGATAAGGGCCAAACTAAAATCCTAACAACAAGCAAATGTCGACCACATGTGAACAAGACAGAACTCAATAATGGATTACTGTAGAATGAATCTGTGCAGGTGTACATTCAAATAGATCAAAATATTAGTATCAGTAGCATAATACCAGGTGATCTGTAATATGCATTCTCAGCTTCTTAATAACTGCTAACAGTGTTTTGAAGTGAGTGAATGTGCCAGTTCCCTTGCATCGCAAATTGAACCCATGCCTGTGCTACAGATGTGGTAATGATGGATCAGACAAGTATTAAATGGATAACAAATAATTGTTTAGAATTTGAATCCCATTTGGGCAATTTCCATGTAGTGTAATATTTGCTTCATGTCTGGAAGTGAATTGGCCTTCTTCTTTAAAGGATTATCAACCAAACATTAAACCAATCACCTAGCACCAATAAACAATTGACTTAGTAGCTCATCATAAGAGCACTGTACCTCTGTAATTTCTTCATTTTAGTAAATTTGGTCTCTGAGGTGGCTGTAATATACAAAATCAAAATAAAATCATTTTTGCTCTCATGAACTCATGTCTTAATTTAAATGTTTGTGCAGAAAAAAGATCACTTTACAAGTTTGCATCTTTGATTGTGCCACTGCAACTTACTTGGCCCCCATCCTCCAGCCATAGATGCTAGATGGCCCTACAATACTGCTGAAGGTTTGGGTCAGCATAAGTATGTGAAAAATAGTTTTCTGTTATGAGTGTGATGAAAAACAAGTATTCATCAACACACATTGATCAGCATCTTAAAGTCTGCTGGTTTTGGCAACATCATCCACTACGAATCTCAACATTGAACAGAAAAGACAAATCAGAGGCAGGACAGGTTTTTCTCCAGGTACTCTGGTTTTCCCTGTCATCTTTTATTTCAGCAACACTCTCCAATATCATTTCATTTCATCTGTCAGTCATTAATCATTTCCCCCAGAGGAGTGTGACAGGCTTCAGCAGCCGGCATAAGTCCTATTCTTGCCGCTAGATGGGGACTTCATTCATTCCATCTCTGACCTAGTCTAATGACTGGAAACAGGCTGTGAATGGTAAAACTTCAGACCTTGTCACGCAAGTTTGTATCATAGTAATCATGGCTGACAGTGGGCGAATGGACACTGCCATTGGTTGAAGGTTAGTCCAGTGAAATGTCGTTCCCATAATTCAATACAGACAGAAGTTATGACCAACTTACGCGATGAAAAGACCTAAGAGTGAGGCAATATCAAAGAATAACCATATGAAACAAATAAGAGTAAGAATATCTGGCTATGTTGAACTATGGTAGTGATATTTCATAGGGCAAATCTTCAGGCGATGCAGAGTCCATTCGTGCCAACGCCAGCCACAATTATATAACAATGTGATGAAATAGTTGAGACGTTTTGATGCAGTAATTACGATTCTAAACACTTGAAACCATAGATAGCGCTAGTTATGCTTAAATATGAATACGAAATAGAGGCTTAAATCCGCGCGACTTGTGATTGAATATAAAAAAGAAATAGAGGCCTAATTATTAGTAGTACGTAGCATTCCCGACACCGGAAGAAAAAATCACAAGGAAATGTAACGTGAATGATAAACAATGTATAATAGAGAAGGAGAATGTATGTAAATGGAACCAACCTTAATGTAGTGGAGGTTAGGCGACGACACGAAAAAACAACACGATTGAACTTCTCATTCACTAATAATTTGACGTGACGGCCACACCATTCACATACTCTGCTATTTGAAATCAAACTGTGACGTACATAGAATTGAAGTAAATCATTGAAGTTGTTCTTGTAATTCGCTGAAAAACTTGTTACATTAATAACACATCCATCGTACGATGCCATGTCAATATAATTAGATATGTTTTCTGTATCAACAACGGCCAGATGCACTGGATGCGCTATGTACGAAGAAAGAAGTAGTAGGCTTTGGTTCTATCAATCCTATCATTTCGTGACCAGTAAGCGACAAAGAATGCTGTGGTGTATTAATGTGAAGAGAAACGTCATTGTGGTCCAGGGCTAAGTCGTGCGAGTCGTCTGCGAGAAAAATAAACATAGTCCAGGGCTAACATAACCTAACCTAACCGCGAGTCGTCTGCGAGAAAAATAAATAACCTAACCTAACCTAACCTAACCTAACCTAACCTGCGATAAAATTAAACATAGTCCTAACCTAACCTATGTGAAAACAAATGTAATTGTGGTCCAGGGCTCAACAAATGTAATTGTGGTCCAGGGCTCAGTACCATTTAGTTCCTAAGTACAGTGGTTGGCAGCATCGGCGAGTCGTGCAAGTCGTCTGCGAGAAAAATAAACACAGGACAGTCATACCGCGCGTAGATATTGCCGATGCAAGCAGTAACCATGGTACTAATGTTGCGTGACATAGACTGAAGTTCTAATATGTGAATTTTCATCTTTATTTAAAAATTCTTCACTTTAAATAAACTTTGAGTAGAAAATTATAATAGAGACAGCACATATGAAGGACAGTGAAATGGGGTTTTAAATTGATGAACGTCACTACTTTGCGCGTGCCATTTAAAAAGAATATTCAAAATGATCTAAGGTATGAAGCTAGGAAAAAAATTCCCTATGTAAGTGAAGGATTAGTATCAAATTCCTACAATACAAAGGTAGACAAAGAACTTCAGCGTAAAATTAGACAAAGTGACGTAGTTATAATGAAAGCCAATAAAGGTGGAACAGTTGCAATATTAAATAAAACCGAATACATTAAGAAAACAGAAACATTTTTCAATAACAAGTTTAAGGTCACTGAGAAAGAACCCACCCTAAAAATACAAAGGAATTTGAAAGGGATACTAAAGCGAAGCACCTTCCTCTTAAACGACCAAGAAATCCAGAAACTCATAAATATGAACCCAGGACTACCTAAAGCAAGGGCTATGCCTAAACTACATAAAAAGGACATACCTATTAGATCTGTAATTAAGTTTCAGAAAAGTCCCACATATAAAACCTCTCAATTTATTCATTTCTTGACTCAAAATTACGTTTTTTTAATACCAAAACCTCGGTAAAAAACTTCAAGGAGTTTTGCAAGGTTGTTAAAGATTATAAACTAACTTCTTCTCACGTAACAAGTTCCTTTGACATTAAAGATATGTACACGAATATTCCTATAAAAGACACTATTAAGATTATAAAAACAAATCTATTAAATCACAAACGTATCAGTAAAGCGGAAATAGAAAACTTCATAACTATCCTGGAATTCGTGTTGAACCATAATTTCTTTTCTTTTAACCCTCTTAAGTGCTGAGCGTTCTTAAGGCAGCGTGCAGATACATTTTATAAAAATTATAATAAAAATTTGTAACTGCATATCAATCAGTTAGGGAAGAATTAGAGAATATGATAATAGTAGGATGTTTTACTTACAAGTATCCAGTAAAAGTGTAATGGATGATCAGTCATATTTTAAAAGAAATCAAAGATATTCCAATTTTTGAGGTTGGTCACAAGCACTACATTATCTGAAATTAAATTCCAAGATATACAAAATGTGCCAAATTTCATTACAAGCACAATAGAATTATAGAAATTTCAATGAATAATAAAAAAGTCACAGGAAAAAATACTCAGAGAGTCTGTTGTGGTGGGTCATTAGGTCTAGATGTGCCTGGTAGGGTTAGCATGTTTGGAGTGTCTACATCACTACTTGATGCAACACTATCGTACCCGATGCATTTACTGGACGTATTAAAAATGGCGCCTACGGAAGGTAGAGGCCAGCCAAGGCAAAGAAATGTGTAATAGGGTATCGATATTGATGTATGCTAGAAGGCCATGACTAACTTAAACCTACCACTATGAAGGCGGTGTACAATGGTGTAGAATCGATAGACTTGTTTTTAAAAAAATAAGAAGGATCAAACAGATTATTATAAAAACTGACTTAAAAAATTGACGTGGTAAGGACAAGATATCCCGAACATCGCTCTCAAAAATAAGCAAGATTTGCAATATCTAACGTGAAATTTTAAGCTGAGAGGACGGAAATATTGAACGAAACAAAGAGATAAACGTTGAAATACCGTGAAGAGGGAATAAAATCCAGAAGTTTTGAAAAGTCCGTCCAAATACTTAGACGCAAAGTCGTTTGGAAACAAGAAGTGGATTGAGACGTGAGAGCTCGAGGTTGAGCTATATTAAGTGGAAATAATAGCAAGAACAGCCTGAATAAAGAAGCAATCACTATAAAAAATATATATATACTGCACAGAACCATGATGAATTCATATTTTACAGAATCGACGCATATTGTCTACTGTGTACCTGAACAGATGATGGCTTGCTAAATCGGCATAGACCAACCTGGAGGGAGATGTCATCCTGGCTGTTAAAACCACCCGACCCGTGTGGAGGAGGTCACTCTACTTGAGATACCAGTGGTGGAGATCCTGCCCAGTTCCCAATCCAAGGCCTGCGACCACACCGAAGAGCAACTAAGACCCGAGATATTGAATGGCGAGCTAAGTAATAGTATTTAGTATAATTTCTTATGTAGAGTATTACCAGTATATGCAATAGATCTGAATAGCCTAAGCGTGAGATAATTAAGTGTGCAGTGAATATAAGAAAGTGCAGTGTGAAATATTTAAGACGATATCTCGTGACAGAATGGTAACGTGTTTACTACATTATCTTATCCAAGGATGAAGGAATACGATTTAAAAATGTGACATAGTGTAACAGCTGTTTTCAAAGAATCCCGGTTAGTTAGAAAGATCCATGAGTGATGTAATACCAGTCAAACCCAGTTTACGTCACAGAGGGATGCATGTTTGAATTGGTTAAGTTAAATTACCATACTCTTTGCTGTGTGTATATATTGAAAGAATAGATACTGAATTTGGGGTTATATGTTGAATTGTATAACAAAATGCGTTTTGAGGAACGAATTCTGCGCTATTGAAGAGATACGTATCGTTGTGTTTAATTAATATTGGAGGTTAAACGCGGTAATTATAGATGTTAAATGAATTATATATGGGTTGAATTGAAGGTTAATAATGAAATAATGGAAGTATATATGGTATTTTAAATGATATATTGCGCAGATTAACAGGGAGTAAAACGTATATGATATATATAATGTGCGATGTAGTGGCACATGTAAAGCGACTACGGAATATAAGTATGCCCCAGGGAGGAACTATAGCAAGGTATGGACAATAAAATTACGCATATTTTAATGAAGTGTGAAAGTGGTTTGACAAAAATAACAACCGGTGATGGGTAAATGAATACGTGATTGTATCATATTCTGAATGAATGGTAATTGCGTGGAAGATCAGACTTGTATGCAACTAGTATGATAATGTAGTGTTGAAATATCTTTATGTAGGCATTTGCACATCTATATATGAAAAATGTTTAGTGACTATGTGCATATTGAACTGGAATACGTTACATAAGAGATTATCTAGCTAGAGTAGGGAAGTTATTTGAGATTTACGTAGGATATCATCGATGTTTTGTTAATCTGAAATGTTATTAGAGCGAATATTTAGTTAGGAGCCATAATTTAAGTGGCAATCGGACCGAGAAACTTAGTGCGTCATTCAATATTTCATTTTCTTCACTGTAGTCTGCACCAACGAACTCAGATAATTTTCAATGTAACTTAGGTCACTGATATTTGTATTCAGGACACTTTATTCAAATTCAGTTCATATCTGCGATAACTTGAACAATGTTATGGTTGTATTTTTGATGAGGGTGTATAATTAACACCGTGAGTGATGGAATAATTTATTGATATACCGAATTTTGACCGTGGTCTGAAGACTTTGATGTAATATATACTTAAGTGACCCGATGTAAATTTTAATAGGAAGATGAAACAAAGCAACAATTCATTTCAGGAATACGCGACCCAGAATGTTAAGATATGTAAACTTAGTTTAGGAGTAAGGCAGCGCTGACCTAGAATATTTGATTCAGTAGTTAAAATATTTATTTATTAGGTTGATAATTGGAAGATTATGAGCAATATTTGACATTAACCATTTCTTTTGCGAATCTTGTTAGTTTAATAAATGTGTTTCTTGATTAAGTTTTATAGAATGGAATGAGTTTTCATTTATAATGGTAGTCAGTAGTTGTACTTAGTGAGTAAGGTTCTCGTTATGCGGATGTGTTTTTCGAAAGGTTGACTGATGTTTACGTTCGCAAAATCCACTACTGAGCGTTGAATTACGTAATTCTGAACCGCGTGTGGTGCCGTTATTTTCTCTTTGAACACACGTTAACCCCTCAGTGCCGACCTCTATACGTGGTATAGACCCTCTTTTCTTCCGTAGCCGCCGACCTCTATACGTGGTATAGACCCATCCATTGTTTCACATTTACGGCTATAGCGCGAAGAGTTTTGGAGTTACTGATATGCAAATTGTTTTGTTTCCAAGAAGACAGTTTCGGGTTTATCAGTGTTGTAAATAAGAATTGAAAAATCGTTGTAATGTAGTTGTTTTTGCAAGGATAATTATTTGTCAAATAAGTCTGAGCACTGATCTCTTGCTTTTTTTAAAAGTCTGTTTGCTTCATTCTTTCCCACAGAATAAAATAAAGAAATGATGATCTGAGAAGTTTGTCTTTTCGTGTGATGTTCTTTGCTCTATTTGTACATTGGGAGTGCGGTTTATTTGTCTTTATTTCTCAGCTTGTAATATTTTCGTAACTCTCCACGAGCGCTCTGTGTAGGCATCAGTTAGTGCTGCTTTCTGTCATACGATACGAGAACCAGGTGCTCATGGTATATATCTCGTTTGAAAGACGTTGTCTCGACCTTTTATCTGAAATATGTATCGAGTTGGTTTGTTTCGTCATACATGTTATTCCCCTCATTCAGTTTCGTCCTGTTGCTTTCGGTCTCGCTGCAGCTTCACCAGTCCGTGTGACGCGCCGCGCTCAGCCGTGGTATGACTGACAGTAACGTGCTTGAAATATTGTATAATTCAGATGAAAGTTTAGTCGGAAGTAGTAGTGACAGTATAAGCAGCAGTGATAATGAAATAGATGATGCAGCAGTGGTAAATGATGAGAGTGACGATGAGGAGGAAACAGTACTTGGAAATTTCGTGTAAGAGAATATTAGATAATTATACAGGTCAAAGAGAAGATTTCAACGGTGAATTCTGATTGCTAAATTCTCTAATAATACTCACACAGGTCACAGAGACAAATATTGAGCAATTACCTTATCGGGTTCAGCTGGTGAAAGGTCTGTTTACAAAATACGCTCGGGAGGGAGGGGAAAGAAATATTCAAGGCCGGCACGCATCAGATAATACAGTTCCAAGGTTGCAGGAAAGACATTTTATCAGGAAATTAGCACCCACGAGTTGGAAATCCAAACCTCAGAGACACTGTATCCTGTGTTCAAAACACGGCGGAAAGAAGACGTCAGTGTACTGCTGCCAGGAGTGTGACTTGAGTCCCTGTCTCAAAGAGTGCTTCGAACTCTATCACACGGAACTAAATTACTAAGGAAATGTGAAACAATTATGTAATTATCTGCATGTATAGTTCTATCATAAGGAATTCCAAATTTCGTGAAAATCGGGCTACACTTATACTTGTAGTAACGCTTTAAGTGAATCGATGTATTTCAGTCGCGCGTAGTCGAAATCTCATCCGGCCGCGGGGTAGGAAGCTATTTAAATGGCTGCGACGCTGAGGGGTTAAACCAAAACATAGAAAAATTAACCATTTTTCTGGAGGCATGAATACCCTGAGATATGTAACTGACTAGTTGGGAAATAACTGTGGTTACCCTGACCCGTAGGGTGCACTATAGTCATGGGTATCTAAATTAGGGTCATATTCTTCTCCACTTCCAGAAGAAAAGTCGTTGAATGATAAATCAGGAAAATCTTCTACATTGCCAATGTCGTCTTCAATTTCATCACTCCCATGCTCCTCCAATGCTTCTCTAATTGCACTTGAAGCACTTAGTTCACTCATGTTTATATTATAATAATCACTAAACTAAAATGAACCAATTAAAATATAGTAAATCAGCCATAGAATTATCACAAATCGGCTAGCAAACAATAACCTTGAAATGTTCGAAGCAAATGTGCAGTTTGAGTAGACGTAAACAAAGACCAGTTCACAGGTGAGAAGATTGCCGCTTACTGCTTTCCTTCCCCAACCAAACACCAACTTGCACTGCGTACCAGAGAGAGAGAGTTTCATTTCGCAGTGAGAATATTCGTAAAATCAATTATTATAACCGAATTTACGAGTTGTTATATCAATTTTACGAATCGTGAGACGATAGCACTTGAGCCGGGATCCGAATCGTCTCATAGCGAGACGATAGCACTTGGAGGGTTAATAATAGAATATATCCACAGGACGGACTCCCTATGGGAGCTCCGGCTTCTGGAATTTTAGCTAATACATACCTCGATCATCTAGAACACACTCAGATAGTAGGCCACATTAAAGGATTAGATCTCTGGCTACACTATGCTGACAATACCTATGCCATAATAAATAAAGAACTTAATGACTGTCAAAGTATTCTAAATACCTTAAATAATTTGGACCCAAACATTAAATTTACAGCAGAAGAAGAAGAAAAAGGTACGCTCAATTTTCTTGATATTCAAACAACTTGGAAAAACAACCAGTTCCAGTTTAAAATACATAGAAAACCCACTTTTACACTGACCACAATAAAAAGCGACTCTTTACATCCCATTTCACAAAAGAAATTCACTTACTATAGTTTTGTCAACAGGGCCTTTGAAATTACGTTGACAGAAACAGACAGAAAGAAGGAACTAACGTACATTCGCCAACAAGCCCTATATAACGGTTTCAGTTTGAAATTCATCAACAAAATCATTACTAAGTGTAAATATCAACAACAAATTCAACTAAAGCAGCAATCAGAGAAAGTAAAGAGGTACGTCAAATTCACTTTTAATAACCCGAGGATTTACGAAATTACAAAATTGTTCAAGAAGCACAACACCAAAGTAGCTTTCTCAACTAACAACAATATTAAACATAGATTCTTCAGTCATAACAAAGTCAATAAACTTAAGGATGATGGTTAGGTCATGTAGAACACATGGAAGGTGGCAATCCTGTGAAGTAGGTATACTTTGGTAAACCTGAAGGATGGAGAAATAGACGTAGACCAAGGAAGAGATGGCTGGAACATGTAGAGAAAAAGGAGGCCACGACCCTTAAAGGGCTGTAGAACAAGTGAGTGAGTGAGTGAGTGAGTGAGTGAGTGAGTGAGTTGTCTTAGCAAAAGCAAAAGCAAAGCAAAAGCATTAAACACAGTAGAGTCTCACTCAACCGACCTTCGCTTATCCAACATTCCGTGTTAACCGACAATGGTAGGCTTAATTTGAACTTTAGGTGGAGGCAATTCTGGGATACCCGGTGTAGAGGGTGCAACCGTTGGACAAGCACTGGTGGTCATGCGGTAGGATTGTTCGTTGTAGTATTGGTTGGGTGCGGATGTTATAGTTTTCATATCCTCTGTGAGTATGGTGAGTAAACGGAAGAAAGTGATTGTTCTGTGGAAGACAAGTTGAGTGGGTTAAAGAGACTGGACAAAGAGGAAACTCTTAAAAAATGTGGCTTCAGACTATGGCATTGGACGTGTTACAGTGGGAGACTGGAAACATAAGAGGGAAGAAATTGAAAAGTGGTGCTCTACCAGAGCAACAAGTAATGCACTGAAAATTAGAATAAACAATGAAAAATGTGAGTACGAAAAAGTAAGTGAAGCACTATTTCTTTGGTTCACTCAAAACTGGGAAAAGTGCTTATCAATATTTGGCCCCATTCTGCAAGAAATGGCGGTGTATTTCCACAAGGAGTTTAATGAAGGAACCCTAATTTTATTGCCAGTGCTGGATGGCTTGATCGGTGGAAAAAACAGTACGGCATTGGGCAGCTTAATATCTGTGGAGAAAAACTGTCAGCTAAATACGATGAGGTTGTGAAATTTAAAAGGGAATTTCAAGAAATTATTCTTGCTGAAGGATTAACCGGTGATCAGATTTTTAATTGTGTAGAGACTGGGCTGAATTTCAAGATGCTGCCATCAAAACTCTTGCAGCCCAAGCTAAGACATCTGCACCTGACTACAGGCATAGTAAGGAAAGAGTTACTGTTCTTGCCTGTAGTAATATTCTTCTTCTTCTTTTCTTCATGGGGCCTCTAAATATTAGTTCCTAATTAGCGTTGACCTCTAAGATCTTTTTCTATCATGTTTTCCCTTCACTCCCACCTATATATACCTGCTCCCTTCACAAAGCTGCAGGTTGCTCTTATTGGGTCTTCTTAGATTTTTTCTCTCTCTTCATCTGGTAGTCTTGTGGAGTGGAGAGTCTGATTCTACCCAGTGCCTCACATTTGAAAAGTATGTGTTCAGCTGATTCCTCTGCTTCATTGCATTTCCTACATATATTGACTCTTATTACTCCAATTCTATGTAGGTGTTTTTTTCAGATGGCAGTGTCTTGTCAACAGTCCTACTACCCATCTTATATTTTCTCTGCTCAGTTTCAACAGTTCTTTAGTGTGCTTCTTGTTTGGTCCTTTTATAAGTTCCTTTGCAAACCTGCATCCTGGAGTATTTTTCCAGTTCTCCATTTGTTTCTTTTGTACCCATTTTCCTATGTAGTGTCAGGCTTGTCCATAGGAAATCCGGCATACAGGTTCTGGGCCCACAAAATATGTTTCTGCCTCTTTCCTGGCCAGTTTATCTGCCTTTTTATTTCCTTCTATACCTGCATGCCCTGGTACCCATATTCTTTTGACAATGTTGTACTTTGAGAGCTTGAGGAGAAGTGAATGGCAATACCAGACAATTCTGGATATTATCCGGACTGCTTCTAGTGCCTTAATAGCCGCTTGGCTGTCCGTAAAAATGAAAATATTCTTATTCCTATAGTTCATTTTCAGATTTTCTTCAAGACATGTTGTGATAGCTATCACTTCAGCTTGAAAGACTGTAGTGTGTTTGCGCAGGCTCATCTGGATTGATCTCTCAGGTCTTCCCCCATTGATCCCTCCTCCTGTGCCATCCCCAGTCTTTGAGCCATCAGTCCACCACACTATATCTTCTTTTTCAGTATTCCATTTGTTGATATCCCAGTCTTCTTTTTTTATTATCTGGGTCTCAAACGGTTTTTCAAAGTTGTACTTTGGTATCATATGATCAGAAGGCATATGTAGAACTTCCTCTGTTATTTCTCTGTTAATTTTACAGTGTCCTAGATGGGGTCTTTGTGAATTCCAGCACTCTGATTGTGCCAATCTATATGAACTCATTCTAGCCTGTCCTTTAATGAAATTGCATAGTGATGGGAGGTCTAGTAAAGTATTCAAGGCTTCAGTCGGCGTAGTTCTCATAGCCTCAGTTATGGCTATGCATGCCATTCTCTGTAGGCTATCCAATCTACCACTGACTTTTCCTTGGCTTACTTTCTGCCACAGATGATTGTAGCATAGGCCATCAATGGTCTAATAATCATTGTACAGTATATATCCACATTATCATTGATGGCCTTAGGCCCCATGTCTTCCTGACGGCTCTTTAACATACAGCAAGTTCTTGGCCAGGGTTATGTTCCTTTCTATATGTGGATTCCAGGTTAGATTTTTATCTAACACTACACCTAGGTGCAGTGCCTATTGTTCCATATATATATCTTGCCCAAAGAGCTTCAGTGATCTCTTTCCCTCAATTTTCTCCTTCTTGTAAAAGGGACCAGAGTTATCTTGTTTGGGTTGACTGATAGTTGTTCTTCCCGGCACCAGTTCTCCACAAGGTTAAGTGATCTTTGCATGAGGTCCTGGATAACATTCATTACCTTATCTCATACCACAATCACTGAGTCATCTGCGTATCCTTGTGTATGAAAACCTTGCTCGTTGAGCATAGCTATGATTTTGTTCACCACGAGGTTCCACAGCAGAGGAGAATGAACTCCTCCCTGGGCACAGCCTTGGGGGGCCCTAACCGTCAGCGTTTCTTCAAACAGGGTTGCATTTATCTTCCTTCCGTCTAACATGGATTTAATCCATTCGACAACGGTTTTACTCACCTTGCTCTTTTCCAATGCTTTGATCATAGAGTCATAGGTTGTATTGCTGAAGGCTCCTTCTATATCTAGAATTGCCGCCAGTGCAATTTCTTTACATTCTAGCCTTCCTCTAGTTTACAAACCAACTGGTAGAGTGCTACATCAGTGGATCTGCCAGGTCTATATGCAAACTGATTTTCATGTAACGTTGAGTTCAGTTGCACCGTTCTTCTGATATATTTATCCAGAATTTTCTCCATTGCTTTCAGAATGAAGGAGGTTAAATATAATGGTCTGTATGCTTTGGCTTGGGCATAATTTGCCCTTCCAGACTTAGGTATGAATACTGTTTTAGCTTCAGACCATGATTTCAGCACGTACCCTAAAGCTAGACTAGCTCTGAAATGGTCCATCAGGGCACTGACGAGTATCTTCCGTCCCTCCTGTAGGAGTATCAGAAGTATATCATCTGGCCCTGGAGTCTTTATAGGATGAAACGTGTTGATTGCCCATTTTACATGGTTATGTTTTATTTTCTGTTGGCACAGTTCCAGTCTGCTCTTCGAGCTCTGGTCTCTGTTCCAACCATTTGTTCTGTCATCTCCTCAGCCTCAGGAAAGTGATACGCCATTAGTATCTCCAGCGTGTCCCTTCCCGCCTGAGTAAATGACCCATCTGGTTTCTCCAGTGTCCTCACATGATTTATATGAGTTGCTTTCAGAACCTTCTAGAGCCTTGCTGTTTCAGTGTGTGATTCCACTTTCTCACAGAACAGTCTCCAATATTTTCTTTTTGCTTTCCGTATCTCTAGGTTATACTCGGAGAGTTTCCTATGATATACATCCCACATACCATTTCTAGATGATATTCTATACAGCATCCTAACCTCTTTTTTCATTTTGGCTAGTTTATTGTTCCACCACCTTACTTTTTTGGTGTTTTTCTTTTCTTTGAGAGGACAGTTTTCATGGAATGAGTCTATAATGGCCTCTTCTAATAGTTCCACTGCCTCATCCAATTCTTTCTGCCCTCTCATGTTAGTTGGAATTTTTTGTACAGCCTTCCCTAGAACTTCTCTGTATCTTTCCCAGTTAGGTCTTTTTGGGCCTCTGTACATCTCAATCCCACATAGTCTCGCATCTATTGCAAATTGGATGAGCTGGTGGTCTGCCAATGATGGTTCCTCCAGCACCTTCCAGTCTTTAATAAAGTTTGTAATATGCGTAGTGCTTAGTGTAATGTCTATTACCTCCCTAGGATTTTTATTTATAAACGTAGACTTGTTTCCTAGGTTTAGTACCATCAATTCAGTTCTAATAATAAACTCTAGTGAAGACTCACTTCTTGCATTGCAGTTCGTGCTGCCCCATGCTGTGTGGTGTGAATTTGCATCTGCTCCAAGGACTAGCTATTTGCCTTTCCTCTTTGCGTTGCAAATTAGGTTCTCTAACTTCTTCTGATGGGGGCAAATTAGTTGAGTCATATTGGAGGTATGCAAAGCCTATGATTATTTCTCTGGGTCCCTCCCAATTTCCAAGTTTAATCTTGGCTACGGTTAAGTCCTGTGAATAGTATTCCTGCAACATAAGACATTTTAATTTCCCATTCATAAGAAAACATGTTCTGGGTATTTCTGATGTTGTATCGTACATCAGCTTACCTCCAGATTGCGCCAGTCCTGCAACTCGGCCCTTGACTATCCATAGCTCCTGAATAAGCGCCAGTCAATTGCCTTGGACTTGAACTTCCTGGCGAAATTGTCCACAGCTGCTTTTTTATGCTGAAAGATTGGCCTGAAGGACCTTCAGCTCCATCTTTATCAATATTGGGTTTCGTTTTTCCCCTGATGACCTGGAACTTGATCTGCCCAAGTCCGAGCTTAGCCTTAAGGGTTCTCTTTTTGAGCTCTTCAAAGTTTATTTCATCCAGGGCTAAAACGACTGTCCTTCCTGTCTTGTCGATTGAAGTGGCATTCAGCACTCTCCACTCTTGTGTTAGAAGTTTGGTATCGTGCTGATTGATTCTGACAAGAACATCCTCCACTTATCTTGTCAAAAGGAGGTGGGAACTTGGCGATGACCTAGGTCATGTTCAGCACCTTTCTTGCATCTGCCACCTCTAGGGTCTCCCCTTTCAATGGGTTACAATTTGATACTGTCTGTTCCAGCCAACTTTTTGTTTCTGGATTTGCACAGATCAGTACCATAGTTCCACTTTCCAGCCTTGGTGACTCCAGGAAGCCTGGCAGACATCCGTCTGACAGTGGCTTCATTTGTGCTATCAGAGCAGATGTCAATTCAGCGACGTCTTCCTCCTTAAGTTTTCCATCTGGAAAGGTCTTAGGTATTATTGCGACCTTAACTGAGTATAGTCTTTTGAAAAGGACATGACTTTTTCTTCCTTCTGTTTCTTGGAGGGTGGTTTTGTAGCTGAACTTGATGGCGTGCTTTCCTCCGACCTTGGCCTTCTGGACATAGTCATTGGCATAGCGTCTCGCTGATCTCTGTTCCTTGGCTTCTTCTCCACCCAAGTCTCAGCCGCTATCTTGGCTTCTTTCCTCGCCTTCTTATTTTCTTCGTAGTAGGCACTTGTGCAAAGTGGTCTATCTATATGCTTCCTATTTAGTTTCAATGCCAATATCTTCAGGTCTTTCTCAGTGAAATCTTCTGTTTCCTTTTGTCCAGAAATCTGCTTTCCTGTTCCTTCTTCTGTTTCTTCTTCAGATTTGGATTCAGCCTACTCTACTGGGACTTCTGTCTCCATATTTTCCTGTTGGGCCTGCCGCTGGACCTGATCTTCTGGAGCTTCCATAGCTTCCCTTGGTATTTGTTTAGATGGTTCATTTGGAATGTCCATAGTTTTATATGATGTAGGGTTTTTGCCCCTTCTAGGGTCCTGAGCGGCATTCTCACCATCCGTGATGAGGCATTCTGCCAGACATTGTCCTCCCGCAACTCAGGCTCTCTGTAGCAGGCCCCTCAGCTGTCCATCCAGCAGTCTGCCCCTGGCCCGAACCCGAACAGGTTTGTTCCACCTTTAGTAGACCTCCTCACGTGGTTCCCACTTGGCGTTCCTATGACTGAGTTCACAGCCATGGGTTCCCCCCTACGTTGGGTTCGCCCCATTTCCAACCCTCGGCTCATTCAGGCTACATAAGGCAAAGTGATGTGTTGGTTCCAGTACAGCACAGTGAGCTTTCACCTCAATCACCAACACCCACTTCACCTGAACCACCGTATCACCCATGCGGAGGTAACATGAATGCCTCTCTAGCATGTGTGGGCGAGGTTTCCACTTCCAAGCCTTGGCTTGGGCTAGTAACAATCACACTGCCTCAAGACGTTTTCTGGCAATACCTGTTTTTGGTCCTGAGAGGGTATTTTATTTCCCTCAGACCCTCCGGACAAGTCCTGAGGGCACCCCTATCCACCACCTGTGACACGCCTGATAGGAGAACAGGCAAGAAAACTGCCGAGTGTAGTAATATTACTGGGAACTTAAAAGCAAAATTGCTTATGATTGGTAAAGCAAAGAAGCCTAGTACATTTAAAACCATTTCTGTTAATGCTCTTCCAGTCCATTACATGAATCAGAAGGCTTCCTGGATGTCTGCTGACTTCTTAAAAGACTGTTCTTTACACAGTTTGTTCCAGATGTAGAAAAATTTCTGGCTTCAAACAACCTCCCTAGAAAAGCTCTTCTTCTACTAGACAATGCTCCATCACACCCAAATGAAGAGCAACTTAGAAATGGTGACATCAAAGTCATGTTCCTCCCTCCTAACGTGACGTCATTATGCTGCCAATGGAACAAGGTGTGCTGGAAACATTGAAGAGGAAATATCGGTGGAAACTCCTTTCATCCCTGATAGGGAAAATGTACAACAGCAACGACATGATAGAAAAGTTAAAGTGAAACAACATGAAATACGTGACATACTGGATAGCGCAGTCTTGGGAAGAAGTTGAAACAACGGCATTAGAAAGCCTTGGAACATATTGTTGAGTAAGGTTGAACATCGAGAGGAGGTGGTACAAGAAGAAATGGAAAACATTGTTCCCTTACTGAATTGCATTCCTGGCTGTGAGGACACTACGACTCAAGATCAGTGGTGGGCACAAGATCAGCTGTTTGAACTAACTGACCCTGATATTATTGGTTTTGTGAATGCTAACGAAAATGAGGATGATGAAGAAGAATAAGAAGAATGAGGCATTGCAGAACAAAAGGAGAAAATGATGACTCACAGTGAAGGATTCTCGTCGATGGCGGGATCTCGCAGCAAGAAAACGTGAATCAGCAGGCAAGCAGACATTGTTGACAAGTTCCTTTTCGTAAGACATTTGGAATGTTTTCATTCAGTACTGCATCTACTGTACAAGTGAATAAATCAATAAGTAGAGTACCGTAAAACATAGTAATACAGTATAGCCTTTCTGTTCGTTTTACTTCATTTTCATAGTTATTCTGCATTATCCGACATTTTCGGTGATACGACATACTCCAGGTTCCATTTAGATCAGATAATCGAGACTCTACTGTACTTGAAGAAAATTCAGAACTTATGGCAGCTTTCTGAAATAAAGTCAACTGAAAGTATAATACAGACACACTAACCCTGGCTGTTTTCTTCTTATACACGAGAATGTCTCATACAAATGTAATTTGGCTCTTATTTTGTGGAAAAACACACATCTTGTATGCAAAATCACATTTTATCATGAATTAAAAACCACAATGATATACTTCATTATGTTTTTAAACTTACTTTAGCAGAACTTGGCCACATTTTGCATTTATCACAATAGTGAAAATCTACCATTTATACTGATGAACTATTGGGCTGATGAGACAAGAAAATCTTATACAAATGATGAAAAACAAGCATCTATTACATGGAAATCAAGTATTAAACAGTCATAAGATACAGTGAATATGCGATTGCCATCATTACTTGAACCTCAAAAGAGCAAGTTAAATGCTTCCACAACAATGGTCTACAAACAAAAGAGGCACGTTAAGGTCCTTTGAAGAATGTGTATGAATACATTCATCAGGCAAAGAACCAAGAAAGAACTTTGAACCAACCTGATGATGGACCAGAGTTCTGAAATACTGTTGTCAGTAACTGACATTGCTGAGATATACATACACTTCATTGCCATTAATGACCAAACATCCATAGCTACTAGCTTAACTGGAGCTGCTGTGGCATCAGTATGATGTATACCTATCCTTTGCCATTATCACACCTTCTATCCTTCTAAGAAGACTAAGTTTTGGTAGATGTCTTCAGGTATATTCTTCCATTCAACATGGCAAACAATTCTGTAGCTAGACTGGTGCTGTCACTCATTTCAGGGAAGCTCAATTAGATTTAGATAAGGCTCTGGGTTGGCCATTCCAATTCATTCACTTCCATTTTGACAAAACACTCAGTTACGTACGGCCTTTGCTTTATGAACAGGTGTAATGTCATTTTGAAAATGGAAAGGTCCAGTTTCAAATTATTGCCACAGGTGGATAGCATAGAACTGTCTAATACTGTTTGATAGCCTTTGGCATTCATGGTTCAAGGAACAAAACCATTGAACCAAGACCAAACTACAAAAACCCAGCCCACACCATAATGCCTCCTATGCCAAATTTCAGTGGCAACAATGCATTTCAGTAAGTAATGCTCACCAGGCATTGACTATGTCCATACACGTCCATCAAATAGCCACAATGTGTAGGGTGGTTCGTCACTCCACATGGTGCTCTTCCACTGTTCCCAAGTCCACAGGCAATGTGTTTTGCACCTCTGTAATCGGTGGTGAGTGTTCAGTTTAGTGATCAGTGATCATTATTTTATATGCTGCAGCTCACTCATGGAATCCAAGTGTACAAACCTCCTAATAAATGGAACGAGCAGATATAACTTCTAAATACCAATCAAAAGTTTGTGGCCATGGTTTCTAACGTAGTTTGCCAGTTTGACTTCAATACACACGGGATGCATTGATGGGCCTTATTATTTTGGCTTAGCTGTTATCTGAAACTTGCCAGAAATCTCATGGATGGAATGGCCAAATCAGTGGGTGGTGATAATGATGCCCTTTTCAGTCTTACTGAACTCTTAAAAAAAAAAAAAAAAAAAAAAAACAACTTTACGTCGCACTAATACAGATAGGTCTTATGGCTACAATGGGATAGGAAATGGCTAGGAATGGGAAAGAAGTGATCATGGTCTAAATTAAGGTACAGCCCAAGGTACGTAGAATACAAGGTAGAGATCACAGGAGAGATGCACAGTAACAAAGCAGAGCTGTGACGTCACGCAGGACCCTTGCGTCGAAGCTGCCCTGAATGAGGTAGAGGTAGTTCGAATAAGAATTGCTGTGCATGCAGAAGCTAGGAGCTAATAACACACAATAGTAACATATCTGTGGTCTATAAGAAACCGAGTGTGTTTCTTTAATGTGATAAAACATTAAAAAAATAATAGTGTACACTTTTCAGTATGGTTTGTTGTGCCATTGCAGGCTGCACAAATCAGAGCAGGCACGCAAAGGAATGAAACATACACCTTCATGTATTCCCTAAAGCCATTGACCTAAACAAATGATGGCAGTAAGAAGTAATCAAGACATTATTGAAAGCTATCTTTCTCAGCTTCGAGGGTTCGGAAGATTTTATGACCATCCTCTTCCGACAGCTGTGACGCAAAGGGTGAGATCACTGCTTCTCAGCCTCAATGCTTCCGATGCAATAAGACATTCCAACTGTTCTCTGGAAGATTATGAAACATTACGTTCAAATATGTTACATGCTAATGATGAAGTCGATGAAAACTCGGATATCGTGTGCCAGTCTAAGGCCAGTGTTGAGCCCACTACATCCTATTCTTTACCAGAGGATGAGCAAGGGTTCGTTAAAGCCCTTGACGAGTTAGTGGAACAGCTCAAGGACAGTTGGGAAACCAAGGATCATGATGAGCTGCTTGAAGACTTCACTGGCTATACAGCTTTTAGGGCAAAGAAGAAGAACCTTGATATAGAAAGTGATTATGGAGAAATCCAGTCAACCTACAAGGGGTGGAAATTAGATATAAGACGTCTGGAGACAGTTTGATGCAGCCTACAGAGAAATGGTACTCCATGGTAGTGCAGATGGAAAAAGAGTTCAAATTTTACCACGGGAAAGAACTGAAAGAGGGTTCAAACATCATCACAAACCTTATAGATATCCTGAAGAAGAAAGTCACCAAAATTTATGAGTTTGCAAGTTGCTTCGTGAGAAGCCGTTCTTTTATTCGAATAAACGCTTTAAATAAAAGTAAGACATTCAAGAGACCGGGTTTCAGTTAACACAATACCAATAAAGAAAGAAGAAAAGCAAAGAAGTTCCACTGATGCTGCAGATAAGTGTGTTCGATAATACTTTTTTTAATATCAGCATTATTCGTTGTGTATAACACACCTGTTCATTTTTTATGAAATGAAGTTTATTATGCTGTATATGAAACCAGTGCTAAGAAAGTTAATATACAGGCTCATTAGGGAAGCTGGATTGGATGTGGCAGAAGTAATGGAGCAGGAAAAGTGGAAGGTCAGAAAGGAGTGGAGGAGGCTTGTTAACCACATCCGGGCGACTGGAGTGGGACACTGATGATGATGATGATTAATTTATATGGCATATCTAATGTTAATGTGGAATTTGTCAGTACCTGGCACTTGGAGGAAAACATTTACTGTACGGTTTTTGTTGCGGACTGTTACAGTTTCCTAACATTTGCTGTTTGTGTTTTTGACAGTGTATATAGTTTCCTAATAGTGCCTGTAACAATGGACATACTTCTTGCAGTCATCAAGCTTTAATGTTCGAGTCTGTAACAATTAGAGTCCCCTTGTTCCTGTTATTGTAGGTGTTGAGAACATGAACATATAGAATGGCCATTCCACTGCGATCACAGTCTTAGCATTCTTACAACCTTGTATACAGATCAAAATACTTCGGAAATGCTGCTTGATTCACACTGTATTTGATCTCCTATTATTACTCTAATGTAATAGTGAAGTGCCTTTTTTGAGGTGAGGTTAAAATATCAATGAAGTTCTCTTATCTCTAATCTGTGGCTAAAACAGAATAGCTCACAGCTGTGTATACCTCACACAGAAGACAAGGCGCTGAGGGTTCTCAATGACATCACCGACGGCCAAGTGTGGTGGGGAGACCTGCGCGTGATCCCTACCTCTTACTCTAACTACCTTGGGTACAGCCCTGGCATTTGCCTGGTACTGACCTCTTGTCATGCGACCATTTCAACAACTGTAGCTATTAAACATTTCTACCTAACGCTCATGGCATTTAGGCTAGCTTGAGTGAGATAGGGGATCAGATTACTTTCCTTTCAGGGGGTGTTCAGTCACTAATGACAAGGTAGTATATGTTTCATTTGGTTTAAATTACAGTAATACAGATTTACAAATATGGCACCTGAGTCTTTATAATTGTTTTATTTCTGATATCTTTCCTACTAAGTGAATTCTGAACTATAAAAAAGGTTACCTGAATGAATCAGTAAATGCTTCTTGTAGTTGGATACTTCCGAGAAGGCCTTTGAACAGGTCTTGCACACATATGGTTTCTCCCCAGTGTGAGTCCGCATGTGACATTGCAGACCAAAACTACCACTGAAGGATTTCCCACAGTTCTGGCATATGAATGAACGTTCACCTACAACATGGAAATAATCATGACAAGACTTCTACAAGGTTATTATCAAAATTCATCTATCGATTATAAGAATGGAACAGTGTGAAACAAAATGTCAAGGGAAGAAGGAAAGGATGATCGAGAGTAAAATCTCTCACTCAAAAAGAGATGAAATTGTGTGAAAGATGAAAAATTAATTTCAAGGCTGGTACAAATACAATTTATTCTGAATAATTAAATTGACTTCATTACTCATTTCTGTTACGGTAAGTAAAGGTGGAACTCCAACATGGACCCACCAGCCAAGCCAGCTCCAGGTTCCCACAGTGTGATAAGATATACTGCAGCTTGATGTTCTTTTTGTTGCCAGCAGCTTAGTTAGTTACTACCAACTGTTGACGACATATCTGTTAGTGAGACTCCACCCTAAGTCATTAGCAGTGCAAGGTAAAGAGCCTCCACAGCAACTGAGATCTTCTTCTTCTTCTTTTCTAGCCTATTTCAATCCACTGCTGGATATAGGCCTCTTCCATGTGCTTCCATCGTCTTCGGTCTTGAGCCACTTGTTCCAGCCAACAGCTTTATGTCGTCGAGCCATCTCTTCAGGGGTCTTCCAATGCCTCTCTTGTGTTCCCATGGTCTCCAGTGAACAATCCTGTTGTAGTCTTGTCGAGCTACGTGTCCTACCCATTGCCATTTTAGTCTTGCTACTATCTCTAGGTTGTTTGTTACATTAGTTCTTCTCCTGATGTCCTCTGAACGGATCTTATCCCTAAGGCTGATCCCTAGCATCTGTCGCTCCATGGCTCGTTGTGTTCGCTGAAGCTTGCGAGCACTTTCCTTCGTCAGAGTCATTGTTTCCAGACAGTAACTAACTAAGCTGCTGGCAACAAAAAGAACATCAAGCTGCAGTATATCTTATCACACTGTGGGAACCTGGAGCTGGCTTGGCTGGTGGGTCCATGTTGGAGTTCCACCTTTACTTACTGTAACAGAAATGAGTAATGAAGTCAATTTAATTATTCAGAATAAATTGAATTTGTACCAGCCTTGAGATTAATTTTTCATCTTTCACACAATTTCATCTCTTTTTGAGTGAGGGATTTCGTAAAGGTTTCTCAACTGTTGAACACATCCAGACTATTCGTCTTCTTCTTGAGAAAACCACTGAGTACAACATCAAGATTCATCTGGCCTTCATTGATTATAAAAAAGCTTTTGACTCAGTGGAGATCTGGGCAATCATGAAGGCACTTCAAAATGCCGTGATAAACTCAAGGTATATAAAGCTTCTGGAAAACATTTATGATCAAGCAACAATGGTAGTCAGAGTGGACGAAGACCTCATCACCAATAAAATCCCAGTTGGCAAAGGAGTTCGACAAGGTGACACAATCTCTCCAAAGCTGTTTACCCTTGCCTTGGAAGATGTATTCAAAACCCTTCATTGGGATAATAAAGGAATAAAAATCAACGGGTTATATTTGAACCACCTGCGTTTTGCCGATGACATTGTGCTCATAAGTGAAAATCTAGATGAGCTAGAAAGCATGATCCAAGAATTAAAAACTGTTTCGGCTAAGATTGGTTTGGAAATGAACATTAATAAAACAAAAATACTAAGCCCAGAGAGCCGACCACTTAAAATGGGAAACCAATATATAGAAGCTGTCGATGAGTACATCTATCTTGGACACAAGATAAAACTTGGAAAAGACAACCAACGTGCAGAAATTCCTCGCAGAATAGGTATGAGTTGGACTGCATTCCGAAAACTAAGATTCATCCTCACCAACAAGGATGTTCCAATTAACCTGAGGACCAAGGTTTATAATACGTGCGTGCTGGGGAGCACAAAATTTCAAAGCTTTTATTGTGGTACAGTTCATGTTTGTTTATTTGTAAGGTAAACTGATTAGCGGAGAGAAAGGCATCAGTATTTACGTTCAGAGGCTGGATTGCATAGTAAAAGAAGTGCCATCTGGGGTAGTGCAAGGATTTTCTTGTCCTTTTAGAGCTAGTTTCCAGACATTAGATAATTGTAATCCCCCATATCTATTGAAGTTATTCAGGTGATTTTGAAATTTTATGGCTTCTCTAATTTTTCTGTGGTGAAAGTGACGGTTAGAGACTAGAGGTTAGATGGGTGGTTCATGGAAGAGGATAAGATGCTTGCAGTGCGATGTGTGTTCACCTATGGCTGATTTTGAGAGCTACTGCAAATGTGTGTCTCAAAGCATTCTGTCCGTCTTGTGGCTATAGAATGGCTGTCTCCCGACGAAGACCCGTTCATAGCTGTACAGCATTCTGTATATTCCTTCTTGTCAGAGATGGAGGTCATCCTTCACCGGTCAGATGAGATAACATAACTGATCCGGAGCTGAATGTAGTGTGTATACCATGTTTCTTCAGAACTTTGATTATCCTATCAGTGATTTCCTTTATTTATTGTAAAAAGGCTTCTAGTTATCTGCTTTTTGTTGTGCACCAGACATGTTCTGGTTTGGGTCTGATGGCATCTGCAATTTCACAGTGAGAGTAGATGTTTCTTCAGAAACTGGAATGCAGTGTGTTTAATGCCGTGTTAATGGCATCTGGTGTGTCTCAAGTCTTTACTCTGTTGACCAAGGTGCTTATCTCTTCTGTGCAGGGTGACGGTGTGAGAAAGAAAGAACGTCCTCTTAGTCCTTTAACTTAAGTCTGTAGTTTTTTCATTCCTCTAGTAATAGGGATATGCATAAAGAATACCGTTTAAAGGTGGAAAAGCACAAAATAGTGGGGGAGTTAGAACCAGAAGCTATAACTTGTTCAACTTCTCTTTCAAACTCTGTTTTGCAGTTTGACTTCTAAAATCCACACTATGATAATTTTGTTGAGAAGCAAATTAGTTACAAGTGGCTTTAACACTATGAGTTTTGTCAGATGTATTGACTGGGTTTCATGTTCATAAATCTTAGAGATAGTGCCTTTTCTACTGATAAGTCCTTGTACAAAGTAGAGAAGCTAGTTTATCATTGTATAACTTTGTAGATTATGCTAATATATTATATCACGCTTTTATCTCTCAACCAGTATACAGTATCTATAAAATCAGAAAGAATAAAAATAAACAAAGAGTTTTCAATCCTTCCTCCTGCTTCCTTAGAAGATACAAAAAATATGACTTTTTCCCCCCTGGACTCCTTCAAATCTTAAAATCCCAGGATTTCCTCAGCTGGCTTCTGTGCAGCCTGTGCATTGGCTTTACTAGGGCTCAGATTTCTGTATCATCTCATATTTTTATCCTGATCTCTTGTTAGAACCTTCAGTTAAATTAAACACGTTTATAAGTTTTATGATCTAGATGACAGTTTTTTTAGTGGCTACACAAGTACATATTTTACTATATTTTACCTTTAAATCATATTTAAATGACAGGGTAGTATAAAAGCATATTTTTGGTCATATTATACTGGTTTCAGTTATTCCTAAGTCTTTTTCTTATGTTTTGTTCAATGATGCCAAGTTATCTTGTTTGTGTTATTTAGAGGGTGATGTAGTTGAGAAAGTTAGGGGAAAATTACAGAGTGTGCTTACACAAAATCCAGGATGGCATTTCAAAAAACACTGACATTCTTAGTAAAAAAAAAGGAGCAGAATTGGGCAGGAATGAACCAGATCTTTCCAGTCATGACATGATGGGTTTCAAATATGCCCCTGTTACATTGTACAATGTAGAACACAGTCTCTCCAAGTATGAGACTACAGTTCTGAAAACCAAAGATTCTTCGAGTTTTAGAACTTGAAAAATGCATATTGTCATCCAATTCAACTCAGCTGAAAAGGAAAGCTAAGGTAACATTACTTTGCATATCACTTCATTTAAATACATTTTCGTTTATTCTACTTTACATAGGGTGAAATAGTCTGTTGTCAATCAGAAAACAGTACAATGGTGAATAAAAAGTCTAAGTTTTTATGTCATGTTTTGGTATTTCTTAGGGTGTAAGTGCATGCATATTTCCAGAGCTTTTAGGTCATACAAGTTGGAGTCCTAGTCATATTGTGATGCTTGCCACAAAGTTGTTTTATAAATTCAATACAGTTCATAAATTTAATTAAATGACTAACCTGTGTGGCATTTTATATGTTGCGTAAGTTTCCCTTTCTGACTGAAGCCTTTTCCACAGCTGTCACATACGAATGGCTGTGATCCTACAAAATCAAGGACAATAGATTTATTGACCATATAAATACAGAACAGCAATTCAAATACATAAGGCTATAGAATGAAAAAATAAAATGATGGAGTAACTGCAGCAACACTATGCAAAAGAAAAAAGAAAGACAAAATCCAAAGTATATGAAATGTATTATACAGGATAACTTATATGCTGCTCAGCCTGTTGAACATGAATGAATAAGTGACATTTTTTACATGTTTCCTTGCAGGCATTTTATAGTGTTCTAAGTGTTATATTTGCACCTGGCAGACTGAAAATCTTATAAGTTGCATTAACTGAGTAGACACTGAAAAAGAATGGCTCAATTCTTGACATATAAAACAGGATACATAAGGTTTTTAAGAAACACATTAGAGTAGGGTGACCCTTTTTGCAGGATACTCCTTTTTTTTTTTTTTACCCCCTATCCTGCAATCTGCATGAAGTATCGAATATCATAAAAATATCCCGCTTAGTATTAAATTACTTTTCTGGCTTTAACTGTGTTGTTGTTTTTTGTACCTAATGTATAAGTCGTCAATGTTTCGAATACATCATAGTATTCTTTATCAAGGTAACTCATGTACCCTTACTCGAAACGATGTAATCAATCTCCCTCTCCCTATGCAACTAAAATCATCTATAAAGGTGGTCACTGTGCTTTGTCTTATGTAGACTCTTCTCCCTGTGGCTACTGCTAACCTCAGGTGGCATCTTGAAGAATATAAAACATGTTGTTGTTTGAGTCATCAGTCCATAGACTGGTTTGATGCACTTCTCCATGCTGCCCTATCCTGTGCTAACCTTTTCATTTCTACGTAATTATTGCATCCTACATCTGCTCTAATCTGCTTGACATATTCATACCTTGGTCTACCCCTACTGTTCTTACCATCTACACTTCCTTCAAAAACCAACTGAACAAGCCCTGGGTGTCTTAAGATGTGTCCTATCATTCTATCTCTTCTTCTCATCAAATTTAGCCAAATCGATCTCCTCTCATCAATTCGATTCAGTATCTCTTCATTCGTGATTCGATCTATCCATCTCACCTTCAGCATTCTTCTGTAACACCACATTTCAAAAGCTTCTATTCTCTTTCTTTCTGAGCTAGTTATCGTCCATGTTTCACTTCCATACAATGCCACAATGCCACACTCCACACAAAAGTCTTCAAAAACATCTTTCTAGTTCCTATATCAATGTTTGAAGTGAGCAAATTTATTTTCTTACGAAAGCTCTTCCTTGCTTGTGCTAGTCTGCATTTTATGGCCTCCTTACTTCTGCCAACGTTAGTTATTTTACTACCCAAGTAACAATATTCATCTACTTCCTTTAAGACTTCATTTCCTAATCTAATATTTCCTGCATCACCTGCCTTCGTTCGACTGCACTCCATTACTTTCGTTTTGGACTTATTTATTTTCATCTTGTACTCCTTACCCAAGACTTCATCCATACCATTCAGCAGCTTCTTGAGATCTTCTGCAGTCTCAGATAACAATATCATTGGCAAATCTCAAGGTTTTGATTTCCTCTCCTTGGATTGTGATTCCCTTCCCAAATTCCTCTTTTATTTCCTTTACTGCCTGTTCTATGAAAACACTGAAAAGGAGAGGGGACACTCCTTTCTGGATTGCCACTTTTCAAAGCCCTCGATTCTTATCACTGCAGACTGATTTTTATACAGATTGTAGATAATTCTTCGTTCTCGGTATCTGATCCCAATCACCTTCAGAATCTTAAATAGCTTGCTCCAATCAACATTATCGAATGCCTTTTCTAGATCTATGAATGCCATGTACATGGGGTTGTCCTTCTTGATTTGATCCTCTAAGATCAGACGTAAAGTCAGGATTGTTTCACCTGTTCCTACATTTCTTCTGAAGCCAAATTGATCTCCTCCCAACTCAGCTTCAACTTTTTTTTCCATTCTTCTGTAAATAATACATGTTAAAAATTTGCAGGCATGAGATACTAAACTAATGGAATGGAATAACCTTGCCATGCTGGTTTCTCCTAAGGCAGTCAGTAATTCAGAGGGAATGTCATCAATTTCAGGTGCCTTGTTCCTATTTAGGTCACTCACAGTTTTGTCAAACTCTGACCTCAAAATTGGGTCTCCCATTTCATCAGCATCAACAGCCTTTTCATGTTCCAGAACCAAATTATCTACATCTTTACCTTGATACAACTGTTGGATATGTTCCTGCCATCTTTCTGCTTTGTCTCCTTTCACTAGAAGTGCCTTTCCATCTGAGCTCTTAATATTCATACACCTAGATTTCCTTTCCTCAAAGGTTCCCTTGATTTTCTTGTATGCAGCATCTACCTTTCCCAGGACCATACAACCTTCGACATCCTTGCACTTCTCCTTCAGCCATCCTTCCTTAGCTACCTTGCACTTTCTATTCAGTTGATTCTTTAATCGCCTGTATTCTTTTCTTCCCTCTTCATTTCTAGCATTCTTGTATTTTCGTCACTCATCAATCAAGTCTAATATGTCCTGAGTTATCCATTGATTCTTAGTTGATCTTTTCTTCCTTCCTAACATTTCTTCAGCAGCCCTACTGACTTAATTTTTCATGAGTATCCACTCTTCCGCTATTGTGTTTCCTTCAGCCTTTTCATTTAGCCCTTGTGCAACATGTTCC
Source organism: Anabrus simplex (assembly GCF_040414725.1). Lineage (NCBI taxonomy): Eukaryota > Metazoa > Arthropoda > Insecta > Orthoptera > Tettigoniidae > Anabrus > Anabrus simplex. The sequence goes on from NC_090267.1 coordinate 226,001,613, forward strand.
TTGAAACAATCCCTCACACTCTTTTCTTTCAATTTGTCTAGATCCCATCTTTTTGCATTCTGTCCTTTCAATCAATGAATATTCAAGATAAACTTAAATATTATAACTAAGCGGTCCTTTCTTCAATTTCTTCAACTTCAGATGACATTTCATGACCAACAAGTTGTGGTCAGAGACCACATCTGCTCCTGGGAAAGTTTTGCGATTCAACACCTGATTTCTGAATCTCTGCCTAATCATAATGAAGTCTATTTGATACCTTCCAGTGTCTCCAGCTCTCGTCCACGTATACAGCCGTCGTTTATGGTGTTTGAACCAAGTATTGGCAAGAACTAAATTATGATCAGTGCAGAATTCAACCAGCCGACTTCCTCTTTCATTCCTTTGTCCCAATCCGTATTCTCCTACTGTATTACTTTCTCTTCCTTGGCCTACCACTGCATTCCAGTCTCCCATTACAATTAGATTCTCGTCACCTTTTACATATTGTATTAAATCTTCTATCTCTTCATATATTTTTTTGATTTCCTCATCATCCGCTGAACTAGTAGGCATATAGACCTGCACTATTGTGGTGGGCATTGGTTTTTTTAGTGTCTATCTTGACGACAATAATTCTTTCACTATGCTGGTTGTAGTAGCTTACCTGCTGCTCTATTTTCTTATTCATTATTAAACCACCTACTGCATTTCCCCTGTTTGATTTTGTGTTGATAATTCGGTAGTTGCCTGACCAAAAATCCTTTTCTTTCTGCCAACATACTTCACTTATACCAACTATATTTAACTTTAGTCTATCCATCTCCCTTTTCAGATTCTCTAACCTACCACAACGATTCAAACTTCTAACATTCCACACTCCGACTCGCAGAATGTCAATATCCATCTTCCTGATTATTGCCCCCTCTCGTGTAGTCTCCACCCAGAGATCCGAATGGGGGACTAGTTCACCTCCGGAATCTTTTACCTGGGAGGAAGCCATCATCAGTACATCATTCATACAGAGAGCTGTATGTCCTCAGGAGTTACTTATGGCTGTAATTTCCCATTGCTTTCAGCCGTGTAGCAGTATCAACACAGCTAAGCCATGTTGAGTATTATTACAAGGCCGTATCAGTCAATCATCTAGACTGCCGCCCTTGCAACTTCCGAAAGGCTGCTACCCCCCTTTCGATGAACCATTCGTTAGTCTGGTCTCTCAACAGATACCCATCCGATATGGTTGCACCTGCGGCTCGGCTATCTGCTTCATTTGGACACGCAAGCCTCCCCACCGTGGCAAGGTCTCCTGGTTCACAGGGGAGGATATAAAACATAGTGATGTGAGAAAGGTGAGTCGAGCCAGGTTGCTGCTCTTTTATGCCTTCACTTTCAAGCATTACGGCATGTCACCAATCATTTCACTTAAATACTGGTACTGTATAAGTAGTCTAAGTTAATCAAGGCAATATTAGTGACTGAAGAACATTGTTTGTTTCTTTTCATAGATAAAGGGATTCCCGTTCAAAAGGAGAGCGAGTGAACCAGCACATACAGTGAAGGTCACAAAGCAATAAATTTAACACAGAAATAAAATCACATTGTATTTTTATTAATATGTACGGCATTTGAAATAAGTTTTTGGACTGAATTGAAAAAAATGGAATAAAGAAAAACTAACGATACAGCAGAATTATTGAAAGTATTTACATTGAAAATATTTATTTACATAAAAATTCTTTCCCTGCTTATAAACAATGGTAGTTTAAGTTATATAAATATGAAAAAGAAATTTTGCTTTGTGTAGTTCTAAGTACCATACAGAATGTATCATTAATAATTTCATTTATTATTAGAGATATTAAACATAAGAATAATATGACCGAAATGTACTATTGGGCTCTTTAAAAAAAATGCCACAGAAAAGATCAGTGTTTCCAAATTCACAATTACTTTATATATATATATATATTTGCTATTTGTTTTACGCTGCACCAACACAGGTAGGTCTTATGGCGACAATGGGATAGGAAAGGCCTAGGAATGGGGAGGAAGCGGTTGTGGCCTTAATTAAGGTACAGCCCCAGCATTTGCCTGGTGTGAAAATGGGAAACCACGGAAAACCATCTTCAGGGCTGCCAACAGTGGGGTTCGAACCTACTATCCTCTGGATGCAAGCTCACAGCTGCACGCCCCTAACCGCATGGCCAACTCGCCCGGTCAGTTACTTTAATTATAAAGCTATTTTGTTCTAAACTATTCTAATAAGAATAAAATATTCAGGTTTTTGTCGCAAAATAAAAATAATTCTTGTATCGTTTCCTTTGAAAAAATAGCCTTATTTGCTTTAACTGTATATATTCGAATTACATAATCTATTCAATGGTTGACCACCGGGGAGGATGCTCCTGTTATCACCTGATCCATTACCCTTTTCCCCCTGCTGCACATACACTTACTTGAATGACAGGTCCGTGTAGGCAAGTACACTCATGTTCATAAAAACATCAGAACACCTTGAAAAACTAGAAATAGGAAGTTCATATTCACAGGACATGTGCACTAGTATGTTCTGAAGAAATGATTAGCATTTGAACCATATCAGCCCTCAGGTTCAACATCCACATCGATATCTCAGAGCACCACCACTAACCGGTAAAATGTGACTGCAGCTCTCGTTGTCGCTAGAAACCAAAGGTAATGGATCAGTGTGACTTGAGCAGATATACAGGATGCCTCACAGATATATACGAGAACTGCACCGTCAAAAGAGTGATTTAATGCTGGGGCTGTACCTTAATTAAGGCCACGGCCGCTTCCTTCCAACTCCTAGGCCTTTCCTATCCCATCGTCGCCATAAGACCTATCTGTGTCGGAGCGACGTAAAGCCCCTAGCAAAAAAAAAAAAAAGTGATTTTGAAAGATGGCGCATTATTGGCATGAGAGAACATGATGCATTCATCTGGGAAATTGCTGCTGTGTGTGGTGAAGTGTGTCGACAGTGCAACGGATGTGTACAGAATGGTTCACGGAGGGCCGCAGAACACGATGAGATGGGTCTGGTCACACCAACCTTACCACTCCCCAAGAAGATTGAAATCTCATCCGAATGCCATTGCAGGACAGATCTGTGTCCTCCTTGACTCTGGCGCAACAATGGAACAGTGTCACACATTGAATACTATCAGGAGTGACAGTCATCACTTTTGTTGACTTCAAGAAAGCATATTGCCCCCTTCATTCCTGGCATGCTCAGCTGGAGAGCGCGAGTCTCAAGGGTGGACTGTTCGCTGCCTGGCTTTGCTTAATTTTGAAGGCAGGGAAAGAGACAAGGACTAGCGACAATAATACAAAAAGGTTTAAACAACAGGTTTTTGACATTTATTAACACTAGCACTCAATAGCAATTAACAAATTAACATTAAATAAATCTTGATGGTAATTCAAAATTAAATTCTTCTTAGCCAGTTCCCTTAGATACAGCATTTAATTCCTCCGACCCCTTGGAAGTCTAAATATGTTGCAAGTATACAGATTTATATTAGCCTACTTCTGGCTCAATGAAACAAAAAAATTAATTTTATATGGGGAGGACCTCCTCTTAAATGCTGTAATTATTTACAAGTTGAAAACCGAACAAATCTCAATGAGCTATCTGACTCATAACTGGTTTTAAGCATTTAAATTATCAGATCCATTCATGTCAACATCCATTACTTCAAATGAAAATTTAAATTCTTTGAGTAACTGAAATAAATTATGGTATCAAGATTTTACAAGAAAAAAAATATTAATCACGTAGTTCTACTTGTGGGTAAACTTACAATACATCGTCTCATTCATCAAATGTGAGATCCATTGAACTGGACAAAAAATTTTATTCGGAAGACATTACTTAAAGATGTCTCTATCAGACTTATTTCCATCAAACTGTACTTGTACAATAATTATTTCCATGAAACTTCCTTTAATATTTAACAGAACAACACGTGAAGTTATTCTTTAACATCTGACGCCTTGAGAAAATTTTAACATTACAAGCTTTACAATAACAGTGAACATTGTCCAGACACATGAAATAATCCCTCCTTATTCATTGGTGTCTGATACTTTGTCCTTATCTCAACTTAATTTTAAAATAAAATTTACTAAAGTTTTAACTTTCAACTTTCAATAAGTCAGATCAAGTTAAACAACGGTGCTGATAACCTGGGTCCAACATGATGAACACGTGGCCGGGTCAAAACCGCATTTCAAAAAATATCACAAGTCACTGAAATTGCTACAGCACACACACAGCATTCACACAAAGACACGCGAGAATTATTTACATTATTTGCAACGAATTCTAGACTTTGAATTTTATATTTTGATTTTTACCCTAGGCACATAAAATATCACGATGACCGTATCAGTTTTAAAAAAAAAATCCATTTACGACTCTCAGAAATGTGATGAAATCTGAGTGATCACTTAATCAAAGATGATGAAAATTTCACATTTGTTACAATAACATCAGCGGTTGATATCCGGAAGAACTGTCGTCTACAGATACGCACATAGTACAGGTCAAACATTAGCATTCGCATTCTGGTTGATGAGCCACGGCATTATTATTACTTAACTCTACGTTTATCAATCAACGTGTACACCACACTTGAAGAAATTATGTTTTACCACACACGTACTCTTCAAATAAAATTCAAATGAATTCAATAATTCAATAAACACAGTAAACGATCCGTCAGGATTTTGCCATATTCCAGGCTCACATTCATCCTAATTGAGCACACATTACCATCTTACAACAAGATCAAGCAATATTTAAACTCATGACCCTTACTCATTCATTTAACCCGAGGTGGAATTTTTATTATTATTATTATTATTATTATTATTATTATTATTATTATTATTATTATTATTATTATTATTATTATTAGATGTGCTAGATATTAAATTTACGTAAACCAGCATTCGACAATAAGCCAGATGACACTAATGCACATTAAATCCAAAAAGAAGAAAATTTACATTGAAATTCAGCGTAACAAACACGTCTTCCTAATGTCCCACATGACTTCCACATTGAAAATATTTTTAAAATTAAATTTATTGATGAGGACAGTGATTTTTAAATTACACTGAACTACTACATGGGACATTTGGAGTGATCATAGAAGACACGCGCACATCCTAGCTACTCTAATAGAATCCAATAATCACTCACACACAACGTGACAACACTACCATTCCCCATGTGAAATAAAGATATTAACTACTACTGCAAATCTAGAAGAAATACTACCACTAATGAATAAGTAAGCATTATTTCTACAAAGAGATGAACAGATAAAACATTAGAAAAGGGTATTTAAATGTAAGGTGAAACTGGATCTCTGCCGATGATCTGGAATTACTGGATCACATGTTGTTGGTTATCTGCTTCCGTCGTTATCTCCCCATGTTAGATGTTGCCTACATTTTAGTACACCATCGCAGCAGTGAAGTCCAATGCAGAAATACTGTAGGTCTCCTCTTCAGATCGTTGAAACATCTTGATGAACTCCAATGACCACATGGCGATCTTCTTCTTTCTTCTAGTACAGTGAAGGCTGAAACTGACACAAATTTTTAGAAGATATTCCACACACACAATTACGTCGAGTTTTAGAGATGAATAACACGTAACTTAGCCTGCGAAAATCTGCCAGACTTGTTGACTAATGTACTATAAGAAGGTAGTTGATTTGTACTGTCGTCGAGTAGAAATATTGCCGAGTCCAGTGACAGAGCGACTGCGTTATAAAATCCCAGAAGAATGCAAGTACGAGCCAGTAAAACACATACGTAGAGCACGAATAATTAAGAGTAAGAGAGTGTTTCTTCTGAAAACTTGGGTATTTAAGCATTTCTCAAGGTGGGTGTGTCTCTACATTGACTCGTAATTGGCCGTCGTCTTACACCTGATAGGTCATTACAATTCTTGAAAGTATTCTCACTCAAAGATTCTGGCACGCATACTTCACCTTGCAGTGGCCTTGGACGTTCCCAGTGGGTCATGTGACACAGCTGACCGGTCGATTGAAAATCAATACCTTGCTCTCGGCTGGTGAGAACCGGTTCCATACATGCGGACACGTCTCTATAACCCAGGACTGGAAATATATCATCCACACTAATGAAATAATAGCCTCTTACTTGAATACACAATAAAATGTTTATTGCAGGCCAAATTTGAAGGGGACAATATGACAGTATAGATCATGAGTCATTACTTAAAATCCTCAAGGAATTTGGATTACACCAGAAACATATCAACCTTATTGGAATTACCGTTAAGAACACTAAATCAAAAGTTAAATTCAGAGGGGAGTTGTCTGAATCATTTGAAATCCGAACTAGACTTCGACAGGGTGACGGTCTCTCACCATTACTATTTAACTGTACACTGGAGAAAATCATGTGAGAGTGACTAAGATATGCCAACCAAACATCAAGATTGGAAAATATACCAAACTCAACTGCCTGGCATTTGCAGATGACCTTGCGCTGCTCACAAATAGTGTGGAAGAGGCTAAACACCAAATTGAAGAATTTGAAAAAATAGCAGCAAAAGTCAGACTACAAATCTCATTTGGAAAGATGGAAATGATGCCATCCTTCAAAGTTGAAACACCAACTATCACACTGAATAATAACAAACAAAACAAGATTGTAAATAAATTCAAGTATCTTGGGGAGAGTATTACTTGGAACTTAAACGAGAAAGTATCGGCAGAAAATAGAACAACTAAATTGAAACAAGCACAATGTATCACTTGGCCAACCTACAAGAAAGCTCTCTCGAAAAAAAATGCTCATTTTCAAAAATTGATACCTGCCTGGTCATCAGATGATATAGATGTTGTTCCCATAGGGAACCTGAAATATTTATCCCGAATGAGACAAAGTCTCTCATAGTGCATTGGCACTGCCGGTGGCTCTAAGTAGCCTACGCAGTGGCCTCCACAGTATGCACTAGCCATGCGTCTTGGTAAGTGTGCTATTTACCAACTGGTGAGCCCAATTTAGCATACTAGGGCGAAACACTGGCAAGTGGAAATGAGTTAGCTGGAAAATTTATAATGTCCAATAATGGACCAACTATACTGGCATTATAAACTTACTCATTCGGGATAAAATTTCAGGTGCCCTATGGGAACATCTATATCATCTGATGGCCAGGCAGGTATAAATTTTTGAAAATGAGACAAAGTCTTTCATAATTCATTGGCACTGCCGGTGGCTCCAAGTAGCCTACGCAGTGGCCTCCACAGTATGCACTAGCCATGCGTCTTCGTAGGTGTGCTATTTACCAACTAATGAGCCCAACTTAGCACACTGGGGTGAAACACTGGCAACCAGGAATGAGTTAGCTGGAAAATTCATAATGTCCAATAATGGACCAACTATACTGGTATTATAAATTTACTCATTCGGGATATATATTTCAGGTTCCCTATGGGAATCAGCATCAATATCAACATACCACTTAGTCCAGCAGCTCGTCTCCTTTCTCTCAAGTCTTGCCAGCCCAAACTTTCCAACATTTCTGTAACACTACTCTTTTGTCAGAAATCACCCAGAAAAAGTCGAGCTCCTCTTCTTTGGATTTTTTCCAGTTCTTCAATCAAGTAATCCTGGTGAGGGTCCCATACACTGGAACCATACTCTAGTTGGGGTCTTACCAGAGACTTATATGCCCTCTCCTTTACATCCTTACTACAACCATCATAACCATGTGCAGAAATCTGTACCCTTTATTTACAATCCCATTTATGTGATTACCCCAATGAAGATCTTTCTCCTTTTATGAACTTCTAGGTACTTACAATGATCTCCATTTAACCCCATCAATACAGTAATTAAAACTGAGAGGACTTTTCCTATTTGTGGAAGTCACAACTTGACTTTCAACCCCATTTATCATCATACATAACTGCCAACTTTACAAAACCAAAAATCAGGAGATTTTGATATAAAAATTAGGAAAAATAAGGAGAAATCAGGAGATACAATTGATCAAAACTGCTTATACTACATGTGTTGCTCAATACATTACTATGATAAATTTAGAACAATTACTGTCTCAAAGCCCGACTGTTGCTATACGAGGTTACAAGGCTAAAAATTACACATCTCTATTACCTGACAGGAAGTATGTGAGTGCGATGATCAGTCTCTGATAAGTCTTCCGAAAATAGTATGAACTCATGCTCCACAAGTGTGAGTCGGTCGTGCACTTAGATGCCATTACTTAGCAAATGCATAGATTAATATATTGCATCAAGCACCCGCGTGATTATGCGAAGCGCAATGCTATTTATATCAAATAACTATCTGTTGTACCCGTGCTTTGCTACGGAATTCTCACAAAGACTGTCCTTATAGTTCTCCGAACTGAAGTCAACACATTACAAGTCATTACAATGACGTCAGTACGAATGTCACGATTAAAAGTAATGCTGGCATATGAAATATTTGATAAAATGAAAAACACATTTTCCTACTTTTAAAGAAAAGTACTACCATGGTATTTGACTTGTGGCATTACTAATCAAGAGTAGCGTAGACTCATGGTATTCCACATATTAGGGTACTACTCACAGGTAATGTAATGCGCACATGTAACACAGACATATGGTGTTCCTCACATAGGTGTACTAATCACAGGGACTCATACTATCCTGTGGTACACTCACATAGTGGGTACTAATCATAGGTAGGGCAGACCCACGGTGTCGTTCACAGAGTGGTACTAATCACAGCTATTGTAAAACTCACCCTACTAATTACAAACCTGTTATGTACCTAACAGAGGTACTACGCACAAGTAAAAGCGACCCATGGTATTCGCTGCATGGTGGTTCTAATTACAAGCAGTCTCATGGTTCTGATTCGATCATCCCTTGGTCGCTCCTTTTAGTCGCCTCTCACAACAGGCAGGGAATACCATGGGTGTATTCTTCGCCTGCGTCCCCTACCCACAGGGGGATGTGTGTTTGGTCCGCAAGAGCTATTTTATTTTGCACAAGTTCGCCGGCAAGCCGGTTAGGACCCCCCTATGATGTAGATGTTGATTCCCATAGGGAACCTAAAATATTTGTCCCGAATGAGTAAATTTATAATACCAATATAATGGTCCGTTATTGGACATTATAAATTTTCCAGCTAACTCATTCTTGGTTGCCTGCGTTTCGCCCTCGTGTGCTAAGTTAAGCTCGTCAGTTGGGACTTAGCACACCACCCAAGACGCAAGGCTAGTGCATACCGTGGAGGCCACTGCATAGGCTATTTGACGCCACCAGCAGTGCCAATGCACTATGAGAGCTATGTCTCATTTCCAAAAATAGATGCCTGCCTGGCCATCAAATGATGTAGATGTTGATTCCCATAGGGAACCTAAAATATTTGTCCCGAATGAGTAAATTTATAATACCAATATAATGGTCCGTTATTGGACATTATAAATTTTCCAGCTAACTCATTCTTGGTTGCCTGCGTTTCGCCCTCGTGTGCTAAGTTAAGCTCGTCAGTTGGGACTTAGCACACCACCCAAGACGCAAGGCTAGTGCATACCGTGGAGGCCACTGCATAGGCTATTTGAAGCCACCAGCAGTGCCAATGCACTATGAGAGCTATGTCTCATTTCCAAAAATAGATGCCTGCCTGGCCATCAAATGATGTAGATGTTGATTCCCATAGGGAACCTAAAATATTTGTCCCGAATGAGTAAATTTATAATACCAATATAATGGTCCGTTATTGGACATTATAAATTTTCCAGCTAACTCATTCTTGGTTGCCTGCGTTTCGCCCTCGTGTGCTAAGTTAAGCTCGTCAGTTGGGACTTAGCACACCACCCAAGACGCAAGGCTAGTGCATACCGTGGAGGCCACTGCATAGGCTATTTGAAGCCACCAGCAGTGCCAATGCACTATGAGAGCTATGTCTCATTTCCAAAAATAGATGCCTGCCTGGCCATCAAATGATGTAGATGTTGATTCCCATAGGGAACCTAAAATATTTGTCCCGAATGAGTAAATTTATAATACCAATATAATGGTCCGTTATTGGACATTATAAATTTTCCAGCTAACTCATTCTTGGTTGCCTGCGTTTCGCCCTCGTGTGCTAAGTTAAGCTCGTCAGTTGGGACTTAGCACACCACCCAAGACGCAAGGCTAGTGCATACCGTGGAGGCCACTGCTGGTGGCTTCAAATAGCCTATGCAGTGGCCTCCACGGTATGCACTAGCAGGCAACCAAGAATGAGTTAGCTGGAAAATTTATAATGTCCAATAACGGACCATTATATTGGTATTATAAATTTACTCATTCGGGACAAATATTTTAGGTTCCCTATGGGAATCAACATCTACATCATTTGATGGCCAGGCAGGCATCTATTTTTGGAAATGAGACATAGCTCTCATAGTGCATTGGCAGTGCTGGTGGCTTCAAATAGCCTATGCAGTGGCCTCCACGGTATGCACTAGCCTTGCGTCTTGGGTGGTGTGCTAAGTCCCAACTGACGAGCTTAACTTAGCACACGAGGGCGAAACGCAGGCAACCAAGAATGAGTTAGCTGGAAAATTTATAATGTCCAATAACGGACCATTATATTGGTATTATAAATTTACTCATTCGGGACAAATATTTTAGGTTCCCTATGGGAATCAACATCTACATCATTTGATGGCCAGGCAGGCATCTATTTTTGGAAATGAGACATAGCTCTCATAGTGCATTGGCACTGCTGGTGGCTTCAAATAGCCTATGCAGTGGCCTCCACGGTATGCACTAGCCTTGCGTCTTGGGTGGTGTGCTAAGTCCCAACTGACGAGCTTAACTTAGCACACGAGGGCGAAACGCAGGCAACCAAGAATGAGTTAGCTGGAAAATTTATAATGTCCAATAACGGACCATTATATTGGTATTATAAATTTACTCATTCGGGACAAATATTTTAGGTTCCCTATGGGAATCAACATCTACATCATTTGATGGCCAGGCAGGCATCTATTTTTGGAAATGAGACATAGCTCTCATAGTGCATTGGCACTGCTGGTGGCTTCAAATAGCCTATGCAGTGGCCTCCACGGTATGCACTAGCCTTGCGTCTTGGGTGGTGTGCTAAGTCCCAACTGACGAGCTTAACTTAGCACACGAGGGCGAAACGCAGGCAACCAAGAATGAGTTAGCTGGAAAATTTATAATGTCCAATAACGGACCATTATATTGGTATTATAAATTTACTCATTCGGGACAAATATTTTAGGTTCCCTATGGGAATCAACATCTACATCATTTGATGGCCAGGCAGGCATCTATTTTTGGAAATGAGACATAGCTCTCATAGTGCATTGGCACTGCTGGTGGCTTCAAATAGCCTATGCAGTGGCCTCCACGGTATGCACTAGCCTTGCGTCTTGGGTGGTGTGCTAAGTCCCAACTGACGAGCTTAACTTAGCACACGAGGGCGAAACGCAGGCAACCAAGAATGAGTTAGCTGGAAAATTTATAATGTCCAATAACGGACCATTATATTGGTATTATAAATTTACTCATTCGGGACAAATATTTTAGGTTCCCTATGGGAATCAACATCTACATCATTTGATGGCCAGGCAGGCATCTATTTTTGGAAATGAGACATAGCTCTCATAGTGCATTGGCACTGCTGGTGGCTTCAAATAGCCTATGCAGTGGCCTCCACGGTATGCACTAGCCTTGCGTCTTGGGTGGTGTGCTAAGTCCCAACTGACGAGCTTAACTTAGCACACGAGGGCGAAACGCAGGCAACCAAGAATGAGTTAGCTGGAAAATTTATAATGTCCAATAACGGACCATTATATTGGTATTATAAATTTACTCATTCAGGACAAATATTTTAGGTTCCCTATGGGAATCAACATCTACATCATTTGATGGCCAGGCAGGCATCTATTTTTGGAAATGAGACATAGCTCTCATAGTGCATTGGCACTGCTGGTGGCTTCAAATAGCCTATGCAGTGGCCTCCACGGTATGCACTAGCCTTGCGTCTTGGGTGGTGTGCTAAGTCCCAACTGACGAGCTTAACTTAGCACACGAGGGCGAAACGCAGGCAACCAAGAATGAGTTAGCTGGAAAATTTATAATGTCCAATAACGGACCATTATATTGGTATTATAAATTTACTCATTCGGGACAAATATTTTAGGTTCCCTATGGGAATCAACATCTACATCATTTGATGGCCAGGCAGGCATCTATTTTTGGAAATGAGACATAGCTCTCATAGTGCATTGGCACTGCTGGTGGCTTCAAATAGCCTATGCAGTGGCCTCCACGGTATGCACTAGCCTTGCGTCTTGGGTGGTGTGCTAAGTCCCAACTGACGAGCTTAACTTAGCACACGAGGGCGAAACGCAGGCAACCAAGAATGAGTTAGCTGGAAAATTTATAATGTCCAATAACGGACCATTATATTGGTATTATAAATTTACTCATTCGGGACAAATATTTTAGGTTCCCTATGGGAATCAACATCTACATCATTTGATGGCCAGGCAGGCATCTATTTTTGGAAATGAGACATAGCTCTCATAGTGCATTGGCACTGCTGGTGGCTTCAAATAGCCTATGCAGTGGCCTCCACGGTATGCACTAGCCTTGCGTCTTGGGTGGTGTGCTAAGTCCCAACTGACGAGCTTAACTTAGCACACGAGGGCGAAACGCAGGCAACCAAGAATGAGTTAGCTGGAAAATTTATAATGTCCAATAACGGACCATTATATTGGTATTATAAATTTACTCATTCGGGACAAATATTTTAGGTTCCCTATGGGAATCAACATCTACATCATTTGATGGCCAGGCAGGCATCTATTTTTGGAAATGAGACATAGCTCTCATAGTGCATTGGCACTGCTGGTGGCTTCAAATAGCCTATGCAGTGGCCTCCACGGTATGCACTAGCCTTGCGTCTTGGGTGGTGTGCTAAGTCCCAACTGACGAGCTTAACTTAGCACACGAGGGCGAAACGCAGGCAACCAAGAATGAGTTAGCTGGTAAATTTATAATGTCCAATAACGGACCATTATATTGGTATTATAGGACCCCCCTATTCGCCACATGGGAGTATCACCTCTCCCCCTGCTACGCCACTGTGCACACTGCTCATTCCGATTACTACCTCAGAGTAGGGATCGAATAGCTGGAATACTACGATGATCCATTGTGTTTCGTACCAGTAGTATCAGAAAATTTATGAACCAGAGGAATGGCATGCTAAAGAAGAGAGAGATCTAACTCCCCAGCTACTTCCTGCCAATATTCAGGCAGGCTGTTATACTAGATACGCAGCAGTAATAACATCTATCGGAGATAAATGGCATATACAAAGCACATCACAACAAACAATGGTCAGTGTAATGTTAATATTGTTCAATTTTATGAGCTTTCTGTATTGCAGGCCTTCACATTTCGTTTTCTTCCGACTCTGTGATATTAGAGCATCTAATGTAAACCGAGTCCTACTTTCTTTCATGACTTCCTCTTGTATTATTCAAGTGATCATCCCTTCATGACTTTTTTCTCATTCTTATAATATCTTCACCATTTAATCACCATCACGACCAATAATATTATTATAGTCGGTACGGTAAAACTGAATAAGACATAAATAATCAGAACTTATACTTTCTATAACTTTTGGTAAGTAGTACTTTTCGATATGACCAATAAGATAGGTAATTAAAAATTAAATTTTTGGCACCTTCCCCTAAACTACCATTTCAAACAGGGTGAATAAAATTATTTATAACGTAGACTGTAGTTCCTTATTCCCCAACTTTACATACTGATTTCAATTAAATTCTGTTCACCTATTTTCTCATACCTTGGTGCTGATACGGACTTATCAACAAATACCCAAATCCATGAATATCTCTGTTATCATAGCCAGTAAGGTAGAAATATATAAGACATAAATAAAAGGAAATTTAATAATCCAGTATATAACTTTAATTATGTAGCATTTATCGATACAGCCAATAATAACATAAATATTTGAGAATTAAATTTTAGGCCTTCCCCTAAAGTACCATTTCACTCAGCGTGAATACAATTATTTATGGCCTTGATGTAGAGACTTATCTGCCGACTTTACAAAACGATTTTCATTAAATTCTCTTAACCGTTTTCTCGTGATATGCGTACATACATACATACATACATACATACATACATACATACATACATACATACATACATACAGACAGACAGCACATACAGACAGAGATTACGGAAAATTAAAACCTGCATTTCTCCTTGTTACTGTGGTCATGACCGATACAGAAATATCATTCTTTTAAATTCTGAGCAATGTACAAACCCTTATTTTTATTCAGATAAATTAAATTTAGAATAGTCTCAAATGGCTCCTAAAATCTCTAGAAAAGTCACTAGTCATTACCATTGAAATTCTATCACTAAATTACTAAAAAAAGACTCCATATCTAGCGGCTAGTTTCTAGAATCGACTAGACTGATGTGAACGAACACGAACATAGCACGCGAGAACGAGAGATTGACAATCGATAGACGCGTCGCGATATACAGGTTTCAATAATCATCGCACATTCGCACAAATTTCTCGCATTAGTGAATGTCGATATTTCGTTTGCAAGTGGCCAATGAGCGAAGGAACTCCGGCCACATGCGTAAAAAAGCTGAAATGGCAGGATTTGAAGACAAGTGTTTGGAGTTCACAAAAAAAACTAAAAATCGGGAGAAATAATAGAATAATTGGTAGGCGGGAAAAACTGTTGAAAATCGGGAGTCTCCCACCTAAATCGGGAAAGTTAGCAGGTATGATCATATCATTGTCTACTGTTCATCTCACATCATTATCCAGGTCATTTTGCAGTTTCTCACAATCTTGTAACTTACTTATTACTGTATACAGAGTAACATCACCTGCAAAAAGCCTTAACTCTGATTCCACTTCTTTAATAATAATAATGTTATTTGCTTTACGTCCCACTAACTACTTCTTAAGGTCTTCGGAGACGCCGACGTGCTGGAATTTAGTCCCGCAGGAGTTCTTTTACGTGCCAGTAAATCTACCGACACGGGGCTGTCGTATTTGAGCACCTTCAAATACCACCGGACTGAGCCAGGATCGAACCTGCCAAGTTGGGGTTAGAAGGCCAGCGCCTTAACCGTCTGAGCCACTCAGCCCGGCTCCGCTTCTTTACTCATATCAGTTATATATATAAGAAAACATAAAGGTCCAATAATATTGCCATGAGAAATTTCCCTCTTAATTATTACAGGGTCACATAAGCTTTGCCTACTCTAATTCTCTGACATCTATTTTCTAGAGATATAGCTACCCATTCAATCACTCTTTTGTCTAGTCCAACTGCACTAATTTTTGCCAGTAGTCTCTCATGATCTACCTTATCAGATGCGTTAGATAGGTCAATTGCAATACAGTCCACTTGACCTGAATCCAAGATATCTGCTACTACAGTGTAGGAACCCACTAAGGAAAGTTTTCAAAAAATTCGACCTCTAAGGTGATAAGTCCCTGAAAACCAAAATATTAATTAATGTGAAACCATTCACCTGACAAACTTGAAATTTCACTCAATGAGTGCTCCTTTATGCACTAGATGTTAAATACGACTAGTGTAAAAAAAAAAAAAAAAAAAAAAAAAAAAAAAAAAAAAAAAAAAAAAAAAAAAAAAAAAAACCAAAACACTGCAGCCCTTAAGGGTTAAATGGGGGTTAATACTAAAAAACAAAAGTAATAATTTCTCTGAAACTGCATGATATTCAAGGTTAAAATTTAACATAGTGGTTGCTCTTATATGTCTTGGATTTTACACAAATAGCAGTCTTAAAACAATACACTCCTAAGGGGTTTTGACTGGAAGTTAAAATGTCAAATGATATCCCAGGAGTTAAATAACAGAAGGTTTGAAAACATTAAAAATCAGAAGTTAAATGGGATTAAGATCTACGTTCAACGTATTACGATAAAATCAAATTGAGGTTCATATTTTAAATCCTAGATGTGAAATAGGATCCACTCTTAAGGGTTTAAATCGGCGTTAGTTCCGGAAGCAAAATTAACTATTTGTCCAAAACTGTTTGACATACGAAGTTGTGATTTTAAAATAATGTTGTTGTTGTATGTCCTATGTGTCAAGTATCATATAATACTTCAAAATATTTCTTCTCTAAGGAGTTCAGATGGGTACTGACTTTGAAAATCACGACATTCACACTTCCTAAATGGTTTCACATACGAACTTAAGTTGAATAAGAAATATTTTTAAAACATTCGACCTCCAAAAGAAAACATTCATTCCTCCATTACTGTTTGACGTATAAAACCAAAATTTCACAGGTTGGTCGCTTTTACATCCTATATGTTAAATAAGATAGGGTTTTAGAACATTCCAATGGGGTTCAAATAAGAGTTCGATCTGAAAATAAATAATTGTTCACACAAAACCATTTGCCATACAAACTCAGCCGACAGTGGACTATAGAAAATTTAAAACTCTGAAAGATAACTTTCATTTTTAAAGCCATAACAAAGAAAGGGTATCTTGCCAGTAATCAATAAATATAATGCTCATCATTAACTGCAAGTATGTTAGCATAATAATATGCTGTGTTACACTTTTAGTTGTGAAAAACTACACCAATTTGCTTTTTAATTATTATAATACATATTTTGTAACAAAAATTAGTACTCCTCAAAGAATACCAGTGGTTTCTCAAGTCAAGTAAAAAATGGGAGGAGAAAAAGGATGATGGGCTAGCATTTCTTGAAACTGAGACACCCAAGTGGAAGTCAGGGACACTGACCGCTAGACCAGCAGTGTTACAGGTACTCATATGAAAATGTACAAAATATATGCAGGATGTTAAATTTAAGGAGCCATTTTCTCATTAAATAAGGGCTGATGGTACACACCCTTAGACTCATATCTGTTTATTTTTTGACACAGATCAACCTTCTAAAGTTTCAACGAAACTGATCTCTCACAGCTGTGTCCTTTCCTTGTTAGTATTGCTTGTGGGTGGTGCTCACTATCTTAAAATGGTCAAGAATCCCTGTTGTTATACAAGCACTGTAAATTAATCTTCAACATATACAAAGGTCATCTCCTGAAGGAGAAGAAAAATGCTCACCTGAGTGGACCCTAAGATGATAATCATAATGAGACTTGGTCACAAAGCCTTTCTTGCAGAGGATGCACTGAAAGGGCTTCTTCTCAGCAGCACAGAAGTTGTGATATTTAACACTGTATTTGGCACCAAAGGACTTATTGCATGCAGTGCAGTGGTATCGAACTGGATTACCTAGGAAAAGAACAAATATTAATTTCATAGATGTGAAATTCTGAACAGATTCAAGTCACTTATTATCTCTGCATTAAGATATAGAAAAACTAAAATGACATTTATGAACAGCAACAACAAATAAAGTGAATTTGTCCATATGAAATGCACTTGGGATAAGAGAACGATTTGTACCCAGTCTGAGAAACTCCCCTGATCATCTTATCAGTCCATTCATAAATACTTAACGAGCTATCGTAGCATAGTAAAACCTGCCTTCAACAGAATCCTAAAGGACTGGGAAAAGTTTCTGCTAAAGACAGTTTCCGTTTAATGAAGATGCACTAGAAAATAGTGTACATAGTCTATTTATTTGCACTAAACAGGTGAAAACATGATAAACATTAACAGAATACTGATCACTTTTGTTACCAGTGCAGTAGACACTTTCTGATACAGTACTGTACCTAATATTCTCCAGCAGTCAAACAGTGGCCTTACTTACTCTTGATTCCCTGACTTTCCACTAAAACTTCATTCCAAGAAATTACCAAATTCTGTCATAGGGTGAATTCCTGTAGTTCCCTTAAACTTCTGAGCATATCATGATAAGTCTTATTTAAACACAATGTCATCATCTTTCCCCTCTTCTTTTTCATATAGTGAGCACTACTGAACCACAGGTAGTTACAGAAAATCACCAAAACAAAAAGATGCACCTGCCCTTGCATCACAGGCTGTCTAGAATTTATAGAATGGTTAAAATATTGCTTAAGGATACACTGGGAGGATTAAAAATTTTCCATTTAGCTTCCATTTTCACATTTGAAAGTGTTCATTTAATCCAGCATAATTTGCATTACATTTTATGACTAAATGAAGAGACTGGGATAATTTTCCGATAAAGACAAGTTTCTGCTTAATAGACAGCCTATTTAAAATAGGTTTTACTGTGTGCTATACAGAAAATAGGGTGGGAATCAATAAATTACCAGGTACAATATGTACAGAATCCAATACAAATGGAGACATAACAGCATTCATCTTTAAAAACTTATTATGTACCAATGAGAAGGAGACAAAAAATAGTGGTTTACAAGACAGAAGAATGCCTTGATGGGTTTGGGAAGAAAAGAAAGTAACACACCAAAATGTAAAGAGGAGGCAAAGGCAGGTTATCTTGTGCTCAGGCAAAGAACTTCTCCTACTTATGCTAACTGACATGTATACAAGCAAGAGTATGTAATTCACAATTTCAACAGTAAAAGGTTATCACTTATTAATAGACTTTGGAAATGCTGTTAGCACCTATGCAGAGGTTTGAGTACAGTCAGAAAGCACATTTATAAAGTTACTAACTGAATTACAAGATATATGCATATTTTGGAGGTTAGCATACATATATCTCTACTTCAGGATTTAATACACATATGTCTAGACATTCATGATTAATGTGCATATTTTAATGGATTTATGTGAACATTCACTACAATACCATATCCTTGCCAAAGTGAACATTATAGGAGATAAAAATTCCTTGAACGGAACAAGTATCATAACCATATTGTCGATAAGTTATAATTTTCATAGTAGTTCGTATTGGCTGGCCCTGCGGTGTAGGGGTAGCATGCCTGCCTCTTACCCGAAGGTGCCAGGTTCGATTCCCGGCCAGGTCAGGTGATTTTTACCTGCATTTGAGGGCTAGTTTGAGGTCCAGTCAGCCTACGTGATTACAATTGAGGAGTTATCTGATGGTGAGATGGCGGCCCTAGTCTAGAAAGCGAAGAATAATGGCCAAGAGGATCCGTTGTGCTGACCACACTACACCTCGTAATCTGTAGGCCTTCGGGCTGAGCAGTGGTCACTTGGTGCTTTGGGGCTGTTGCGCCATGTTTTTTTTTTTTGTTTGTTTGGTTTGTACAGAACTGTATTGTCGTTCGAAGGAATATACAGCTGGAGAACAGAGCAGGTGTCACTTCTTACCTACACTTCTGAGAATATTTGCTAATTGGTGACTGTATGGGGACAGTACAGGTAAACCACCAGTTGAGTAGCTCTTGGCTTAATCGTAGAATTTTGAAAAGGAAATGGAATGTGAACCTTTCTTAGACGGGCGACAGTGCGTACACAATGAAATAACTTGCTGAATAGTAATGCCACGATAATAGTTTTGAAGTTTCCATACCAATATCTAAGGAGAGATATTTATTGCTTCATTGGGGTGGTATGGCCTGAGGCCCATAGGATGGCCTAAAGAACAATAGGATGTGGCTTTAGATGATGATGATGATGATGATGCTTGTTGTTAAGCGGGGCCTAACATCTAGGTCACTGGCCCCTAATGGTGCGAAATGAGACGAAATGCAATGACAATTTAAAAGTACACAATTCATCCACTGATCAGAATTCAAAACGTGATGATGAAGAATGAAGGAATGAATATGAATTTAAAACAATCAGTGGATCCGACCCGCAATGGCTCACCTGACCAGAAACAATATTACGGACCAAGGGACTGTTTCCAAAGCACAATCCTAAATCGATGATGCTTGTTGTCTAAAGGAGTTCAATATCCATGTCAATGGTCCCTCATAATGGCATTTATCACTAGTAAAGGAGAACCATGGTATTTCTCAGGTTGCGGTACTAATCAAAGGTAGTGTAAACTCACGGTGTTCCAAACATTATGGTAGTACTCACAAGTATTGTACGTCGTACAGGTAATGCAGATCTCTGGTGTTTCTCACATAATGACGAATCTCTTAGTCAACACAAACCCATAGTGTTCCTCATTTAGGTGTACTAATCCCGGGTGCCGGTATTCCCGTGGTGTTCTGCATATAGTGGGTAGTAATCATAGGCAATGAAGACCCACGGTGTCGTTCATATTGCGTTACTAACCACAGGCAACGCCCAGACCCGTGGTGTTTTTCACTTAATAGTACTAATTATGGGCAACGTAAGATCGTGGTGTTCCGCATTTAGTGGTACTAATCACAGGTACTGGAAACCCACAGTGAATCCCGCTCTATTGCTATGAATCACAAAACTATTTAGTACCTAACAGAGTGGTACTACTCGCAAGTAAAGGCGACCCATGGTGTTCCCCGCATGATGGTACTAATCATAAGTAGTTTCATGGTTCTGGTGCAATCATCCCTTGGTCACCCCTTTTAGTCTCCTCTTACGACAGGCAGGGGATACCGTGGGAGTATTCTTCGCCTGCGTCCCCCACACACAGGGGGTAGACAAAGAGAAAGAACAAAAAAGTAGGGATCTGTCACTTCGAAAAATGAAGTAACGGACGAAGAAAGGCAAGGGCCACGAAGGGCGTAAAAATGAAAGACTCCCTAGGTCTCGAATGCTCTAATACCGTTGGGGTCGCAAAAGAACAAGAGTTGACCAAGGGAGGTCGGACAGAATAGATGAAAGTGAGGAGCCTGGCACAAGTAAGTAGAAGCAATGCCACGACTCAGCTAAAAAACCCGTGATCGCCAACCTATGCTCCCAATTTGAAAGCCCCTGGGGCCCCTTTTAGTCGCCTCTTACGGCAGGCAGGGGATACCGTGGGTGTATTCTTCATCTGCGTCCCCCACCCACAGGGGGTAGGATGTGGTTTTAAATGAGATACTGGTTTTCTGTTCAATAAAAGTATTCTAGTACTCAGTTGCTCTTCATTCAGAAAGTAGTACATTCAAACAAAACAGGTTATAGCGTGTCTCACAACTTAGTGAAAGCAGTTTTTATAATTAAGGTGTTTATATCTGTACGATTATTAGACGGAAGACCAGTTAGTGCTTTCGCAAATCTGATTTTTAAGCAGAGACACTGATAAAAGAAAAGAGCAGTAGAAGTTATCTTTTTTATTTTTATTTGCTTTACGTCGCACCAACACAGATAGGTCTTGTGGCGACGATGGGACAGGAAAAGCCTAGGAATGGGAAGGAAGCGGCCGTGGCCTTAATTAAGGTACAGCCCCAGCATTTGCCTGGTGTGAAAATGGGAAACCACGGAAAACCATCTTCAGAGCTGCCGACAGTGGGATTCGAACCCACTCTCTCCCGGATGCGAGCTCACAGCTGCGCGCCCCTAGCTGCACAGCTAACTCGCCCGGTAAGAAGTTATCTTCTAAGATGGTGGACGGAAGGTGATGTAGATTACAGATGGTAAGGTAGTTTTTTGTCAAGTCTATACAAAACAGGTTAAAAAAGTCTCAGCTCACACAGCATTCCAATACTGGAGCTCACATGTTTGCTAAACAAGTGGGTACCAATAACAAGAAACACATTTTACTGACAGAAGAATGGCCATCTTCTTCAGGATGGAATGAGTTTAAAGCTGATCCATGTCACACAGTGATTGCGGCAAATATTCCGTAGGATAAACTGACAACCCTAATTTGTGTGGCTTTCTAGAAAAATAATGCAACCAAACTATTCTTCAAGAATCCACACTAAGGAAAAGACACTTGAACAAGTGGTATAATTTGGTGGTCAAAGAAATCCGAGGAAAGTTACACAGCAGTCTAGTTTAGGGAGCAGTAGATGAGATAACGGATGCATGCAGCAGGAATATAACAAATATGTTAGTCAGAAAATTGTGTGGAGATGAACCGGGAACTCCTTACCTCATCTTGTGTACAGTGTTAGAAAGGACATATCATTCTACAATTACTTGCTTTGTGGATGATTTGTTACACTTGCTATGGCATTCAACTGGCCATGAAGACCATTTTGGATACTTCCAACAGTTGCTGATAGCTACATACTTAAAGCCACCACATCACTAAAGGCATTTTAGCCTGATTTCATTTATGACCTTAACAGGGTGGCAGAAGAAAATGAACACAGTTTTCTGCTGTCAACAAGATAATATCTACTACAAAGAAAGTGTTTCTGAAAGCGCCTCTTAGGAGGCTCCCGCTTAGCGGGAGTGCTTATCAGACGTACCTCTCCCTTCTGAGCCAGTCCTTACACGATGGAGAAGTTGGATTGAAGCACACTTTTTCACTGTCAGTATTTCGATAAAAGGATTAGTGATGTTACTGCCATTCAACAGGCTAAAGACATGTTCAACAATGAAATTGTTCAGAGATTTCGCAGTCATCGTCACAGACTCCAAAATAATATGGAAATTGATTAAGAAGCTAGAAACCCTTGGCTTACAGCTCAGTGTTTCTATGGAGATGTTGAAGGGAGTGAAACATTAGCTCGCGTGTGTTAGAAACTGAGTCTAACCATCGTCGCCTTGGACATTGTTTGCAAACAAAACTGTGCTATGTTTTGGAAAGAAATTTGGGCTAGAAAATTATGACAGCTATAAGTAAGTATCTGGAAGGTGATAGTGCGCATCTATCAGAATATGTAACTCCTAAACTTGTATTTACGTTAACTTTAAATCACAAATATCAAGTATTTTCACCAGGAAACCTCGAAGAGACCCTTGTAGTGTACTGCAAGGTGAATTACAGACAGGAAGTGTAACAGGAGTAACCTGGGCTTGTAATGAGAGGAAAACAGTGTTAATTCAAATCTGTTTTTGCTAACCATGGACATGGTCTGATCTATGCATATTTCTGAACAAACTACATTGTGTACATAATATCATTTAGACTTTCACGGCTCGTGTAACTATTCATGATGTATATTTTGGGTTTATGCTGTATAATGAACTACATGAACACTCTCAACACGTTTCAAAAGGAACCTTGCCTTTGTTCATCAGGAGAAACAGAAAAATGATACATGGTGCATCAAAGGTTGCTAAGAGAAAGCAACAAAGAACTTAGACTTGATGCCAACAAAGTTGTCGTAAATTTGTCCAGTATGCCTCTAAATGAAACCCAACAGGCAGTGTTTACCAAAGGTCTCAACTTTGCTGTAGTGCCAAGAAGAATTCCAATTGAGGAACTTATTACATCTATAGAATCCTCAGTACATTACCTCACACCTGAAGAGGTTGAGGAAGTTAGACAAGAATGTTCCAGAGTTCTCAAGACCGCTAAGCCACCTACGCCCAACTTAAAACAAGGTGAAGGCCGGGTGCTAAAAGTATAAGGGACAATTCTGATATAATCGTTCTCCCTGCTGATAAGGGTAACGTGACAGTGGTGATGGATAAGGATGATTATGATAACAAGATCTTATCTTTGTTAGCAGATCCTATATACAGGATTAATAGTCATGATCCTACAACTCGCTACTCAGATGCGACCGTCAAATTGGTCAAGCAATCTTCTATTCCAGGGGATGCTATTCCTCTGAGACTGTATGGGCTTCCTAAAATACATAAGGAAGGTGTTCCTCTTAGGCCTATTGTTAGTACGATTGGTTCCACTATATATGCCCTTTCTAAATATTTAGGTAGTCTACTTCAACCACTCCTGGGTAACACCCTTTCCTATATTAAGGATTCCACACACTTCATTGGGAAGTTAAAAGCTATATCACTTCAGCCGGGTGATGTCTTAGTGAGTCTCGATGTGGTGTCTCTGTTTATGAGAGTACCTACTGATGGTGATATGTCTCTCATTAATGATATTTTTACTGAAGACATCGCAAGACTTTTCTATCACTGCATGACCTCCTCCTACTTTCAATGAAATGAGGAATATTATGGATAGACAGATGGTGTGGCCATGATAAGTCCTCTTTCTCCTGTTGTGGCTAATTTCTTCATGGAGAACTTTGAAGAGAAAGCTTTGTCGCTGGCACCTTGCAAATGGAAGATATAGTAGTGATATGTGGATGATACATTCTTTGTTTGGACAGGAGGTGAAGACAAGCTTGGTCATTTCCTGGATCACCTTAATCGCCAGCACCCTTCCATTTATTTCACCATAGAAATGGAATCTGACGGCAAAATACCATTTTTAGATATTCTCGTCACCAAGAAAGAGGATGGATCTTTAGCACACAGCATTTATTGTAAGCCTACACACACCAATAGATATCTCCATGCAGATTCTCACCATCACCCTGCTCAGAAACATGGCATCCATACAATTCTAACTACCAGGGCTTGGAGGATTTGTGAAGTGTCTCCTCTACAAGAGGAAATTAACACCTTGAGAACTACCTCTGAGAGCAACGGGTACAGCAAAGCTTTGATCTCTATGGTTCTGAAACCGACGCATAAACGGGCGTCTGTTAAAAAAAAAAAAATGTAAAAGGAACAATTTACCTACCTTACATATGTAACACAACGGATCGTATTGTTAAAATCTGACGTAGGTACAATGTACAAAATGTATTTGGAACTTCAATTAAGATTAGGCAACTCCTGCAACCAACTAAGGACAGTTTGCCTAAATTGCAACAATCTGGTATCTACAGAGTTCCCTGTACTTGTGGCAAGGCTTATACTGGGCAGACTTTGAGAACGATATGTACTCATAGTATAGAACATAACAAGTGTGACTCAACCAACCTGATAAATCAGCTGTTGCTGATGATGCCTTAACACCTGGTCATGATGTTATGTTGCAAGAAGGGGATGTTCTTGCCCGTATAAAACAATATCACCCCAGAATCATCAGGGAGGCGGTTGAAGTACGTAAACACCCAGATAATTTCATTATTATTTATGGCCCATATGTTTTAATATGTTCTACATACTCATGTTCTAACTTATTGTAACCTTTTACCTTGACTACAGATATTTTAATTTCATGCTACTGTATTCATTTCCATCCCCCATTAGACATCTGGATGTCTAATACAATAACAACTTGTGAATTGTCTAATGGCTGGAAACAAATCATGTACTAGCTGATGATGGCCATTAAGAGCCGAAACCGGTACTAGTTTAATCTATTTAAAATAAATTGTGTATTGATTGGTGGAAAAACACATTTCTTATCTATACTTTGAATCTGTCAATATGGAAAATGAAATTTATAAATAATAATACGGAAGCCAACCAGGCAAAACGTAAGGCATTTGAATATCAGAACTTGAAAATTAAACTAATGAACGCAACCAAAAGCATTGCCTTTTTGAAGGAATGCCTTTCAAACAACTTAACACTGAAATTTCTCCAGAAATACAATAATAAACACAGACGAACTGCTCAGACACGCAAAACACGACTAATGAAATTTGGTTAAAGGAAGAAATAAAATTCCTGTATCGTAAGAAACAACACCTTAATAATGAACTTTACTCAACACACCTGAAAGCATCCCATGAACTCCCACACAGCTATTGGAATTACTTTCAACGAATTTCCAGAGAAAAAATAGAAGACTTAGCCATAAAGAAACAAAACACACTAAACAAAAAACTGGAAACAATGAAAGAACTACAAAGTAAACCAAAGCCACTAACCATAATCCAAAACAAAGATCCCTCTCTTCCTAACAAGGATTCAAAACATAAATTCCATCCACCTATAAAAAATCTTACGCAAACCGCATTTGACGACGTAGAAACGGATATGTTGAGCAGGGGACCCAAACACAACTGGGGTAATGCACCATCCTACCAGAATATTATAACTACCGCTACTGAAACAGAACTTGCTTTACAAAGGATCCCATATGACGTACGAGACGAAGTTAGACACAAAATCAGTAGAAAGATCCCGCAATACATCAATAATATTCACAATAATAACCTAAACATGAATATCACCAATAGATCGAACTTAAACAAACTTAAAAATAAAATAAAACAGAACAATCTACTAATAACGAAGGCCGACAAAGGCAACACTACGGTCATTATGGATAAAAATGAATACATAACAAAGACTAAAAAATGTTTCCAAGACAATACCTTTTCTATTAAATGCCGAGATCCAACCAATAATATACAAAGGAATTTAAAAATTTTACTCAAAAACACACACTTTCTTCTCACCAAAACTGAATCTGCTAAACTCATAACAATGAACCCCCAATTACCGTCTGCGAAAGCCTACCCAAAAATACATAAAGAAGACGTACCTATGAGACCAATTATAAACTAGAGAGCCAGTCCAACCTACAAATTATCGCAATTCATCCAAAAATTTTTAAAGAAGCACTATTCATTTTTAGCAAACAAAACAATACTAAACTCAATAGATTTTTGCAACAGAACTAAAGAGCTAAAGATCGAACAACACCATACCCTTGCTTCTTTTGACATAATAAATAGGTATCCTAACATTCCTGTTAAACAAACAATCAAAATAATAGAATCTAACCTAAAAAACAATAGCAACTTGAGCATCTTAGAAATAAACGAATTCATAAACTTACTTGAATTCGCCATAAACAATAACTATTTCAGATTTCACGATATCATTTATCAGCAACAAGGCCTACCTATGGGGTCTCCTGCCCCCGGAATATTAGCAGAAATATATATAGATTACTTAGAACACACGTCAATCAAAGAAATAGATAATATACAGTTTTGGTGCAGATTTGTTGACGATATCTTCATAATTTCAGATAATAGATCCACTGACGCACAAACTATACTAGACAAACTTAACACTCTAGATCCCCAAATTAAATTCACCAAAGAAACCGAAAATAACCATACACTAAATTACTTAGACTTAACAATAACCAGACACGACAACCACTTATATTACAAGATATACAGGAAACCCACACACACCTCAAATACCATAAAAAATGACTCCATTCATCCCAATACACAAAAAAGAGCAGCCTATTATAGTATGATTTACAGAGCTTTTAACGTCCCAATGACAACAGAAGACCTAAACAATGAATTGAAATTAATCCACGACATAGCTAAACATAACGGATACAGCAAAGAAATGGTCAACAAAATCATTCACAAAATAAAATCACAACCTAAAACTAAATTAGCTAAAACAGCCAAACCCAAAAAAGACTATGCCCTATTTACCTTTAACAACAACCATATATATACCATAACTAATATTTTCAAGAAGCACAACATTAAAATAGCATTCAAAACTACACACAATAGTACCAACATTATACATAACACTAAAACAGTCAGTAATAACAATAAATACAACCAATCAGGTGTCTACCGTATCAAATGTAACAACTGTGACACAGTTACATTGGACGTACAGGCAGAAACTTCACCATCCGCTACAATGAACATATAAATGCAGTAAAACATCATCTCATCAATAGGCCAACATGTAGAAGAATCCAAGCATAGTTTCACAGACATCAATAACGACATGACAATACTAAACATAAACTCCAAAGGCCCCCTGCTCAACATAACCGAAGATTTCTACATTTCTTTGGACCAATACGCTAACCCCAATCATAACATTAATGATATTACAGAGAAAACCAGCATCATTTTTGATAAAGCCATTCCAGCATTAAAGAACGATTACCTCAAAATAGTAAACACACGCTCCAACAAACCAACAAATCACAAGCCCGACCCCGCCCCTACTTCCCCAACAGCCACTCCTTCTTCCCCTCCACCTACATCCCCCTCCACAGCTAATATGAGCCCCAGACGCACTCGCAGTAGAACACAACAAGCCTTCAGACACATTGGCACAAGACCTCCACAACAACTATAGTACGTACTCTTTCCATACACACACCAGGCATTCCTTCATACACACACCACCAGTATACTTATATTAGCTTATCTTTACAGACCACAACCACAAACGAACATAGACGAGAGAGGTGTTGCCACCAACTGCTTCTAAATTCATAATAATGTTATTTATTTTACGTCCCACTAACTACTTTTTAAGGTCTTCGGAGACGCCGAGGTGCCGGAATTTAGTCCCGCAGGAGTTCTTTTACGTGCCAGTAAATCTACCGACACGGGGCTGTCGTATTTGAGCACCTTCAAATACCACCGGACTGAGCCAGGATCGAACCTGCCAAGTTGGGGTTAGAAGGCCAGCGCCTTAACCGTCTGAGCCACTCAGCCCGGCACTTCTAAATTCAAACTCAAGACCTGCAGCTTACTATATTAAAACTCACTAGAGTACATCACAAGTTGGAATATATAACACAAAATTTCTTCATGACAAAGGTCCATACCAATAAGACGCATACCAGCTTCAGAACATTCTCGAAGATTACCTCACACAGCTAAAATCAACATAACATAGAAGCAAAGGAACCACACAGAAGATAGAAGAATGGAATCTATGTAACATGAACTGAAAAATTTTAACAAGTGTCTACCTATACATACCAAATTTTAATGTGTTAAAACTTTTTAAGTGTTTTATATTGTGGCCCATATGTTTTAATATGTTCTACATACTCATGTTCTAACTTATTGTAACTTTTTACCTTGACTACAGATATTTTAATTTCATGCTACTGTATACATTTCCATCTCCCATTAGACATCCGGATGTCTAATACAATAACAACTTGTGAATTGTCTAATGGCTGGAAACGAATCATGTACTAGCTGATGATGGTCGTTAAGAACCGAAACCGGTACTAGTTTAATCTATTTAAAATAAATTGTGTATTGATTGGTGGAAAAACACATTTCTTATCTATACAGATAATTTCAACCGCTATATAAGCTACAACCTCAGTGAATCATGGCTACTTATTATCAGAACCATCAGAAAATGATGCTTTACTGTTGCCATTCATTGTCCCTAGCATGGAGCTAAAATGGCATCCCTATTACATCTTAGGGCACCATTTTAAGTTTTTTGTTGCTTTCTCTTAACAACCTTTGATGCGTCATGTTTCATTTTTCTGTTTCTCCGATGAAGAAGGGCAAGGTTCTTTTTGAAACGTGTTGAGAGTATTTATATAGTTCATTACACAGCATAAACTCAAAATTTACATCATGAATAGTTACATTGTGTACAGCTTGTTTTCCCTCATGAAATTAAATACATGCCTTAACAGTGAATATTAACTCTTTCCCGTCTAACTACGAGCATAGTTTGCAGCGGCTAAAATTACGTTCACACCGCTCTGCGAGCATAGCCTGTTTTAAGGTTTGACAATTCACTAAAAATCGAGAACGAGCTAGGCACACATTCTGCCGCCTGCATCGTGTTTCTTCATGTGTTACTTACGAGAGTATTTCAACAGATGGCAGTACTGTCTAAGTCAGAGAATTTATGATATAATTGACGAGTGTACATTAGTAGGTGCTGCCACTCAATGTGCTCTAAAACATGGCATTTTGCGGCAAGCAAGTGCTTGTTAGAAGTTATATTTTTGATATTTTATGTATGTCATTGTAATCCTTCACATCTAAAAAACAGAAAGCTTTACTAATATGTAGATATTCTTACGTATGCGCAGTTATGAAACGCGCGGGAGCATACGGTAAACTGTAAAATGAATTCCAATCATAATGAAATGCAAGATGATGTTTCGTATTCCTATTTGGATGCCAATATTTCCATTTGTGAATAAAATTACAATTACATGCCTTCAATATCATCTTCGCTAACATCACCTTCTGAGCCAGTACAGTCACATAAAAATATATACATAAAATTTCATAAGAGCTCCCATTTTTTTCTTATTACTGTAATTATTATTATTGAACAGTTATTGTTTTATATCATTTTCATTATTATTGTTGTTTTGTAATTGCAATGCACATTTTACATGATCAATCCAGGGAAAATATAACAGTATTTCAGAAAACTGTACTTACTTAATAATTCGTCAGACTTTTTTTTCATTTTCACAAAATATGGTATAATATATAAACAATTTTAAAATCTCAAGCGATAGCTGACGTGAAACAAACAGCATTTTTAAAAACTAGATGCTCAAACAAGCACAAAGAAAAAAGAATCATGCAAATATCTCCCACAGGTACAGAGATATAATTTTTTTCAAATCCTTAGAAATGCCCAGTCCAGAACATTTGTTAGGGATATTCAGGCACAGACCGGAATGGGTTAAAATATAAACTTTTTTTAAAAATTGTGCTTTCTGTCCTGTCTGTTAAAAGAATAGCTACAGCTGTACTAGTAAGTAAAATGTGATTGCTGCTTTTTACTCTTAAATTATAATTGAAATAATTATTTGATCATGATTTGTGCATAAATACATAGATATAGGCAAAATGTTTAAATATAATAATGGTGGCTTGTGTCAGAATGCTATCAAATGTGTTAAATTTTATAGAAATTAGTGTATGTACATACATACAATATAGACTTTATGTGTTTCAGCGTTTTGTCTGCAAGCCTCTGTGAATTTACTAAACTCTGCCGCAATCCTCCATTTGTAACAAGCTCTGTGGCCTCGTTTAGTTCCATACCTCTTAAATCATCAGAAACTGAGTCTATCCATCATCGTCTTGGTCTCCCTCTACTTCTCTTACCCTCATTTACATTATCATGAGCAGCTCCCAGATAATGTACTGACCTCTCCTCTGCACATCAGACGATAACATTTGGCAGGTGCGGACTTAAGCAACTTAGACCACGGGTAGATAATTGGGGTCCGGAGGTGTGGTGCCAGTATCTCAACAGTAGTAGTTCTTGTTGGCTCTTCCCATGCCACAGTATTGAAGGTGTAACAGCAGTGGAGGAATCATGGACAGACATTGAGCAGATCAAACTGCAGCCAGCCATGAGTGATTGTTCAGTGAGGCAAGTGTTGGGTGTCATGATTAATATCACAACAATGATACTCCACAGTGGAACATTTGACCCACCAGTATAACAGCGGACAGGTACATCCAGTTTCTACAATAACCATGCAATGTACCTTGCGTTGACTTGGGTTTGGGAGCCGTAGACCAACAAGAGTGCCCTGGATGACCAAACATCATTGCAAACAATGTCTTGCGAAGCACCCAAGAAAGACATTGATGAACCATGGACGCATGAAAGAGAGTTGTTGGGAGCAAAGAGTCTCATTTCCTGGTGCACTGTGCTGTCAGCCGTGTTCGTATCAGGCATAAACAGCATGAGGAGGCCTTTCCTGCCTGTACCAGGCTGGTGGGTGTCTGGGGATCATTCTCCAGGTACGTCCTATAGCTATTTGCCATTGTACCACACACTTTGAGTGGTGATGACTACAGGAACCTGTTAGCCAACAATCTGCACCTGTACCTCCAGGTAGTCCTTCCTGAAAACAATGCACTGTGTTGCCAGGTTCAGGTCACTACAGACTGGTTGGAAGAACATGAAAATGAAGTCTACATTCTGCCATGACCCCCAAATTCCCTGGAGTATAACACCATTGAATATGTTGGAACTTGCTGCGAGGGCTACTCCAACGCCTCCATAAAATATGTGCCAACTGCATGATTCGGATTGGATACAAATGATATGTGTCACTGGGTGTAATCTGTACCATAATGTTTGCAAATTGTGATCGCCAGCAAATAGGGACCTATCGGCTATTAGGTAGGTGTTTCTAATAAAGTGATTGGTCAGTGTAATTTCTTCTTAAATTTAATGCTTAATGAAAAAAAAAAAACATACACTGCCGTAAAAACACATGCAACATCCTCAAGGACGTGTTCAATGGCACCAGGTTATAATATGTGCATACTGAAGGGTTGTCGTGTTAATGATTCATTTGTCACAGACATCGGTGAACAGATGGCGCTCAGGAGGCCTATCCATGTGCACTCTGTTTTGACTCTGCAGGCAGTAACTGTGCTGAGGTTAGAGGTGAACAGTGTTTGCAACATTCTTTCTAGGGTACAACTACGCCCCGCTGAAGAGTACATGCTCCTGTTGAACTGCAGCCACTTGAACAGGGTCATATTGTGGGCCTACAGGAAGCTGGATGGACGTATAGATGGATTGCTGCACATGTTGGGCACAATCTATCGGTAGTGTGTTGCTGCTTTCAGCAGGGGTCTGTGGAACATTCCCACACCCGCAGACCAGGCTCCAGACATTCATGCAGTACAGACGTATGTCAAGATCAATACATTGCGCGAGCAGTGGTAGCCGCTCAAACATCATCCAGGAACAAAATCCGGTCGCATGTTGCACCTGCTGTGTCACCAAGGACCATTGGAAACAGTCAGCTTGCAGCAGGATTACACTCATATGTGCCTCTGCCTAGGCTACCACTGACACCACCAAGCACAGTTACTCTGGTGTCGTGAAAGAGTCGACTGGAGAAGAGAATGGTGCTTTGTTGTCTTCATTGACAAGACTAGGTTCTGTATGTATGCAAGTGATTTAGGTACACGTGTAGAGCGTAGGCCTGGTGAGCGGCCAATTCCTGAGTGCATTCGCCCACAACACCCAGGTCCCACCCAAGGGTTCATGGGGGGCCCTCAGTTACAACACACGATCATAGTTGGTGTTTCTGCAGAGTAACATAACCAGTAACTGCGACAATGCACAGGTTGTAGTCCCTGTGCTACACAATTTCTTCGACAGGAAGGTGATGGGCTTTTTCAGAAGGACAATGCACATCCACATACAGCTGCTGCAACACAACGTGCCCTTTGTGGTGTACAACTACTGCCCTGGCTAGCAAGATCACTGGATCTCTTGCCAATTGAACACGTATGGAACACGGGACTTATGCATTCTCCAGAGCCTGCAAGAACCATTGCTGAATTGCATCAAAAGGTGCAAGATGCTTGGGACAATTTATTGCGGATGCCATTTCGCACTTTTATGATCGTATGCATGCGTGAATACTCAACTGCACTACTGTATATTAATGCAACTGTTCAGGCACCCTTTACTGTGACATGTGTGTTTCATTTGGTCTGAATTTGTAATCATATGTTCCTGCAATGATCAACTACCTAGCACATCGCTTGTGAATAAAATGACCTTGTCCTTGAGGATGTTGCATTTTTTTTTTTCTGACAGTGTATTTTAAACTATTCTGATTTCAAATACAGTAGTAGTAGTTTGTTGTTTTGTAATGGCAGATTTTGGCATCAGGATGGGCATTCATCTGTAAAAACATGCCATATAAATTCATCTTACTTCATCCCTGACCACGCATGGAGAAATGGGACTAAAAGATAGATATACATACATCCAATCTTCTGGCATCCCAACACAACTGTGACAGGACTGGGATATCAGATTTTCCAGCACTGTTGTTCATTTAACACCACCCAGGAGGCACGTATGGCTTAAGAACCGCTACGGATGCTAGCAACTTTACCTCCCCTGTATATACATTTTATTTTGCATGCCAATGCCTACTTGGTAACAAATTTTTAACGTCGTATTTACACATATTATGGGAGTATAAAGTCATGTTTTGAAGCATTTAAATTAAATAACTATATTACTAATTTCCATAGTGCTGTTTTTGAGAGATGGAATATCGGACTGGTGCCTCAATTGGAAAATCAACAGAAGGTCAAAATCCTTTTGTTAATCAGTCGTAGAGTGTCGACCACCACATCCCAAGATTGCGAGTTTAAAATCTGACATTGATAGTCAGATATTTGAAGGGTGGAAAAACGTCAATTTGGCATTCCATGCTGTACAGTGTAGCATGTAAAAGATCTCAGTGACACCATCAGTGTTTATCCAATAAAATTAATTTTAACCCAGCAATAGGTCACCGATAGAGTTCAAGTGCCATCTGCCATCTGGTATCGTTCTGCGGTGCGATTTTATTTTATGTAAATAAATATCAGACGAGAACACGTTCACTTCCTTGTATAAATTACTTTATTTACACTGTTAAGTCCCATCACACAATTACACATACTAGCAAGTGACACTGCAACACTTGATAAGAAGATGTAAAATATTAGAAGGATCCACCTTTCAATACTTCGTTGTAAGCTGAACTAAAAAGAAGTTACAACTTGTTTATTGGGACCGGTTTCAACACATTACAAGTGTCATCATCAGCCAAATAGTAAAGTAGGGCAAGGTATAAAGATCTTAAAACAACTAATACATTGAACAAAGGCAAAAAATTAACATTGATTCATATCGTAGCAATTCAGTTAATGTCCAAAACACAATGATCGCAGTCAAGAGAGTATGCTAGTGCATACTTGACCTGCTTGTGAACTTTAACTATATTCGTTTTCGGCGCAAGACAATGATGTTCTGTTTACTCTCTTGACTGCGATCATTGTGTTTTGGACATTAACTGAATTGCTACGATATGAATCAATGTTAATTTTTTGCCTGTGTTCAATGTATTAGTTGTTTTAAGATCTTTATATCTTGCCCTACTTTACTATTTGGCTGATGATGACACTTGTAATGTGTTGAAACCGGTCCCAATAAACAAGTTGTAACTTCTTTTTAGTTCAGCTTACAACGAAGTATTGAAAGGTGGATCCTTCTAATATTTTACATCTTCTTATTTCTCTATTCAATACGGAACGATCATGAAGTTTTTAACTTTAAGCAACACTTGATAGCGGAGTACCCTGAAGTCGATTCTGACAAGTACAGATATCAACAATACTGACACGCGCACTATAACATACCCTCTTGAACTCACCGACTCCACCTCGGAGCCGAACAGTTACTCACAGTCCATCACTTGCCTTCAAGTCCAACCTGACTTCGAGTCCAACACTTAACTGAGTCCTAAGAACTAAGAACTCACTTCACTGACTGACAGCTCGATATATACTATTCGATCAACCATCTAGAATGATCGACTTCTGGAAGAGTTCTTACAACACTCTAATGGAACACACTCGAAACATCGATCGACCAGCTAGACGAATGGGTACTCGAACATCTATTTACTATTTACTAACAGAGATGCCATCTATTACGATTCAATCGTAATAATTACGAATTACGCATCATAATTACGCCTTTACGAATCACACACCACAAATTACGATGTTTTGTTGATTTTTAAATTAAAGTGTAGGAAGTGTTCAAAAGGATACACAATGAATGCCATTATGCTTGAATTCTCAGAATATTATTTTCGGATTTCTCAGTAATCATTTATACCCC
Source organism: Anabrus simplex (assembly GCF_040414725.1). Classification (NCBI taxonomy): domain Eukaryota; kingdom Metazoa; phylum Arthropoda; class Insecta; order Orthoptera; family Tettigoniidae; genus Anabrus; species Anabrus simplex. The sequence continues at coordinate 226,036,844 of NC_090267.1, forward strand.
TTTCCTGTCCCTCGTTTAAGAATATTTCGAGTTTTCACGCTCCGAACGCAGTTGTGTTCTTCCAGTACCGGTAAAATAGGCACCTGTGAAGTGGTATATCTTGCGGAGTTGTCTTAGTTCGTCACATGATCAGACTTCCATGCAAGTATGCGAGCTCTTTTGTCTTTGTTTTGGCGGCAAAGTGGTGACAAACTTGGTTTGCTTCGTTTCATTGTGAATACTTTGTACGTGACTGTTGAAGAAGTATTTGTTACTATTTTGGTTGCCAAATTTACATATATTGCTCTTCTAGGATATATGCTAATCGTGTGTTACGAAATGCAAAAGGTTTGAAATAATGAAGCGATTTCTTGTGCAGAAAATATGTGTGATGACGTTTCAGTGACTAGTGACGCCAGTAATAAACCAAAAATAGTTAAAAAATTTAGGGAAAAATACTCAAAAGGATGGCCCTGTTTACTGCGTTCCTCAAAATCTCATTCACGCGTGTTTTGTAGTGTTTGTAGCCGTGATTTTTCAGATGTGCATGATGAGGAGGAACAAATCTGAATTCCGTGCTAATATGAACTCCATACTGTTACTGTAAGTGCTCTGTTGGTACAGAGAATGCACATGATATTTTAAAAAGAAGAAGAAGAAGAAGCATGTTACCAGTGTACGTTCACCAAATGGGAACTACGAGCTGCTAAGGGAGCAACTACAGTACTCAACAAAAGAACCGATCCTTCAACCTCCACTCAGATATGTACTGCAGATCACCTGTTACTTTAGCAGGTAAGAATGATACACTCTTTATATGCCAGTCTTTGAATATGTTACATCTGGTTGAATCGTATGTTGTTCATTGATTTTTTAATTGTATGTAGGATAAGATCTCGGGGGGAAAAAAAAAATTTACGCCCCTCGCCCCCGGTGCCCTAACGGCTGCATTACGAATTGCCTTTCTTGATAGTTGGCATCTCTGTCTCTACATGTATCTGGATAATAAAACCTTATTGATTCCAGAACCCTTCATATATACCAAATTATAGTACAATAAGTCTAACATACGAACATTATGGAATTTTCTACCACTTTCGACTATATGGATTTTGAGGTTAAACTTATATACAATATGTATTTGAGGTTATACAAATTTATACTACATATTTACAGGGAAACCATGTACTAGTCATGTTTAACATTTAATAAAAGATAATTTAGCATTAAATAAACTATAATTAAAATATATTAAACATAATAATTGAAGGTTTTACACCAGTTACAATGTCGTACGTACAACACTGGTAGCTTTATTATTATTATTATTATTATTATTATTATTATTATTATTATTATTATTATTATTATTCATGTAGACAGTGAGGACCTGCTGCAAGTGACAAGATTCAAGTATCTTGGCTCCACAATCACTGATATGGCTGACTTGTCAAAGAGGTCAATGCAAGGATATCCGCAGCCTTGATGAAATGGAGAACAACTGGCGTCACATGCGACCGGAGGATGAAAGGTATTGCAAGTTATAAATCTCATTGTAGAACTGTATTGGATTTCAGAATCAGAAGCTATTACATTATTAAAAACCACCATTCCAATACACAGTATACATACTATACATAATAAGGTGGTTTTTATTAATGTAACAGCTTCGGATAAAAGATAATCTCAAATCAAAAATTTATCATACTGTCATCTGACCTGTTGCACTGTATGGTTGTGAATGTTGGCCGATTATGACTGAGACAGAGTGTCAACTGAGTGTCATGGAGACTAAGATGCTGAAGTGGGCAGCTGGCGTCACTAAACTACATCCCATCTCCAATGAATCCATCGGGGAGAGATTTGGCATTGCACTGATTCAAGACAAAATGCAAAAGTCATCTATGATGGTTTGGACATGTACTAAGGGCAGACGCCGACACTATCGTGAAAACAGGCTGCAAGGTAGAAGTCGCCGGTAGGAGACCAAAAGGACGACAAAAACAGCAATGGGCCGATACCCTTCTCAGAGATCTGAAGAACATCAATCTCGACATGGCCCAGGACAGAACTAAATGGACACAACGAATCCATGTAGCGGACGCTGCCAGCAGGAGGGAAAAGCACAGAAGAAAAAGAAGAAGAGGATTATTATTTTCTTAAGATCTAGCAACTATAAATGCTACTGAAACAAAATAAAACTTTTGTTGTTTAACATATATTTATTACCATTCATGAAATAATATTCAGATTTTTAAAAAGCCTAGTGATTACCTGTAAATCAATGGTTGCAAAATTAAACAGTTGCAATAATTTATTGGTCAGGTTAACTGGGGTATTACAGAGTGCTGACACTAATACCTTAAGGTTATTCTCCTGTTGAATACTGTGGAGGTGTGTGGGTAAACAGTGAGAATTGCCAAATTGCCAACTCTGACAGACAATGCTTATTATCTCTGGCATGTTATTTTCCATCCCATCCAGTGGCTACTTGTACTTAGCAAGGGCCGATGACCTTCGATGTTAGGCCCCTTAAAACAACAAGCATCATCATCATCATCATCATCATCATCATCATCATCATCATCATGTACTTAGCAACATCGCACCTCCTCACATCAGGGGACAGCTTACGGTCCAGGATGATGATGAACATGGATCTCCCAATATACCAGGACACAGGACACAACTACAACTACGCTGAAATCTCAAAAACTAGCATGGAGAATGGCTTTGGAGCTTGCATCTTCACGCTTCTGCCCTGGGAATTCCTGGAGAGAAGAACGATTGAGGTCTCCTGCCCATGGCCTCATTCACATCTCTGATCCCAGTGAAAAATCAGCTGGTTTCAGTCTGCCTCAGGCTGGGAAAGCAATAAAAACGATCTTCAGGGCTGCTAACGGTGGGATTCAAATCCATCAGCTCCATGCAAACCAGCAGGACTGCCTAAGCTCTACATCAGTGGGTTTGTGTTGATTCCTCTTGTTGTGACTACAGTTCTGAAATGCAGACCATCAGGCACATTGTGCAGGAATGCCCCCTGTATGCATTTTCTGGTTCTTTGCATGACCTACAGTACATACAGTAACTCCAGAAGTGATAACTTGGTAGTACATCTGAAGATTAACATTTGAGATAGTAACCTAAGCCTAATGCCAAAAACTTGTGTATACACCACATGACAAAAAAATTGAAGCACCCAAAAGAAGGGCGAGGAAACAAAATGAACCTTCACGTGTTGAGAGGGTATGTGATGATATTTTAGTAATAACAAAATGAGTAAAATTTACAAAGAACTTGGCAGAACGAGCCCACTTATCAGTATGACTTTTCACTCCCTCTAGCCCAGATGCATGTACTGATTCGGTTATGAAGGGTGACAAAGTCGTATCTTCCCCCTGAAGCAAGCTGGCCCACAACTGTTGTAACTGGTCTTTGATATCCTGCATACAGGCACCTGGAGTTTACATACAAGCTGGTCCCCCACATGTTCTATCAGGGGCAAATCTGGGGATCTTGCTGGCCACGTGAGTACCTCAACATCACGCTGACAATTCACAGAGACAATCTGTGGACGAGCATTATCCTGTTGGAAAATGGCACCACGATACTGTCGCATGAGAGGTAACACATGAGGACGAAGGATGTCCAAGATGTACCGTTGTGCAATCGGAGTTCCCTCAATCACTACCAGCCATGACCTGAAATCATACCTGATGGCTCCCCACACCATGACGCCAGGAGAAACACTGCTGTGCCCCTCTAAAATATAGGAAAATGGGACTTTCCCCTGGTCACCGCCATACTTGCAGGCGGCTGTCATCTGGGTTAGTGCAGAACCGCGATTCATCCCTGAACACAATGCGACGTCATTCATTAGCAGTCCACGCTTCCCAGTCACAGCACCACTCCAAACGGAGCCATTTGTTCGCATGGGACGGTAATTTCCTAGCTCGGCTGCTGCTAGTCTCTGACCAATGTTGCGGGATGACATAGAATGTTGCAGGGAGTTCATAACCTCTTCTCAGATGGCAGGCGCAGAAGTGAAGGGGTTATGATATGCTTGGTGCACAATTCCGCGGTCCACCATTGTGGTGGTCAGACGTGGTCGACCGGAACCTTGATGACTAATATGCCTGCCCTCATGTTCCCATGTAGTCCAACATCGGGGCACTGTCACATCCGAATGCCCCAGAAATCTCGACATTGCACTATTCAACCATCCGGCCAAATGGAGATCCACAGTGGCTTTCAATCTCCATCAGGTTTGATAACACTGTCTCACACAAGTTTGGGGCATTTCCGTGTCCTTCACAATGATCCCTTAACATCTAACACTGTTTGCGTCCTTTATATACCCTACCAGGCCTGGGAACTACACTGAACGCGAACAACACTAACACACTCTGGTGGCCGTTCTACCTGTCGCAGAAAATTGCAACTCTAATCATTCACATATCTGCAGATGGTGTGCACATATACGAAGTTACATTGACATCCAACCATTTCTTCTGTGTGCTTCAATTTTTTTGTCAGGCAGTATATATTACCTTGTAATTTCTTTTTTATGTTAAAAAATACCAAACATATGTGAATAATCCCTGCATATTATTTTGAAAATCTGGTGGTGAAAAGTTGGGGTATGGGTTTTATTTGTGTCAAGGTAGGTATGGAGCACATGATATACTGTACATAAATTTGGAAGTTCATATTTTTCCGTCCACTCTGTTGCCAACTCTGTTCCAGCGAGGAGCAAGCTATGTACCTATCACATCATTTGCATGGCATCAGTTTAAGCTGGACAATATGTTCAGGATGCCTGGTGTGAGTTCTCATTATAAGTAATTTATAGTTACAGAAAAGCTCCGTCATTGTCAGCTGTAACTCGATCCAAGTTACTTATATAAAACTTTTTCCTGCATACATTAACCAGTTCAACTTAGTTTATGGACGTGTTTGCGATGACTGAACAGACCAATCCTGGCATGAAACATACACCCACACAAATCATACTGAATGGATGGAGGAGGGCGGGGTTGTAATTGACGGAGTTTTCTTGCTTGTTGCTTGGCCTCTTGATGTCTGCGGCATTCTCTTTCAAACAAGTTGACAGTGGTGGATGTAGTGTTCTGCCACAGTGCACGGTGCACAGCACATTCTTCCCATGTCTGTATATCTATACCAGTTGTCTTCAGGATGTGTTTCAGCTGGTCCTTAAAATGCTTAAGAGGAGCTTAGAGAAATGAATTTCATTTTATGGGTCCGTATTGAACTTTGATTAAACCAAATTAAAATAAGTGAGTTAAATCCACCTTTTCAATACAAATTTAATAGTGTTTATTAAATAAACATTTAATGGGACTAGTTTCGACCCATTTAAAGGTAATCTTCAGCCATATCACGTGTAGGACAACGTATTTGAAACATAGTTGTTTTAAAGATGGTCTAAAACATAGAAGTTCGACACTATGAAAAAAAGTTTTTAGAATTTCCTTAAAACACTTTTGTTCACTTAGCTGTGGGAATATATGTGAAGAAGAAGTCTTTTGATATTCTTCGTAGTATTCAAGAACGTAGATACAAGTCGAAATTCATAATCTTGATGAGGTATGGAATTGGGCATATATGCATTAATGTTGTCATAGTAGAGAAGAAGAAGTCTTTTGATATTCTTTGTATCACTGCGAAGTGTAGATACACTTTTACACTTTAAATCATTTATAATCTTGATGAGATGTAGAACCGAGCATATATGCAAAGTAATGTCCTAATTAAAATATGAGTTGAACAAATATATTATTGCAGTGGAAAGGAAATTCTATATAGCTGTGTATACAGAAAACAATGTAAAAATATTGAAGGTATCCATGGAGATTAATGACTTTAACCTTCTGTCGGTCGCAATATATAAAGTTTCAAGGCAGGTCGCAATGTGCCTGAGAGATCCCCCCACGTATAAGTTTCAGGAAATTCAAGTGGGCAGCTATGAAGTACTCCTTATGTTATATAGGTGTGTTTGAGTCAGTTAAAAATAGTTTAGCAAAATTCTGATCCCAAAATAAGCCACATTTTATAACCAACTATTTTCTTCAAAATTTTAGGTATCTTTGTAGTATTTACAATTTTAATCAAAAAGAAAATCTTATATTGGCGGAAACTATGTTCATACGTCTCAGCAATAACAACAAACATGGGAAATATCATAAACAGGGCTAAACAGGTCATATATTCTTCAGTAAGGATTCTACAAAAACACTCATATTTTGCAAAGGCACTAGCCAATCATGTTCCTTTCTTTCTTCATGGTTTCAGCGGTTGTCAAATCTTAAACAACAAATCAAGAGCTTAAATCTCCTGACACTCATTACCAGTGCAAACGTTTCTATACCATCTCCACCAGTGCCCCAGAGATCTTCAAGGCTCTGCCTATTCTCTCTGTAAGATCCTGCCAAGTACAATAGGCCAAAGAATGCTTTTATCTCTATCTGGTCTGTAAGCTCAGCATCCCTTTCACGAGTAAAATTTTGTTTTACGTAGTCCACGTATTGATTTGTGTAAGTTAAATATTGTCTATTATCGTAAATAAACACTGCCAGGAGTCAAGCGATGATTTAGCTTGCCTTGCTTGTCCTATAAGTCCAGGTAGATGTCATACGAGAGTGTGCTTCCTGGCGTTGTCCTGTTGGGATTGTGGCACCATACACCATTTTGTCTTGTCTTTCCCTTCATAATAATTAGCACTAGCCTCTAATGCTCCTTGTTCATCAGCATCACCGTTACCATCTTTTTGTTCTGTTTCCAAGTCACCATCTCTTGATTCCAGAAGATCGTCACTGTTTGTGTCACTTTCGTCTTCAAAATTCTCATGTGACACATCGTCATCTTCATCCAGCAACAGTCGTTGGACATCCTCCACATCTTCTACTCTGTCTGAGTTAAAATATTCCTTCCTACTGGCCATAATGTACGGTAAATCTAAAATATCAAATCAGTTGAGATCCGACAGAAGGTTAAAAAATGAAAGTGAAAAGGCACTTGAATTAAGTTGAAAGATTTTTATTCTTTGTATTCAAATGGTAGGGTGAAATCTTATCCACTAATGATATAAAAGAAAGGAAAAATATATTAGAAAAATGCAGGAAATATTAAACAAATTTAAGGAATGTAAAATATTAAATGAAAAGAATGAAAGAAAGAATTGAAGAGAAATAAGTCAAATTGTGGCTCATCTTACGTAACCAAGTGTTGGACGTATTAGTAAAATAACGTGCTAGGAAGCAAAGGACATTTAAAAAAAATTATAGACATTATAAGGAAAAATTACTAAGGTTTAATGAAAAGTATTAAGAATGGAGGGAAACTTAAGGTGGGGCTGAAGAATGAGGGAATGGGGGTAAATGCTGAGGAGAGGCGGAATGAATAGAATGGAAGATTGAATTTAGATTGGTTAAATTAAAATTTTTAAGAATAATGATAAAAAGATCTAATAGAAGGTTGGTTTTTTCACATATTTCATTTTGGTTGTAATTGGAGTTAAAATGTATGAAAAAATTCTCTGTTATATCAAGTAATTGGCCTTTTTATAATGTTTTAAGAATTCTTAAATCTTGTTGAATACTGGTGAAATTATGGTTATAGTCATGCATATGTTGATCTACAGCCAAAAATTTATTGTATTTAATGGCATTCTTATGTTCCGAGTATCTAGTGATGAAGTTTCTCCCTGTTTGTCTGATGTAAGAAAAATTGCAATCAATACATTTGAATCTATAAACACTTGATTTAGAAAAACAATTAAATTTATTAATAGAGGTGGAGTTGTATAAGATATCAGAATTCTTATTACTAGTTTTGAATGCTATATTGATATTGTATTTTTTTTAAAGTGTTAGTGATTTTGTAAATGTCGTCCTTAAAAGTAAAGGTTGAAATTATTGAGGTATTAGATTTATCTTTTATTAAAGTAGTTGAGGGTGATGTCTGTATTTATTAATTATTCTATTAATGAAAAAATTGTTGTATCCATTTGATTTTGCGACAAAATGAATGGTTGAAGGTTAGGTCAAATGTTCCACCTTTACAATACTAAGATTCTTTATTAACTAAATATTTACATGATTTTTAATTATATCGGGACATGTTTCGTCTACCTTGTAGACATCATCAGCCATAAAAACTTTTGAGAAAAAGCTACAAGGACAAGGACAAAGTAACACATTAAAATAATTCGGGTAACCGAATATGTCATTTAAAATGGTGAAGAATTCAGAACTGTTTTGAGCACAGCACTTAAGAATATCGTTGACATTAAAATTAAAATTGTCCACATGGGATGATACAGTAAAAACTTGCGTTAAAATTCTTCTTTTTTGTGTGATGTGTTAATATATAATATTCTGTTATGTCGTGAAGGCTTGATAATGAATTGCACAATGTTCATTCCAATAGGATAATAACGATGTATAAGAAATACAGCGAGCATATGTTAAAGCCGTCTTATTGGTGTAGTATTGGCATTTCCTGTTGAGAAGTTGGGTGGAAAATTTGAACGTGATGACGTAATGTGGAATGTGCAGTAGAGGGCCCTAGAATAAGAAAGATAGCTGTTGTTAGTGTTAAAATAGGCAAGTTTTTGTGTCTTGAGATGTAAAGTAATGAAAATGAGAAGTGCGGCACATCTGATTACTTACGTTCTCGCCTGTCTGACAGCGACTAGTTCAGTGTGGAAGCCTGTGGTTGACTGAGAGCGAACTATGGAGGTCGTGTGTGAAGGGAGCCGCCATGAGGGGAAATTAGGGGAAGGTTAGGATCAATAGGCGGGAAGCCGTCACATGGAAGCTTGTTATTGGATTTGTTAAAGTAAGAACTATTGAGCAATGCCTCAAAAATTACGTTCGCAGTTTCGGAAATTTCATTTAAATTGTGAAAAGGATTGCATTTATGATCTATATTAATATAGATGTTTTCTAAAACATTGAGTAAAGTGCTTTTGCTATGAAAATAAAGAATTTTTAAGTCCTGTTCTATGGAAGTGAAGGAATGATTGGATTCTGTCATGTGAGTACTCATGGCGGAGTACCTTCTATGTTTAGCGGCGTTGATATGTTCCTTATATCTAACTGAAAAGCCTCTTCCGGTTTGCCCAATGTAGCTCGCGGAACATTGGTTACACTTTAACTTATAAACGCCTGACCTATTATATTTATTCGTAGTGTTGTTAATTTTATGTTGGTTGTAAAAAAGATTAGTATTATTGTTGACTGTTTTAAAAGCAATGTTGATCTTATGTTTCTTGAGGGTGTTGGTGATATCATAAATCTTACTATTTGTATAAGTGAAAGTGGCATATTTGTCTGTTTTTCTTTTTGTTTCTCTAAGTAAAGTTGAACTGGATTTGTTAGTAACTTTATTGATTATCCTGTCAATGAAATGCCTGCTAAAACCATTTTTACTCGCTATTAAGCGGATAAAATCAAGTTCTTTTTTACGATTAGCATTTGATAAAGGGACGTGAAAAGCTCTGTGGATTAAACTATAAAATGTTGCTCTTTTTTGAGATTCCGGATGCGTTGAGTCTTGTCGAATAGTATTAATAGTTTGGGTGGGCTTCCTAAATATGGTATAAGAGAATTTGTTGGAGCTATTGTTAATAGTGACATCTAAGAAGTTTAATGAATTATTGACTTCCGCTTCGGAAGTAAACTTGATCCATGGATCAACTGCATTCAACTGTTCAAGAACGATATCACCGTTGGAGACGTTGTGATCTATTAAAGTAAATGTATCATCAACAAAGCGTGTCCAGAATAAGATACCTTTAATTTTGTTAAGAATTTTGGAATTTTCCAAGTGGTCTAAATAAATTTCTGCCATTATTCCTGAAGCCGGGGAGCCCATAGGAAGACTATCCTGCTTATAAATTTTCCCATTAAAAGTGAAATAGTTGTTGGAAGTTACAAATTCTAAAATATTTAAAAATTCTTCTATTTCTTGTATGCTTAATTTTCTGTGTTTTAGAAAATTATCCTTGATGATCTTTAAAGTTTTCTTGACTGGTATATTGGAATACATGTTTTTAATGTCAAATGAGTACATTTTTTGTTGCGGCTGTAATTCTAGGTTTTTTGTCAAATTACAAAATTCTATAGAATTCTTGATGGAGTTGGGATTTTCAAATTTGTAGTATTTCTTCAAGAAATTATGAATAAATTTGGAAGTTTTGTAAGTCGGGCTGTTCCTGTAGTTAACTATGGGTCTTATGGGAATATCTATTTTGTGGACTTTAGGCAATGCTTTAGCTGTGGGGATACTGGGATTCATATTAATGAGTTTTTGAGAATCATGTTCAGTAAGAATAAAGGACGTTTGTTTCAATAATTGTTTTAAGTTTTTTTGGATATTGTTAGTAGGATCTTTTTTTATCAGTGTAAAAGAGTTATCAGAAAAGAAGGTTTCAGTTTTTTGCACGTAAGTTTCTTTGTTCATAATAACTGTGGCATTGCCATTGTCCGCTTTCGTAACTATTAGATCATTTTCGTTAATCTTCTCTTTTAACGAGTCTATGGCTTTTTTGGGAAATAAAGGAGCTGTAGATTTGCTGACTTTAATTAAATTAGAAATTTTTTTGCGAATATTAAGTCTGATTTCTGTTTGGCTGTCAATTGGTAGTTTTTGTATGGCGTTTTCAGTTTCGGCAGTGATAGTAATGGCATCTTTCAACTTAAAAGCAGTAGGCCAATTGAATTTAGGGCCCTTCTCTAAAATTTCGATATCCGAAGCGCTAAGTTGGGCATTAGAAAGATTTATAACCGGATCATGGAACTTCACGTCTTCCGAGTCGGAATCGTTGATGTGCCTATTGTATGGAAGGAAGTTTTTATTGTGACTATTATTACGCAAAAGTGAGTTGAATTTGTTGTCTAAAGTGGCCTGTTTTTTGACAATTACATTCTCTATCTTCGTAAGAGCGAATTTCTGAAAAGAATCCCATTCTAGAGGGGTTAGGGAGGACGAAGCAAACAGATGTGCTTCATATAACTTTGTGTTAAGTAAAGATTTTTTCCTGTGTAGAAACTTAATTTCATTCCTGATCCATAATGAATTAGACCTAGATTGGGTTTTTCTGTGCCAATAAGAACTGTTGTTCTTATTTTGATTGAACTTCAAAAAATTTGGAATGAGTCCATTATGTAAACATTTCTTCCATAGTTCGCTCTCAGTCAACCACAGGCTTCCACACTGAACTAGTCGCTGTCAGACAGGCGAGAACGTAAGTAATCAGATGTGCCGCACTTCTCATTTTCATTACTTTACATCTCAAGACACAAAAACTTGCCTATTTTAACACTAACAACAGCTATCTTTCTTATTCTAGGGCCCTCTACTGCACATTCCACATTACGTCATCACGTTCAAATTTTCCACCTAACTTCTCAACAGGAAATGCCAATACTACACCAATAAGACGGCTTTAACATATGCTCGCTGTATTTCTTATACATCGTTATTATCCTATTGGAATGAACATTGTGCAATTCATTATCAAGCCTTCACGACATAACAGAATATTATATATTAACACATCACACAAAAAAGAAGAATTTTAACGCAAGTTTTTACTGTATCATCCCATGTGGACAATTTTAATTTTAATGTCAACGATATTCTTAAGTGCTGTGCTCAAAACAGTTCTGAATTCTTCACCATTTTAAATGACATATTCGGTTACCCGAATTATTTTAATGTGTTACTTTGTCCTTGTCCTTGTAGCTTTTTCTCAAAAGTTTTTATGGCTGATGATGTCTACAAGGTAGACGAAACATGTCCCGATATAATTAAAAATCATGTAAATATTTAGTTAATAAAGAATCTTAGTATTGTAAAGGTGGAACATTTGACCTAACCTTCAACGTATACTCACGACAATACGGGCTTTATAATGAAGTTTATTTTATGTAAAAATGAATGGTATTTAATTCATATATTAGATCTTGTTGGAACATTGGAACAGTGAAAGCTCTATGAACTAAACTATTGTAAGTAGTCTGTTTATAGGTTATTGGGTGATTTGAATCGTGACGGATTGCGGTACTAGTTTGAGTAGGTTTTCTGAAGATTTTATAACCTAATGAGGTTGTATTTCCAGTGGTTAGGTCTAAATAATTAATCTTTCGTTCTAGTTTGGATTCAAGTGTAAATTTAATGTGGGGGTCTATATTATTCAGATTTAGAAGAGTGGACTTCGCACTACAAATTTTTTCATCTACAATAACTAGGATATCATCGACGTATCTGACCCAAAAAAGAATATTATTAAAATTTAGGTTATTTTCAATCTTGTTGTGTTCTAAGAAATCTAGGTAAATTTCTGCTAGCATGCCTGAAGCAGGTGAGCCCATAGCCAAACCTTTTTGTTTGTATATGACATTGTCAAAAGTGAAGAAATTGTTATCTAGGACTAATTTCAAAACTGAAATGAAATCTTTGATTTCTAATTTACTTAGATGACTGTATTGAGTTAAATTATTTTCAATAATGGGGTAGAGTTTGGATATTTGTATACTAGGGTACATGTTAATGATATCAAAAGAGTGAAGTGAGTGATGAGGTTGGATATTGAAATTACTTAACTTATTAATTAGATCTGATGTGTTTATGATGGATTTGTTGGACATAAATGATAATTATTTCTGAGAAATTTTTGAATAAATTGTGAAATTTTATATAAAGGGCTTGGCCTAAAATTAATTATAGGAAAAATGGGTACATTAGCTTTATGTATTTTTGGAAGAGCTTTAGCTGTAGGGAAACTTTGATTCATGCTTATTAATTTATTTTTCTCTTGGTCTGTGAATAGGAAAGGGGGTGTTCTTTAAGGTTTGTTTTAATGATCTCTGAATTTTCTGGGTAGGACCTTTTTTGACTATGGAAATGAAACCATCAGAAAAGAAATTATTTGTTTTGTTTATGTAATCAGTTTTATCCATTAGAATGGTAGTATTTCCTTTGTCAGCTTTGGTGATATTAAGATTACTGTCATTAATTTTCTTTTTAAGAGCAAATAAATGATGATGTTTAACGGAAAGCTCTTTAGAAGTGTTATGAGAAAATAGGTAAATGTATTTGTTATCTTGTAGGAGAATGTGGTTCATTTTCTTTTTAATTTCTGTTTTTAATTCATCTTGTTTGTCAATAGCAGCTTTATTAATGGCTAATTCAGATTCGGTGATTAAAATTGTGGCAACGTTGAATAAATTAACGTTGGGCCAATTATGTTATGGGCCTTTAAATAAAATTGAATTTTCAATATCACCTAATTGCACATTGCATAAATTGATGACTGGTGGATGAATTTGTTCATAAGTGTTTAAGGGTGTGATGGTTGATTTGAATTTGTTGTGAGAGTTGGAGTTTTTTAGGGAATTAAGTTTTCTAACTAATATTTGCTGTTTTTTGGATAGTTCATTACATAATTTATCATCAATGTGGGATTGGAAAAGATACCATTAAGCAATGGACAACAACTTGGTTACCTCAAGATGAGCCTCATATAATTTAAGATTTAGTAAAGATTTCTTCCTGTATAAGAATTTAATTTCATCTCTCAGCCATATTTTATTAGTTTTGATATGGGCCCAAATCGTACCTGAATACTAAAAGACTTCTTCCTCACATATATTCCCACAGCTAAGTGAACAAAAGTGTTGACAATACAGATTAATTATGAAGATCATTTCTTGTAACAATACATAAACTGTGATGTTATTAAGGATATTTTGAGGGTAAAGTGTATAAATTACGACTATTTGTTTGTAAGACTTTATTAAGACTTTATTTTTAAGAATATCTTAACTACTGTCAACCATCTCGCTCATATTTCCTACATCATCCTCACATTCATTTGTAATTTATTTTTTTAAAAATCAACCACAATTAAGAACAATCAGGATCCTGATTTTTATCTTTCAGATTGAGATTAAGGCCGAAGATGCCCTTAAATAAAGGGCGAAACATGTCCCTATAATTTTATTCACAGATTTTAATTCTTAATTAAAATCACTTTTTATGTACTGAATAGGTGGAATAAATAAACTTTAATATTTCTTTGACTTTATAGTACAATTCAATACGGACCAAAATATGAGAATTATAACATGTAACCAAAGCTGATGCCGTTCAATGTATTCAGGTGATTAGCACCAGGTGTTGTCTATCCTAGTAACACCACTACTGTTACCATGTACTGTGTCAAAATTGTTGAAATGCACCAGAAGTTATGTAAAAAGCAGCCAACTTTGACCAGTAGGAAGCGTCCTCTGATCTTAGCAGACAGCACTAAATTCCATGTGGCAAAAATAACACAACATAATTCAAGCAAACTGAAACATTAAGTACATAACCCCTACTCTCATACTCTCCATATACTCCTCACTTAGCATCCAGACTACCACATAGACAGGATGTTCAAAAACTAGGATGATGCAGAATGTGCCTATGGGACCTCACTGCTTCACATGGGACATTATGAATTGTAGACAGAAATGCCAAATGTTTATCACCTTGACCTACCTCTTAAAAAGGAAAGTAAACTAGTAAATTGTTAGTGGCTTCACGTCGCACCAACACAGATATATCTTATGGCGACGATGGGATAGGAAAGGCCTAGGAGTTGGAAGGAAGCGGTCGTGGCCTTAATTAAAGTACAGCCCCAACATTTGCCTGTGAAAATGGGAAACCACGGAAAACCATCTTCAGGGCTGCCGACAGTGGGATTTGAACCCACTATCTCCCGGATACAAGCTCACAGCCGCGCGCCTCTAACCACACGACCAACTCGCCCAGTAAACCAGTAAAATGCATATTTCTGTAAACAATAAAACATTTAAATCACTGAGTATAGGTTTTCTCAGTATGCACAGTAACTCAGTCCTTGAAGTTTATAAAATAAATCATTAAACTACTGTATTAAGAAAATAAAGCCTAATGTAAACATTCTAATACCTGGTATAACAGTAATATGACTTCCAATCTCAATAGGTTTCTTCTTTTGTTCTTTTCGCTCTGCTTTGCTATTTTTGTCACCATCATTCTGAGCTTCGTTAGCATATTTTATATTCCCAACGACTTCCTCAGACGTTTCACATTTTGCAGCCTTACTTGACTTACCAATATCAGATTTAACAAGTCCATTAAAGAGTTCAAACTTTATCTCATTATCATCTGGAATCTGATATGAGGAGTCACTGAAGTTGGATGCAGATACTGACAAATCTTCAACATTTTTGTTAGGTTTTCCTGTAACAATACATACGGATTTAAAATATTTTAATTATTAAGGACCATCTTAATGGCTCGGATGAAATACATTTCTCTTGAAATGTTCCACAATAGTTACCTGTTTTTGAACAAGCAACACAACCGTTTTCCTCGAGTACTAAGCACAATCGGCATTTCTTATGTCCACAAGCATCTTGAACCAGACGGCAATTCGCAGTATTAAGAGTGTTGCAGCATTGAGGACAAACTTCCATGCCAACCCTGCAGAAAACATGAAGAGTAAAATAAAGCAGATCTTCCAAGTCAAAGAATAAATGCAGTCACTAAAAAAATAAGAGAATGAGCGCATGGTACTGTATATTCCTCACATCTACAGTAATATTTTATCAGACTTATTTTAATTACAGTAAATCCTCGATAAGACATTGTCCAAGGGACCACAAGAATATTGTGTATTAAATGAGATGACAAATTAAGTGGGAGGAAACTAAGCAATAAATTATGTCATTTGTATGTTTCTCACTGTAAAGGAGATTATACACTGATGTATCTATCATTTTACTGAAATACAGCAGTTAAATAAAATACAGTACACACTATTGCAGTTACAGTATTACATCCTCCTAATGTCACAGCTGCAATAATTGAATCTTCCTAATGTAGACCATGGAATTTCTAATGATTCAGCAAGCTGTTTCTGGTTAAGATTAGTGTTTTCATCATGCTTTTGCAAAATGTCCAATTTATCCAATAAGTAAAAAACCTTCCTTTTCACATTCATAATCGCAGACAAGCTTCAATACACTGAACATAACTGAAAGGCAATCTTAGAAATGCCCAGGTAAACCAGAAAGGGATATGATGAAGAGGTTTCTTCTCTCACTTCCTTGTCCACAATTTCTAAAATCATATGGAACAAACTGTTTCTAAGAAATCCTAAATTGGTCTTTCCTCGCCTCTATGCACTCTGTACACAATGCACACTCCCCGTGATGAGATTAAGATAAACTGATTGCAAGGTCTGAATGTCAATACTCTATCTAGCCTTCAGCTCCATGTAAAGTTTACAGTTTTCTCAGGCCTCTAGGTACACTTGTGATAGGGGAGTAAAATTTTTCATTTCTTCTGAACTTTGCTAAAAATACCAAAGAATATTCCCTCAATAAAGAGTGTCTTAAATGAGAGTGAAGTGCAATATAAGGGGGCATCGTATAATGGCTCCCTACAGGAAATGTCTACGGACCGGGCCAAACAGGCGTATTACCTGGGATAACATAATCAAATCTAAAAATCAAATCAAAATCTCTTTATTTGCAAATGAGGTGTCTACCTCGGTGGCAAATGGTACACTAAAATACATTATTGTCAAGCACTAAATATTAAATTAACAAGAGAAGAAAATTTTTCCTATAATACAATATTATACAATTTACGCTAACAATGTTTTCTATTAAACACACAGCTCATCCTTAATAAATTTATATTGTTTACAAAATTCTAATTATAATGTCTCCTGTACTACTTACAAATATAGTCAACTGATATACAGTATGTGGAATTGCTTCAAATGATACTATAAAACTGGTATAACATTAATATTTACATTGCATTTATTTATTTACTATTTTTTTTTTTTTTTTTACCCGTTCTGGATCCTAAGTAGCATAACGACCTGCTGCGTCTTAACCAGAGCCCCTTTTGCCACCACTTTTCAGGGTTCCTGAAGGGCCTTCACAGCTACCGTAGCGGTCCCAGGGCCTTCGAAGTTCCCACTGTACTTCACCCCTACAGGCAGTCCCCTACTTTGGCTGTCCAAACTCCTTAGACCAGGGGATGGAATTAATTTATTCACACACATTTTTTTATTTACAATAACCTGCACCGGTCGAATGCCCTCTAACACTTCATTTATTTTCTCTGTTGCTGTTTATTCTCTTCTTGAATATCTGTACAGATTTTGGAAAAGGATCAAACACTATCCCTGGTAAACTGTTCCACTCCTTCACACCCTTCCCAATGAATGAAAATTTACCCCAATCGCTTCTGCTAAAATTCCTTCTAATTTTATATTTGTGGTCAGTCCTGCCGATATAATTATTTTCCAACTGAAGCCTCTCACGGATATCTCCCCATGCTTCTTCTCCTGTATAGGCTCTATATAATCCTGTAAGTCTAGTTTTCTCCGTTCTCTTACTTAAAGTTTCCCACCCAAGTTCCTTTAACATTTCTGATACACTACTCTTTCTCCTGAAATCCCCTGTTACAAATCTTGCTGCTTTCCTCTGCACACTATCTATTTCTTTTATTAGGTATTCTTGGTGAGGATCCCAAACACTGTTTGCATTTTCCAATAATGGACGAACCATACTCAAGTAACTTTTTTCTTTTAATTCTTTGTTGCATCCTTTAAGTAGTCTCATTATGACATGTAATGATCTGTATGCTTTCCCAACAATGTCATCAATATGACCCTTCCAGTGCAAATTACTTTCAAATCTCACACCTAAGTATTTGCACTTGCCATCTTTTGGGATAACTACCTCATCCAAAGTATATTCAAATTCAGTTTTAAAGCTCCTGTTTGTAAAGGTTGTAACAGTTGATTTGCCTCCATTAACCTTCATATTATTTTCTTCAACCCATTGTTGGATACTTTCAAGGTCCCTTTGTAATTCTGAACAATCCTCAATGTTGTTTATTTCTCTATAAACAATTCTATAAATAATTCATAAACAGGAGTGTCTTATTGAGATATTACAGTATTATCAAAATATAATTCATCTGCCATGTAGATACAAACCCTGCAGATACCCACTACCTGCAAGGAACTTATAATATGATGCACTCATTCCTTTTTTTTTAAGTAACTGTAGGGTCAGATACCCATTTTTGATATTAAGCTACTCAAGTAGCGGTTGGATCTTGGTGAAAGCACCAGGTGTAGTCTATTCTAGTAACACCACTACCGCTAATTAAAAAAAAGATCTGACCTGATAGTGGTGATAATTGTAGTTTTCAGAGGAATTACAACTGGGCGACCATCCTCTCTTAACAAACTAAGCATAAAGCAAAATTATATTTAAAAAAATCAATGAATGAATTCTGAAAATGAAAAGAATAAAAGCAAATGATGATGTCAGCAGTATTCTTGACATCAGCTAATTAGAATTTAAATGTTTCTAGTTGCAACCTTACCAAACAGTACACAAAACGACAAATGAAAAGCACAAACATCAAAATGAAAACAAACACAATACTTATCGTAAGGGCAGTGGCACAAAATATGAAGCGTGGAGGCCAAAAGCATGAATGAAGAAAGGCCAGGACCTTACTCTAACGTTTAACAGGTTGCCAGGTCAATATTACTAACTACTAAATAACACACAAGATTAAATTTAAAATAAGGAATATTTACTAAATAAAATTTGAAAATCGGTATAATATAGGAACAATTATATATATTCCTTTATCTTAAAAAAATTAAAACGCAATTAAAATAAAAGGGAGAAACAGTATTTTAAACTGAAATTTAAATTAAGATCAAATGAAGCTGACATTAACATAGGCTTCCACCAAAATTTAAGTTGGAAAATTCATAACTAATACCATTAAATAAAATATTCAATTACATTACCTTAATGTACAGAAACATTGAAATTTTTTTCTTTTAAAAACTGGTTGCAACCAGAAACCTTGGAACGATAACTCTAGGAAATTATTTCATGGAAATTCATTTAAAATATAAAATATAATCAGTATGCGGGCCCGCGACTATAAATACTGTTTAAAATTGAAATTTGCTACACTACTAACGAATAAGAGGACACACGCAAAGGTACACACAATAATACGCGTACAATAATAAATCAGTGGCTCCAACCGCGAATTAAAATCTACATAATTAAAGGAAACCAGATTAAATTATAATAAAACAAAGGTGGAAAACTATCCCAACCAAATAAAATATATCAATGGAAAAGATACATAATATGTTCCCACATAATAATAGAACTCGAAGCACACCCCAGGGGTGACATTCACCGACGCCAAGCCATCATCTCATAATAATCATCAAAAGCCACCAAAATTAATAACGTGTCATCAGATAAGATAAGAAAGGGATGACCATTACGTAATAATCCACAAAGGCAAGGAACTCAAACAATGGGTAGTATGTGACAAGTAAACGTTAAGAAAATGGCATAAATTAAGTTAAATATCGACCAGCAAATGTCAATTTTTCACAGACTTGACGTTATTAAAAAAAAAGAAAATATTATTTACGCAAGAGGTGATAGTTAGAAATAACATTAACTTTTGTTGAACAGTTCGCCTACAGCTTAGGTAATGTAGAACAAAAGGGGGCTTTGGATTACGCTAGAATACGTACATGAGGTGTCACTAATTAAAGGCCGAACAATGCAAATAACGGTCACATACAAATAATCCGCCAAGAAGGCAATAGCAACAGATAGAAGTTAATTACAAACGACGTAGAAAAATATTAGGGAGGAAAATCAACACCGAAAGGAAATAACAGAATAATAATAATAATAATAATAATAATAATAATAATAATAATAATAATAATAATAATAATAATAATAATAATAATAATAATAATAATAATCTCGACGATAATAATAACAATAAACATCTCAAGAATGGGTAGGCAAACAAGGTACGAACCACAACAAAGTAAGATTAAACAACTCGCACAAAATACAACCTCATAGACGCATAACTAGCGATTCCAAATTCCCACATAATTAGTTACATACTTTTACGAATTTACTGTATAACCGATACAATGAATTTGTTTCCAGATGTTTACAGTTTTTAATTAACGAACCAAAGTTTCGAAGTATGTGCTCCTTGGCAGTACGAGATCATTTGCATAATGCAGACTTTTCCAGTACTTACTTAAATAGAGTTATCCAATACCAATACTTGCCATATTGCTTAGCAGTTAATACACACACAAGGTTTTCTTCTTACACTAGTACCATACATACGGATTCGAGCACGATACATATTCAAAAGATCAAGGGCGAAGCCCTGACATCTTCACATTTATCCTGACGAGAAATTCGGCATTACTAGCACTCTCCCACTGCACCAAGATGTCTTTTTACGAGTGCGGCTAAGACCAGCCATGTTGAACGCTCCAACAAACAGCCAGAGTGGCTCGCTCTCCCTGAGCATGCCGAAAGTTCACATCTGCTCCCAGTCATCAAAGTTGCACACTGCGCATGGCGCACGGCCATCGATCAAAATCGACCCACTCAGATTAATCCAGCAAATACGTAACAATAAGAGAAATAGTTTGAATTAAGTGTGCATGGAAAATTCCACAACTAGATGAGAGTTTCAAACAATGAACGATAGATAACGTCTCGTTTCACGAGTACACATGCCAGAGACATAAATA
This sequence comes from Anabrus simplex, assembly GCF_040414725.1. Lineage (NCBI taxonomy): Eukaryota > Metazoa > Arthropoda > Insecta > Orthoptera > Tettigoniidae > Anabrus > Anabrus simplex. Next base: position 226,057,530 of record NC_090267.1, read on the forward strand.
AATATTCGTAGGTGTTTTCAAGTAGTAATTCCATTATGCCAAATAAATATTAGTTCCCATATTCACGTTACAAGCCTCCCCTCCTGAAGCCAGAACACAGGGGAGGTGCAAGTTCAGAGCCATGGATAGCATGCCATATGGTATAATTTCAAAGTCCAAACCAGATTGTCATACGTTGGATACAGGAAGAGACACACCAAATTTTTCAAGTCCAAATCACAAGCAATGGTCTTACTTGGTTGCAGGAAAGTTGACCTTCACACAATACTAGCAGATAAACATGTTGAGTGTGAACAGAATGGGATGCAATGTGGCCAGCGTCTCATCACACACCACACAAGTTGACAGTACATGATACAGTAGGTGATCATACCAGTACAGAGTGTAGTAGGCAACCATAGGTATTACACACATTCTTGCTCACTTAAAATAACTGCATGGCTGGAAAAGGGCGTGCGCAAAACCGTCTGCAACGAAATATGTGGGAGCAAAGAATAATGTTCCAGAAGACCGTAAATAATTTTGCAGGTCGAAATACACAACACACGCATTAATGGCGTAGTGGCATGACATATAACTAATCACTCGAACAGCCAAAACAAAGTAGCACTCGAAAATGTTTGAAGGAGGATACTGTTGAAAATTTAGATGTATAAGTTTCGATGTCTCTTGAAGCTTACAACCACAATGATTTATATGGTCTGTCAACAATAGTAATATCTGACAATGTATCTTGTGAATGAACAAAATTATTAAATGTAATTTTGAAAGAAATTAAGTATACATGACCATAAATATGTTTACAAAATTTTGATGATTAAGTGGGCTTAATTTGACTCAAGTGTACACGTCTAATGCGTTTGGCAATAGGGTCATTAACTAACAAGGATACTGGAGTTAAGAGCTCTAATACCATACAAGGACCGTGATAACGAGCTGCTAATGTAGTAGAAAATTTATTTACAGCTTTACTACTAGGATAAGATTTGACAAAAACAGTGTCACCCACAGATACATTGGTAGGCCTGCGTCCTTTGTCATACTTCTTTTGCACATTATCATAGGAAATAACAACTTTAGCTCTAGCTCTGTACCAGCTAATCCTAAGAAGTGTTGGGGAAAGAATGTTAATACCCCTACAAATATAGTTGTACATTGAATTTTTAATCATTTAGGGTTTTACGAATCTCCTCCGGATCTGGATCATCGGGGAGAAGAGAATCAATGTTAAACACATTAGAGATGGGGGAAAATGGGGTAAATCCAAGCATTAAAGACATGGGTGTTTGGCCATGAGATTCGTAAACTGAAGAATTAAATGCATAAGTAAGCCAATGAATGCAAGAATCCCATTTAGATTGATGGTTATGATGGTATGCAATGAGAGCAGCACGTAAGTTGCGGTTAACTCTTTCAGCAAAACTGGGGTTGGGGTAATAAGGTGTGGTGGTGACATGAGATATGGATAGATCAAAGCAGAATTTTCTAAACAGGTTACATGTGAAAGATCTAGCGTTGTCAGACACAATAAACTTAGGAGGACCAAATAAAGAAAAGATTGAATTGAGACAGGATATAGTAGTCTGAGCATCCATCTTTCTCGTCGGGAAAATCCAAGTAAAACGGGTAAAACTGTCAACACACACTAGTGCAAATCGATTTCCTTTAGAGCTTAATGGGAACACTCCGTCATAATCAATGAACAGTCTCTCCATTGGTTTAGTAGGGTGAAATGAGGACAACAACCCAACACGGGTATTCAAACTAGGTTTACTTATACTGCACAGTCTACAAGCTTCGACCATTTCCCTAATGTGAAAATCCATATTCTTCCATATGAAATGCGTTCAAATCTTTTGACGAGTTTTGAAAACACCTAAATGTCCTCCCATGGGGGAGTCATGGTAATACTTAAAGATTTCAGGGATGAGGATTTGAGGACACACAATTTTGTACTTATTGTCATGTCTAGCCTTGCAGCATAGGACATTGTTAACAAGCTTATAAGGCTTAACAACGTTACCATCTTCAAGTTGTTTAACAATGGAACTAATTTCAGGATCACTAGCTTGCAATTTTGACATATCATGGAACAGCAACGGGGAGTCAGTCAAGATAGCATTAATGCAATTGGATTGGCATGCAGAATGGTTAGGAAGGGAATTGACATCAAAATCAGAATGGTCGGGAGTCTTTTCACCAAACATCCGACTCAATCCATCAGCTACAACATTTTCAGTACCATGGATGTGGCGAACATCAAAATTAAAGGCGGAGATGCGGATTGCCCAACGGGTCAACCTACCCGTCCGCTTAGGTCTATTTAATACCCAACTAAGTGCCATGTTGTCAGTTTCATTTCATCTTAATTTAAATTTCAGTTTAAAATACTGTTTCTCCCTTTTATTTTATTTGCATTTCAATTTTTTTAAGAAAAAGGAATATATATATATTTAATTGTTCCTATATTATACCGATTTTCAAATTTTATTTACTAAGTAAATATTCCTTATTTTAACTTTAATCTTGTGTGTTATTTACTAGTTAGTAATATTGACCTGGCAACCTGTTAAACGTTAGAGGAAGGTCCTGGCCTTTCTTCATTCATGCTTTTGCCCTCCACGCTTCATATTTTGTGCTACTGCCCTTACGGTAAGTATTGTGTTTGTTTTCATTTTGATGTTTGTGCTTTTTCATTTGTCGTTTTGTGTACTGTTTGGTAAGGTTGCAGCAGTGTTTGGTAGCAGAGTATAAGCGAGTGTCAACTACGGGCTTATCCAGGTAGATTGGAAGACTTTCCTATCTCCGAAAGCGGAAGTACTACAGTGGATTGAAAAGTTGGACATTCAGATATAACAGATAGCACTAATGCCTGAAGTGAATCAATGTTTTTTGTTATTGTGTATATATTGTATATTATGTAACTTATATAATTTCCTTGCCATACGCTAATAATAATAATAATAATAATAATAATAATAATAATAATAATAATAATAATAATAATAATAATAATAATAATACTTGTCTGATGTAATGAAAGATATGTTATAGCCACATGTATGTATTCGTAGTGCTTCATATCCAAATAAATGGATAGAAAGGGGCGGCCCTGTTCACTGGCCCACCAGATGACCCAATTTAACAGCACTTGACTTCTTCCTGTCGGGTCACTTCAAGCAGGTAGTGTATGCACAGGAGCCTGAAGATTCTGGTCACCATTGACAACTGATCACAGAGACATGCAAGCTGTTACACCTGACATGTTACAACATGCAAGAATTTTTTTAAAATGTCATGCTGAAATCTGCATAAAGCAAGGTGGTCAACATTTCGAACACTTGTTACACTGAATATGCAGGGTACCCTACTTCCTGCCTATAGACCATCATGTCGTAGTCCAACCTGGCTTCATAACATCGGATAAAAATAGTCCTTTTCATTCAGGACCAAATAAAAATTCAATCTTTAGAACAGGATAACATGTGGCTATATTACAGTCACTGTAAGCAGCGTTAATGGGAAAAGACAAAAAAAAGGTGTACCAGCCTCTGAATCAAACCTACTACCATACAGCTTGGCTGATACAATAGCAGTGATACGTGATTTAGACACCTTAGCTACCGCGAGCCGTGCTGCATACCTAGCATGTTGTAGTTCTTATAGACACTTCCTGACCAAACGTAAGACAGTGTTATTCACAGCTGTGATCGTTTTACCTATTCATTATAGTTTAAATAATAGAAATAACACTGCTGTTAATGATTTCTACCATATTCGTGAGCATTATATAAACTGTATAGTTGTACTAAGGCCATACCAAGGAGCAGATACTAATGTTTTTCGTATGACTATGATATTATACGCGTTAGTTGGGTTACCTACCTCCGTAAAAAATAAGGGGGTGGTGAACGACTCAGTATACATATATTTTTCGTATCATGCGAATAAAACTCATACCTCGTGTGGTATTTCTTTCAAATTTGGTTATTTAGATTATACACTAAACTAGGGATAGTTATTATGCTATATGATTTCAAGAAGTCTCAAAGTACTGAACTATTAACCACTTCATAACAATTACCGTATGCCTTTGCTGGCGGGACCTAGTGTTACAGCGCACTATACCAGAAGGTATAGGCTAGAGCAATTTTTTTACTTTCATTGACTTGTCTCAGTCTTATCCTTGGCTTTGATAATGTGAAAGTGACCGAGGTATGAGCGATGATAGTAATGCCATTCCTTATGCAGTCAGTCCCTGCTATGAATGGTGTGAAAAGGTTGATGCATGCATTTCGGTGGGCTTGGCAGAGTGACATGTAATAGCAACTTCTGGTTTGGTAAGGAAAGCAACGGGAAACTACCCCACTCATTTTGCTAGTACACCTCTTCAGTGATGCCTAGGCCACTATGACGGCTGATGGCAGAGCTGTTGAGGATCGATGATGATGATGATGATGATGCTTGTTGTTTTAAGGGGCCTAACATCTAGGTCATCGGCCCCTGATGGTACGAAATGAGACGAAATGCAATGAAAAAATAAAATCCCCTACTGACCAGAATTCAAAGCGTGAGGACAAAAAATGAATGGATGGATATGAATTTAAAACAATCAGTGGAGCCGACCCGCAATGCCTCAGTCTCATAAACTGACGGAAAACAATAGTAATACTGACCAAGGGACTGCTCCTATAGCTCAATACTGAATCGGTAATGCTTGCAAGCTAAAGGGGTCCAAAATATAGGTTATCGGCCTCTCATAATGGTACTTATCACTTGGAAAGTAGAACCATGGTATTTGTCATGGTGCAGTACTAATCAAAGTATCGTAGACTTGCGGTATTCCACACATTATGGTACTACTGACAGGTTATGAAATTCGCACATGTAATACAGACCTATGGTGTTCCGCACATAGCGGCACCATTTACAGGCAACGCAAACCTATGGTTTTCATCACAGGGACTCGTACTATCCCGTGGTGTTCCTTATATAGTGGGTACTAATCATAGGCAAGCCAGAACCTTGGTGTCGCTCATATAGTGCTACTAATCACAGGTACCATAAAAGTCTGTCCGTGCGGTGCTCCTGCGCGCTACTAATCACAAACCTATTTGGTACCTAACATAGTGGAACTACGCACAAGTAATAGCGACCCATGGTGTTCCCCGCGTGGTGGTACTGATCACAAGTAGTTTCAATGTTCTAATCCAATCATCCCTTGGTCGCCCCTTTTAGTCGCCTCTTACGACAGGCAGAGGATACCGTGGGGTGTATTCTTCGTCTGCGTCCCCCACCCACAGCGGGTTGTGTTTTTGGTCCGCGAATTTGTATTTTATTACCCTCAAGTCCGCCGGCAAGCCGGTTAGGACCCCCCTATCCGCCACCTGGGACGCGCGACGTGGGAGTATCACCTCTCCCCCTGCTATGCCAGCGTAGTAGGTTCGTGGCTGTTGAGGATCCAGCCAGCCTTAGGGCTGAGGACTGAACATACATACATACATACATACATACATACATACATACATACATACATACATACATACATACACACATACATAACAGAACAATTAACGACAATGCTGGAAGTAATGGGCTGTACTTTTATATATGGATATAACATGACAATAAATTCAGACAGAACAAAACTAATGGTGATAAGTAAGCAACAAAGAAAAATAAAGATAGCTCTACGTAGGAGCTAGCTGTAATGTTGAAGAGTTTTCTTACTTAGGAAGCAAAATAACAGCTAATAACCAAAGTAAGAGACATCTGGTCAGTAGAAAAGCGGCTGGAATTGATCAGATTTCTGGGGATATACTAAAGACAATGGGTTGGAATGTAGTACCATATCTGAAGTACTTATTTGATTATTGTTTGGTCGAAGGAGCTATACCAGATGAATGGAGAGTTGCTATAATAGCCCCTGTGTATAAAGGAAAGGGTGATAGATATAAAGCTGAAAATTACAGGCCAGTAAGTTTGACATGCATTGTATGTAACCTTTGGGAAGGCATTCTTTCTGATTATATTAGACATGTTTGTGAAATTAATAACTGGTTCGATAGAAGGCAATTCGGTTTTAGGAAAGGTTATTCCACTGAAGCTCAACTTGTAGGATTCCAGCAAGATATAGCAGATATCTTGGATTCTGGAGGTCAAATGGACTGTATCGCGATTGACATGTCTAAAGCATTTGATAGGGTGGATCATGGGAGACTACTGGCAAAAATGAGTGCAATTGGACTAGACAAAAGAGTGACTGAATGGGTTGCTATATTTCTAGAAAATAGGTCTCAGAGAGTTAAGAGTAGGTGAAGCTTTATCTGACCCTGTAATAGTTGAGAGGGGAGTTCCTCAGGGCAGTGTTATCGGACCTTTATGTTTTCTTATATATATATAAATGATATGAGTAAAGGAGTGGAATCGGAGGTAAGGCTTTTTGCGGATGATGTTATTCTCTATAGAGTGATAAATAAGTTACAAGATTGTGAGCAACTGCAGTGTGACCTCGAAAATGTTGCGAGATGGACAGCAGGCAATGGTATGTTGATAAACGGGGTTAAAAGTCAGGTTGTGAGTTTCACAAATAGGAAAAGTCCTCTCAGTTTTAATTACTGCGTTGATGGGGTGAAAGTTCCTTTTGGGGATCATTGTAAGTATCTAGGTGTTAATATAAGGAAAGATCTTCATTGGGGTAATCACATAAATGGGATTGTAAATAAAGGGTACAGATCTCTGCACATGGTTATGAGGGTGTTTAGGGGTTGTAGTAAGGATGTAAAGGAGAGGGCATATAAGTCTCTGGTAAGACCCCAACTAGAGTATGGTTCCAGTGTATGGGACCCTCACCAGGATTACCTGATTCAAGAACTGGAAAAAATCCAAAGAAAAGCAGCTCGATTTGTTCTGGGTGATTTCCGACAAAAGAGTAGCGTTACAAAAATGTTGCAATGTTTGGGTTGGGAAGAATTGAGAGAAAGAAGAAGAGCTGCTAGACTAAGTGGTATGTTCCGAGCTGTCAGCGGAGAGATGGCGTGGAATGACATTAGTAGACGAATAGGTTTGAATGGCGTTTATAAAAGTAGGAAAGATCACGATATGAAGATAAAGTTGGAATTCAAGAGGACAGACTGGGGCAAATATTCATTTATAGGAAGGTGAGTTAGGGATTGGAATAACTTACCAAGGGAGATGTTCAATAAATTTCCAATTTCTTTGAAATCATTTCGGAAAAGGCTAGGAAAGCAACAGATAGGGAATCTGCCACCTGGGCGACTGCCCTAAATGCAGATCAGTATTGAGTGACTGATTGATAGAATTAACCAAGTAAAGATATCCTTCAATAAAAAAGGGAAAGCTCTTCACACCTAAAAATATCAGCTTAAAACTGAGGAAACAATTAGTTAAGACGTATGTAGGGAGCGTATTTCTGTACGGAAGTGAAACCTGGACACTAGGGGTCGCAGAGAGGAAGAGGGTAGAAGCATTTAAACAATGGTGCTATAGACAAATACTGAAAATTCCTTGGACTGACTGAGTTACTAAAAGTAAAGAAAAGAGTTGGAGAAACCCCAAGCTTATCAATGAATATGAAGAAAAGAAGAAATACATGGATTGGACATATAATCAGACATGAGAGTTTACTAGCTTTCATCCTGGAGGGCTCTGTCAAAGGAAGACATTTTAGGGGAAAGCCTAGCCTGGAATATACTGGTCAAGTAGTGGAGGAGCTGGGATGCCAATCTTACGCAGAAATGAAGAGAATGGCACAAAACCAAAACCTTTGGAGAGCTGCTGCCAACCAACCTTAGGGTTGAACACTTTAACAGTAGTAATGTTTCAATTACATAATCTTTCCACACCATGTCATAAGCCTTCTCAATGTCTAAACTAAGAGCTACAGTATGTGGTTCTGGTTATTCATGAAAGCTTCTCAGATTTCCGATTCTAAATATATCAAAAGTATCTGCTGTTGAACGTGTTTTACGGAAACAATTTTGTGCCTACTAAAAAGAATTATACGTTCCAAATACCAGCGTAATTTCTTGTTAACAATTTTCTCTATTAACTTACACATTGTATTTGTCAAGATAATTATCTGAAATCAATAAATCCTTTCCTGGTTTAAGTATAGGCACAATAGCACAACACCACTGATCTGGAAATAATTTCAAAAACAGCGAGTAGATAATTTAGTGCACTGTGTGGAACCTGTTTTAAAAACTCATATGGAATAGTGACTGGGCTGGGACTAGATCTGCCATATTTGATGAGTTCTGTAACAATTTTGTGTAACTGTAAAGCACCATTATAAAAATAGGTTGGTCATACAGTTTCCCTTAAGCCTACTGAATCTCAAGTTGCCTTCATGTGAAGAAATTCAGGTTCATTATTTTTATTGCTAGAGATTTCTGCAAATGAGTTCGTGAGTTGATCTGCTATGTTTTGAGGTTCATTTATAATTTTATCCATCGACTGGAACTTTCAGAGAAGTATTACCAAACTTATTGTATTTACCACTTATTCTTTGGATTTTATTCCACATAAATTTTTGTGGAGTTTAGCCGTTTAAGGGGGAGACAAATGTTAACCAGGAGATTTTCTTACTTTATTTTATTTTTTGCTATTGCTCAATATATCTGAAAATTGATTTTATTTTCAGGCATAGGATTTCTTTTGTGGAGGTAGTAAGCATGGCTTTTATTTTTGATAGCCTCTTTACAAGTCATTCCCACAGGAAACCGTTTTCTTGGAGGGGCTGGAAGTTGTTTTTGGGATACTCTGGTCAGCAGATTTAATTATTACTTCAGTGAAATCTTGAGCAATATCACTGATATGCTTAGAACCAAACCCCACAGCGCAATAGCCCCGAAGGGCCATGGCCTACCAAGCGACCACTGCTTGGTCCGCAGGCCTGCAGATTATAAGGTGTTGTATGGTCAGCACGAAGAATCCTCTCTTGGCTTTCTGGACTGAGGCCGCCATCTCTCCATCAGATAGCTCCTCAATTGTAATCACTAGAGACGAAAATTATAGGCACTAAAACCAGTTAAAATAGGCAGGCATATAGGCTCTTAAATTAGCCAAAACAGGCATTTAAATACGCACTAACATGTAAAATAGGCAACAAAATAGGCATGAAAAATTACTTATAATAACTTGCTCAGTTACTATAAATGGAATTTACAAGCAACGTTTCAATTTTTTCAGGTAACAATATTGTTCTCCTCTCATGCATAATGTTTTTTTTATTGAAAGAAAGATCTCTCAACATCACATGAGGTGATTGGACAAAACTTCATTGAAGTCACTTAAGCTAGTTTCATTTCACTGACAGTGGCTGGCTTCCCAGAGGTTCGGCTTCTTCCACTATCCTAAATGACTCCACCAGGGGCATGCCACTCTTCTCCAACTTGGTGACTGCTCCCGGAAGCTTGTTGTAATTTGAAGATGCTCCGGTTTATGTAGGGGCATATTATCTCCCAACATGGCAGTGCATAGATCGGAAGATGGATGTTAGTCACTGCCCAAAGTGGATGGGTAGAAAGGCCGCGTTGATACAGATTTCTGTACTCGTATCAGATGCATCGCAGTATTTCTAAGTTGATCTATGTGGTATTTTTCTCACATTTGAACTGAAAAGTAATAAAATTGACATAAATTACATTGTCCTTGTAACTTAAAATTCAACAGTTGGTCTAATTGGCAATAATGCTTAGTATATATAACCCATTTGTTTCATAAAAAAAGAAGACTATTAGAGATGATGTTTCTAGAAGAACAAAAGTAGGAACAAGGGAATTAGTAATTTACATGGAAATATGTTCTCAAGCATTTTCAGTAATTTACATGGAAATACGTCCTCAAGGATTTTTAGTTATAATTTGGCAGTATCGTGTCGAGTTCATCGGGTAAAAAATATAATTAAAAAGACGTGAAATGATACCGGAGTAGTGTAGAGGAGAGATCCATTCCTTATGCTTGCCAAGGACCCACCAAGCTGGCCCTAGCAGCATTATTACTTATATAGAAGAATGAAAACAGAGGCACTATAAATCTCAGATTTGTGAACATTTTATTTGTTTCTATTCGCTGGCTTTGGTCAGCCGGGTCAGCTGTCATGAAGACTATTTTCAGTTGCCTGCAATAGATCCTGCATAATGTGTGCCCACAAGGCTGCCACACTCGTTGAAAATTGAAAACCGCGTAATTTGAAACCGTCGTGACATGCGCCCATAACCTTATTTTACCGGGCGAGTTGGCCGTGCGGTTAGGGGCGCGCAGTTGTGAGCTTGCATCCGGTAGATAGTGGGTTCGAATCCAACTGTTGGCAGCCCTGAAGATGGTTTTGCGTGGTTTCCCATTTTCACACCAGGCAAACGCTGGGGCTGTACCTTAATTAAGGCTACGGCTGCTTCCTTCCCACTCCTAGCCCTTTTCTATCCCATCGTCGCCATAAGATCTGTCTGGGTCGGTGCAACATAAAGCCAATAGCAAACAAAAAACTTATTTTTGTCACAATTTAGTAAGACTCTAGAGGAGATACTAGAGGCTTGTTAACCTGGGAGCTTACGACCCTCAGACTCTCTTTGCTTCCCCCTTCCCCACCCCACGTCCCCCCAAGCACAACGGTTACTAACTGGACCTCACCAATCCAGACCAACGGCCTTTTCCCTGGTCTGGTCTTGTAAAGATAGTCTTGGCAACTTTGTAAAACACGTTGTGGCATCGTCCTAGCTGGGCTACATTGGATCTGCAACCTGTGTTTCACAAAGGCTTAGCGGAAGTGTAATAGAATTCGCGATTTTTAAAGGGAGTTTTAAAAAATGCATTTCAGTTGTAAATCTCTATTTTCACAGGAAATTAATCACAGTTCAATATACTGATTTAATTTTCATCCATTCTGTGACACGAGACCACTGGCGTTCCAACTCCTCGTTCAGTAATTTAATGATTATTTACATTTTAGCAATATAAATTATTGAAAGTTCACAACTAATACAGCATTGCAACAAAACAACTTGCCACAATACAAAAATTAAAAGGCCTATATATGCTACAATTAAATGCGATCATAGTTCTCAATCACAAAAAAGATAAAAGGAACAAACGAACTTACCTCCTTACACCAAGTTTGACAGACTACCCTTCCATCTGTAGTGAAATTGGGATCCCCTGTGATCCACTGCTTCAGCCAGTAGGACCTTGACGATATGCCCCAAACACACTTCTTCTTCTTCTTCTTCTTCTTCTTCTTCTTCTTCTTCTTCTTCTTCTTCTTCTTCTTCTTCTTCCACTTCGCAATAAATAACAACACACCTCTCTAAAGAACCGGAAAAATTGGGAAATGCCTTTTGGTCCCAGTTTCAATGATGGTGAAATCCTGACATTCACCTCCCCTTGGTAGAGAGGGGGCAACGGCTGTATATACAGATTATGTACAGGCGGCTAACGAATGAAGGGACCGAGTATCTCCCGGTATAAGGAGACCACCCTCTATCAAGTGCCAACGGCCTCCTAGGAGGGCGGATGAGCGGATATAAGGAAGGGCACTCTTTTGCCCTTGGAGTGAGAAATTACTCCTAAAGGCGGAAGAGCCACTAGATGGCCAACGGCATAGGATGGAGAAGGCAACGGGAAACCACTCCATTAAAGACCCACTCCACAAATTCATCATTCATCAATCCATATTTCATTAATCATCCTTCCAGGTCACATCTGGAATGGTAAACCCTGACTACGGTCAGAAACATTGATCATTGATCAGATAATCAGCCAAATATGATTAGCCTTCTCATTAATAAATCCACCGGTTTGGACATACAAAATCGGCAGGTCCAAACGAAGACACCACTCGGATACGGTGGGGTGTCACGTAGAAGATCAAGGCGAGTCGGAGCGTCTGGAAGCCCAACAGATGACATGCAGACACATCAGGTTAAGAAAAAACTGAAATTCAATAAACCAGGACAATTTTCATTTTTTGCAACATTAAATATCAATTCATTTATGAAAATTGGCAAATTAAAACATTTAACAGATGTATTGGACCAGCATAAGGTAGTAATAACAGCTCTTCAAGAATTGCGCAATACAGATCAGGACCCATTAGAATCAGGAGGATATTGCCTTTACAAAGGTCCTCCAGGGAAAAGAGTGATGAAGAATGTTCCTCAATTTGGCGTAGGATTCTTGGTCCATAACAGCATATTAGATTCAATTGAAGCTTTTTCTTTGACCTCCCCAAGAATGGCACTTCTAACAGTTAAAGTAGAGAATAAAACATACACATTGATGAATGTCCATGCCCCAACGAATGACAAAAATAACAAAGAAAAGGAAGAAACAGAAAGATTTTGGGAAAAATTGGACCAGTTGATATCAGGTATCACTGATACACACATTAAAATTTTACTTGGTGACTTTAATGCTACAATAGGAAAAGAAAAACGATTTCGTACAGTAGTGGGTAAATGACCAGCAAATAAATTTACAAATAAAAATGGTCAAAGATTAATTGATCTTTGTATAAATCATGGATTAATTTTGGAATCTACAAGGTTTAAAAGAAGACCACACAAACTAATGACTTGGAAATGCCCTAATATTAAATTGGGGGAGTTCCAGTGGCCATGGACAAGAATTATCACAAAGAAATTTATAATGTGAAAGTACTCCGTGGGGTAGACATAGATTCAGATCACTATATTTCAAAGGTTAAAATAAAATTAATGCCAAAAAAGAAGAACAAAATATCCAAATCCAATAGGAGGAAGAAGTATGACCCTAGTTATTTAATTAATAATTAATTAATTAATAATAATAAATAAATCTATATATATATATAAAATAAGAGTTTTGTCTGTACATTGCTCAGAATTTGAAAATAATGGCATTTCTGTATCGGTCATGTCCATAGTAACAAGAAAATGCACTTTATACTTTTCCGTAATTTCTGTCTGTCTGTCTGTCTGTCTGTCTGTCTGTCTGTCTGTCTGTCTGTCTGTACAAGCATCACGAGAAAACGGTTGAAGAGAATTTAATGAAAATCGGTATGTGAAGTCGGAGGATGAGCCTCTACAATCTAGGCTATAAATTATTTTACTCACGCTGAGTGAAATGGTAGTTTAGGGGAAGGCCTAAAATTGAATTCTCAACTATTTATATTATTAGTGGTCTAATGAAAATCGGTATGTGAAGTCGGGGGATGAGTCGCTACAATGTAGGCTATAAATCATTTTACTCACGCTGAGTGAAATGGTAGTTTAGGGGAAGGCCTAAAATTGAATTCTCAACTATTTATGTTATTAGTGGTCGTATTTTAAAGAAAATGGGTATGCAAAGTTGGGGAATAAGTTGCTACAATCTAGGCTATCAATAATTGTATTCACGGTGAGAAAAATGGTAGTTTAGGGGAAGGCCTAAAATTTAACTTCCCAAATATTGTTGTTATTAGTAGTCCTATCTTGATGAAAATCGGTAAAAAAAGTCAGGAAATAAGTCACTATAGTCTAGGCTGTAAATTATTTTATTCACGCTGAGTGAAATGGTAGTTTAGGGGAAGGCCTAAAATGTAATTCTCAAATATTTCTTATTAGAAGTGTAGTCGATGAATGCTAGATAACTAAGGTTATATAGTATTAAATTTCCTATTATTCATGTCTTATACATTGTTACCGTACTGGCTATGATCACCAAGATATTCATGAATTTGGATTTTTGTTACTAAGTCCATATCAGCGCCGAGTAACGAGAAAATCGGTAAACAGTATTTAATGAAAATCGGTATGTAAAGTCGGAGAATAAGAAACTACAGTTTACGGTATAAAATATTTTACAAATCACAGAGTCGAAAGAAAACTACATGTGTAGGCCTACAATATAGAAAGCTCATAACATTGATCAAAAATAACATTACATTGACCATTGTTTGTCGTGATGTGCTTTGTGTCTTCTGTTGCCCCTCATCTCCGGTTACTGCTGCGTACAGAGTATTTTTTATTTTATTTCCGTCGCACCGACATAGATAGGTTTTTGGCAACGATGGGATAGGAAAGGGCTAGGAGTGCCTTAGGCCTTAATTAAGGTACAGGCCCAGCATTTGACTGGTGTGAAAGTGGGAAACCACGGAATACCATCTTCAGCGCTGCCGACAATGGGGTTCGAATCCACTATCTCTCGGATGCAAGCTCACAGCTGCGCACCACTAACCACACGGTCAACTCGCCCAGTCGGACAGAGTGTAACAGCATGCCTGAATAATGATGGGAAGTAGCTGGGGAGTTAGATAACTTTCTTCTTTAGCATGTCATTCCCCTGGTTTATAAATTTATAAATCCCTACTCTGAGGCACTGATTCGAATGAACAGTGTGCATATTTAGCGGAATGACAGATGAGTGTTCATGGCAATCTGCGGCCTGGTCATCCCAGCTCTGGAATTTTGGACTATTAGATTGGCACCGCAATCTAACCGCAGCACTGTTCATTAAAAGTGATAAGACGTGCGGCTTTCCATTTCATCGAGTATTTTATATGATAGCATTGCTTTCAATCGCTATATTCATACTTACATTTTTGTAATGACCTATGTTGATTTCAGTTAGGAAAACCACAAAGTCAGTCTTTCTGAGAATCCCGTTGCAAAGCACGGGTAAATCAGCTAGTAATAAATAAATTAATAATAAACTGAAAGGTCTAAAACTCCTCTAAGCGACAATTTGGGGACGGTAATTGAAAAATTAAAAACCATAGCTGAAGAAATTGCTCCTGTTAAAAAATGAAAGAAACATGCTTGGTGGAATGTGGAGTGTGACACAGCGATTCAAAACAGGCACAAAGCATGGTTGAATGATCAACAAAAGAGAACAGAAAAGTCCCGTGAAGAACTAAATAATGCTAGGAAACAAACAGCCACAGAAATCAGAAGGGATAAGAGAAATTATCACAAAGAATCATTAAACGCCATAGATGAAGCATTCATACAACATAAGATGAGGGATTTTTATAAAATATTTCGACAATACCAATCAAACTATACTCCACCAACACTTATGATGAGAAATACTGTGACCGTTCACAACGTCACCTATGGTATGTCATGATATCCAGGAGATGGAATATGCCGTTTTCCGCGTCATTCTATGATAAAAACTGCCCAAGTTAGAATTTTTCTGCCCGCTCCAGGACTCGATTTGCAGTATCCAGAGTCGCGCGACCCAGCTCTAGTTGCTGGTAATTAGCTAGGGGCTTTACGTCGCACCGACTCAGATAGGTCTTATGGCGACGATGGGATAGGAATGGCCTAGGAGTTGGAAGGAAGCAGCCGTGGCCTTAATTAAGGTACAGCCCCAGCATTTGCCTGGTGTGAAAATGGGAAACCACAGAAAACCATTTTCAGGGCTGCCGACAGTGGGATTCGAACCTACTATCTCCCGGATGCAAGCTCACAGCCGCGCGCCTCTACGCGCACGGCCAACTGGTAATTAGCAGCAAGGCGGTGCAAGAGCGCTTGTACTCGAAGTTTTCTCACTCCAACCGCGAGCGAGATGAAAAGATACGCGTTATCACGTGACAAAGAATCTAGGCTACTAGCTGAGCCCAGAGAGTGTATCCAACGTGAAAACTAACATTATACCCTGTTTTCCTCGCTCATCCACCACTGCCAACTTATCGCTTTCAGCTGTTTTATTTCTGTTAATTTTTATAAATCGCAAAATACCCAATGGATAATTAAGCGCAAACATTCATTTGAATCAGGGAATTTTACGCATAATTATGAGACTGAGAAGTGCTTTACTTAACTGACAGAGCGGTAACTACGCTGTAAACAAGGGCGCGTCTTAATGACTAACAGATGTTGGACCCTAACCGTGACAGCGAACACAAGGAATCCCCTGTGCTCGTCATCACTCACCGCCAGAGACAAAAGGACGCTTTTGAGACTGCTTGAGAATCTACGAAGCTATTTCAAAAACATACACTCAGTGGAAATGAGAATGCAAGAGCTACAATTTGATATCCTGTTTGTCACGCTACTTTGCGTACTAACGGACCATCGTGTGAGAAAGGGTTGCATTTTTCCCCCTCTCTCAGCATCCCGACAGCTCGCCTATATAGGAACGAGCTGAAGAACAGTCCCCACCCAGTGTATTTTCAGTGTAACGCCAGTACGGTAGTATTTCGTCGTGGTTTGTGTGTGAGTCATTTGTGAAGAGATAATCTTGTAATTTGAGCAGTGTAATGCAGTGATTCATTAAAGTCTGTGAGTATGTGGAAATAATCACAATCTGAGTGAGATGTCAACGCGTACAGTGTGCCGCTAATTAAGAAAATAGGAACGGTACGAAACTGTAACAACCGATGTCCGTGTGTAGAAGAGGTCGTACATCGAGCCTCCTATGTGTCAAAGCTAATACGGCTCAGTTAACATATATAGGGACGTACTTGGCGAAGTGTGTGGAGCGAACGTGCTCGATATAAAATGTGAATTACCAAGAAAGTCAGTGAACGGCTCACTGTCGACCTAATTGAGGACAGTGCCACGTTAAAGTAATCCGTAGTGCAGTTGAGAGCTCGACTCACGGCTAAGTGCATTAGAACAGGCCTGAACTAGTATCATGAAATACGAGAATGCTAATACATTAGTGGCCTAACCACTGTCGTTTCTAGGGAAACTAGTGAAATGTCTGGACCTATAATAGCTGCCTACAAGAAGATTAGATAAATGAGAAGGGATTAATGTCGGGTTTCTGGGACATTACCGACATCGTGTTGGAATGCTCGTGCTAATGAGTGTATCCAACCATATATTCAAATTGTGATGTGTAATAAACTAACGCATTCACATGAGATAACTTCCCCTCATTTACATGTCTGTGAGAACGTCGACATCCAGCTGAATGCCAGAATTTTGCCTGTGTACCGGAGAGAACGAGACATCTAGCTGCGTGCCGGAATTTCGCCTGGTAGCCGAGAACGTCTGGAACGTCGCTGTCATGTGTGTGACCTGCCAGGAAGTCATCATGGGTCTTCACATCGCCGATGACGTGATGCAAGCAGCTTAAGCCCATGGAGTGCCCTCCTGTAAAGCTGTGAACGTGGTATCCAGAAGGCTGGGTACATTTCCAAGTATTTATATCTTTGAAGGTCGTGTCCCATTGTAAATATGTAGATTTTCCACTTAGATGTAACGTAGACTGCAAGCACGCCATTTCAGAGGGATAATAATAATTTCATTTCTATTTGGGTCTTTTATAGAATACTTTCATCATGGTTTTGGGACGACCATATTTTACTTCCATCCTTGTATAAGGGTTTGATAATGCATGACGTAATTATAAGGACCTTGGCTTAATTAAGTGTGAAGCGTTGTCAAGTAGAGAGGGCTTAAATATTCTGTAAAAGTGACTCCAGTTATCATCTTTCCATAGCATATACGAGTCATCAAGATTTTTCAGTAATTCATTTTTTTTGGTGCGCTTCACCTGGTAGAGATCCCTCCTAATTAGTAACTAAGGCACCTGGAACAAGGCATTGAGACAGTGGGTATCTTACATCGCTAATTAATTAGTTCGCGAATGCGCAAGTTAATTTGGACCCGTGTGGCAGGAGTTCATCAATAAATAGCACGGTATTCGAGGTATCGAGAGGAGAAACGAAACGAGTGAGTAGGTAATAGCCGTGATATATATTGTGAGATAAAAATGTGTTCCCTTGGAACTCTTTAGTAATGTACACGAAGTGGATCTCATATTGTGAATATGTTAATTACGGCCGGACATAGCTGATATTGAATGTGAGGCCATTGTGGCTCGAGAAAAAGAAAGCAAGGTCGTTTACCGCAAAGTCATTGTATGAAGGCGGCCCAGTGGCCGCCCTTTAGAAATGGGTCTTGGAAGGCCATCAGCTGAATAGATTTACGAGCCTGGCTGTAGGGACGAAGAAAAGTGTTTTCTACACTGAAAGTAAACAGATACAAGTAGCTATTTCGTGCCTCTCGGTGCAACGATTACGTGCATCGATTTAAGTATTATCAACGTCGCGGTGATTCCAGATGAGCATTAAATGAAGGACCCCTCCAATTTATTTCTTTAATTATTCACAGCGTGTGGGGAATTCCAGGTCAGATATACCCTGTCTCAGAAGGTCCTGAGTTCATTGCAGGAGACAGTAAAGCTTACTGTCACAAGCGGCAGGTGACTAAGGCCACCTGTGATTCATTGTGTGTATGTGAAATGTATTTGTTCTTGCCCCTTTTCTTGCAGGAAGTGTTATAATGCTATGTTTATAATGTTTTGGTATTGAAGTCGCTAAGTGCTTGTCCATAGGTAGCAACGTTGTGTGAATACTGTCGTGTCATAGGTATTGATAAAAATCCTAATGAAATGAGCGTGTTTATTATACTGCATATTTGGCAACGTTTAACTTAAGGAAGTGTTGTAACGTGACTTTCAAAGGATTGGGAGTGTAAACTGCCTATTTCAGTTCATCTGATTCTAGCAAACTTATATCATAATTTGATGCAAATTGAATATATTAATTCTTGGCAGGTAAACAGGTTTACAGCGGGGTGTGCCCATACTGATTAAATATGTGTGTGATTTAATGTAAGTGTAAAGTGAAATCATTAGAGAGAAAACGCCTCTCTAAGTCTGAGATAGTGTAATAGTTCGAGAGGGAACGCCTCTTAAGTTGAATAAATGAACGTATGATGAAGTGTAGAAAAGGGACTACCGAACATTAACGTCAAGATAATCTCCAATATTACATGTATAGAGTGGTATGGCATACCCATGTAAATAAAGTGTGTTTCATTAGTATAAGTAAAAATTTGTTATACAAGATATTGTCTCTCTTCTCATTAGTAATGAAATGGTATTCCTCTCATAATTAACTTTCCCCCCTACTATAGAGACTATCACTAAAGAACTTACCGCCCCATCGGACAGTCTACAGACCCGAAAATGTGATACCAATTCGGCTAGCGAATTATTCTAGTAGGGGAGGGTGAGGCTTCGACAAACCGGGCTGAGTTCGAGGCTCACCGATGGTGCTCCATTCTAACGTCATATTTATGAACAATGGTAACTGGTTCATGTACTGATGCCTTGGAAAGGTAAAATACAAATGGAAAACTGGAATATAGTAACCAAGAGAATGCAGAAATTTTAGCTCAATACTTTCAAGAATTACTTAATAGCGAAGAACCAACACAACACCTAGAGTATGACCTTCATTCAAAAAATAAAACACCATTAGAAAAGGTTATACCACCAGATTACGATGAAGTGTTGAAAGCCATCGATTCACTTAAAAATTACAAAGCTTCAGGGGAGAATCAACTAACTACAGAAATATGGAAGAATGCTAATACACAAACCATTCAGAATTTACATAAATACCTCATAGACATTTGGAATACTGAAAAAATGCCCGAAGATTGGAATATGGCGATAATACACCCTTTATATAAAAAAGGTGATAGATCAGATCCCAACAATTATCGGGGGATATTATTGCTGGATATCACTTACAAAATTTTTTCAAAGTTATTATACATGAAAATTCAAGAACAACTTAACTGTGAACTTGGAGAATACCAAGGAGGCTCTCGTCAAGGGAGAAGTTGTCCAGATCAAATTATCAGTTTAAAGTGGATTATGAAGCATCATAGGGTTAGAAACAAAAAGTTAGTTATCACTTTTGTTGATTTTAAAAAGGCATATGATAGTATCCATCGTGAGACATTACTGAATATCCTAAAAGAATTTGGTTTACATCCAAAACTTATTCGCCTTATTGGAATTACCCTTAAGAACACTAAATCTAAAGTCAGATTTAGAAATGAACTCTCAAAGCCATCTGACATTAATACTGGACTTCGGCAGGGAGATGGACTCTCACCAATATTGTTTAATTGTGTGCTGGAAAAAATCATACGGGAATGGAATAAGATGTGTCAACCTAACATCAAGATTGGCAGAAAAATAAGACTCAATTGTTTAGCATTCGCAGATGATCCTGCACTACTTGCTAATGATATGGAAGAAGCTAAATTGCAAATGGAAGAACTTGACAACACAGCAAGAAAAGTTCAATTTCATATGAAAAAACAGAAATAATGCCAACCTTCCCTGTTACAGCACCAACCATTAACTTAGCCAATACCAAACAAATTAAAACAAATAAGTTTAAATATCTTGGTGAAATTATAACTTGGAACTCCAATGAAAACTCATCAATAGAAAGCAGAACATTTAAGTTAAAAAAAGCACAACAAATTACATGGCCGACGTACAAGAAAAAGTCTCTTTCAATAAATGCTAAACTTCAACATTACTGTTCCGTCATTAAACTTGAAGCGACTTATGCTTGTAAAACACTATTTAAATTGAACACCAAAGCAACAACTGATACACTGCAAAAGGTTGAGAGAAGGATACTCAGAACAATCATTAATAAAAAACATCAGGTGGATGGACAATGGAAATTATTGCCTAATGCAGTGGTTTATAGGGAAAGTGAATCTATAATAGATACGATGAGAAAAAGAAGAATTGCCTTTTACTGTCATCTTTCTAGATTAAGTGATAATAGGATAATAAAACAACTATTTAATTACTTTTGGAAAAGTAAAACAAAAAATACTGTAATTGGTTTAAAGAAGTTCAGAATGATTTAGAAGAGCTGAATATTACAATGAAGCAAATCGAAAACAGAGAAGAAAAACGGATTCTCAAGAACAAACAAATAAGATTGTCATTAAAAACTGTACAACACAAACAATATGTCATATCTAATGAAGAAAGGGCAGCCAGGTCAGCCAGAATGAAGAGGTTTTGGGAAAGGAAGAAGATAATGCAAGCTAAATCTTCAGTTAATTCTTCTATATATATAAAATAAGAGTTTTGTCTGTACATTGCTGAGAATTTGAAAATAATGGTATTTCTGTATCGGTCACATCCATAGTAACAAGAAAATGCACTTTTTACTTTTCCGTAATTTCTGTCTGTCTGTCTGTCTGTCTGTATGTACACACATCACGAGAAAACGGTTGAAGAGAATTTAATGAAAATCGGTATGTGAATTCGGGGGATGAACCTCTACAATCTAGGCTATAAATCATTTTACTCATGCTGAGTGAAATGGTAGTTTAGGGGAAGGCCTAAAATTGAATTCTCAACTATTTATATTATTAGTAGTCTAAAGAAAATCGGTATGTGAAGTCGGGGGATGAGCCTCTACAATCTAGGCTCTAAATCAGTTTACTCACGCTGAGTGAAATGGTAGCTTAGGGGAAGGCCTAAAAATGAATTCTCAACTATTTATGTTATTAGTGGTCGTATTTCAAAGAAAATGGGTATGCAAAGTTAGGGAATAAGTTGCTACAATCTAGGCTATCAATCATTGTATTCACGGTGAGAAAAATGGTAGTTTAGGGGAAGGCCTAAAATTTAATTCTCAAATATTATTGTTATTAGTAGTCCTATCTTGATGAGAATCGGTATTCAAAGTCAGGAAATAATTCGCTATAGTCTAGGCTGTAAATTATTTTATTCACGCTGAGTGAAATGGTAGTTTAGGGGAAGGCCTAAAATGTAATTCTCAAATTTTTCTTATTAGAGGTGTAATCTATGAATGCTACATAACTAAGGTTATATAGTATTAAATTTCCTATTATTCATGTCTTATACATTGTTACCGTACTGGCTATGATCACAAAGATATTAATGAATTTGGATTTTTGTTACTAAGTCCATATCAGCGCCGAGTAATGAGAAAATGGGTAAACAGTATTTAATGAAAATCGGTATGTAAAGTCGGAGAATAAGAAACTACAGTTTATGGTATAAAATATTTTACAAATCACAGGGTCGAAAGAAAACTAAATGTGAAGGCCTACAATATAGAAAGCTCATAGTATTGATCAGCAATAACATTACATTGACCATTGTTTGTCCTGATGTGTTTTGTGTCTTCTGTTGCCCCTCATCTCCGGTAGGTAGGATTACTGCTGCGTACAGAGTATTTTTTATTTGATTTACGTCGCACCGACATAGATAGGTTTTATGGCGATGATGGGATAGGAAAGGGCTAGGAGTGCCTTAGGCCTTAATTAAGGTACAGGCCCAGCATTTGACCGGTGTGAAAGTGGGAAACAACGGAATACCATCTTCAGCGCTGCCGACAATGGGATTCGAATCCACTATCTCTCGGATGCAAGCTCAGAGCTGCGCACCGCTAACCACACGGTCAACTCGCCCAGTCGTACAGAGTGTAACAGCCTGTCTGAATAATGATGGGAAGTAGCTGGGGAGTTAGATAACTTTTTTCCTTAGCATGCCATTCCCCTGGTTTATAAATTTTCTGATACTACTGGTACGTAACACACTGGATCATCATAGCATTCGGGCTATTCAATCCCTACTCTGAGGCACTGATTGGAATGAGCAGTGTGCATATTTAGCGGAATAATGGCAGATGAGTATTCATGGCAATCTGCGGCCTGGTCATCCCAGCTCTGGAACTTTGGACTATTAGATTGGCACCGCAATCTAACCGCAGCACTGTTCGTTAAAAGTGATAAAACGTGCGGCTTTCCATTTGATTGAGTATTTTATATGATAGCATTGCTTTTAATTGCTACATTCATACTTACGTTTTTGTAATGACCTATGTTGATTTTAGGTTAGGAAAACCACAAAGTCAGTCTTTCTGAGAATCCCGTAGCGAAGCACGGGTACATCAGCTAGTTGTTAACATAAATGTATTTGGGTTTGATTTAAATCTATATATATAAAATAAGAGTTTTGTCTGTACATTGCTCAGAATTTGAAAAGAATGGTATTTCTGTAACGGCCATGTCCTCAGTAACAAGAAAATGCGGTTTTTACTTTTCCGTAATTTCTGTCTGTCTGTATGTATGTACACGCATCATGAGAAAACGGCTGAAGAGAATTTAATGAAAATCGGAATGTAAAGTCGGGTGATGAACCATTACAATCTAGGCTATAAATTATTTTAATCACGCTGAGTGAAATGGTAGTTTAGGGGAAGGCCTGAAATTTAATTCTCAAATATTTATGTTATTAGTGGTCGTGTCCTAATGAAAATCGCTAGACAAAGATGGGAAATAAGTCGCTACAACATAGGCTATACACGCTGAGAAGAAATGGTAGTTTAGAGGAAGGCCCAAAATTTAATTGTCAAATATTTATTTTATTAGTGGTCATATCTTCACGAAAATTGGTATGCAAAGTCGGGGAACAGGTCGCTATAATCTAGGCTATCAGTAATGTTATTCACACTGAGTGAAATGGTAGTTTAGAGGAAGGCCTGAAAGGTAATCTATATATAAAATAAGTATTTTGCCTGTACATTGCTCAGAATTTGAAATGAATGGTATTTCTGTATCTGTCATGTCCACAGTAACAAGGAAATGCGTTTTTTCCTTTGTTTTATTTTTCCATAATTTCTGTCTGTCTGTCTGTATGTTTGTACACGCATCAATAGAAAACGGCTGAAGAGAATTTAATGAAAATCGGTATGTAATGTCGTGTGATGAACCGCTACAAGCTCGGCTATAAATTATTTTATTGACGCTGAATGAAATGGTAGTTTAGGGGAAGGTCTGAAATGTTATTCTCAAATAAGTTATTTATGTTATTAGTGGTCATATCGATAAATACTACATAACTAACATAACTTTAGTTATGTCGTAAGTTAGTAGTAGTTATGTAAGAAGTTATTACATTTCCGATCACTTATGTCTTATACATTGTTACTGTACCGCATATAATCGGAGATATTCATGAATGTGGATTTTTGATACTGAGTCCATATCAGCGCCGAGTCACGAGAAAATGGGTAAACAGAATTTAGTGAAAATCGGTATGTAAAGTCTGAGAATAAGGAACTACAGTCTACGATATAAATTACTTTGTAAGACACCCTAATATCACAGAGTCGAAAGAAAACTCTTGTGAAAGCCTGCAATATAGAAAGCTCATAAACTTTATCAACAATAACATTACATTGACCATTTTTTGTTGCGATGTGCTTTTTGTCTTCTGTTTCCTCTCATTCCCGATAGATAGGATTACTGCAGCGCACCGATGTTTTTTAAATTTGCTTGACGTCGCACCGATACAGGTAGGTCTTATGGCGACGATGGGATAGGGAATGAATAGTGGTGTGAAGGAAGCGGCCTTGGCTTTAAGGTACAGCCTGGTGTGACTGGTGTGAAAATGGGAAACCACGGAATGCCATTTTTTTTTGCTTAAACGTCGCACCGACACAGATATGTCTTATGGCGACGATGGGATAGGAAAAGTCTAGGAAGTGGAAGGAAGCGGCCGTGGCTTTAATTAAGGTACAATCCCAGCATTTGCCTGGTGTGAAAATGGGAAACCACGGAAAACCATCGTCAGGGCTGCCGACAGTGGGGCTCGAACCCACTATCTCCCAAATACGATCTTCAGGGTTGCCGGCAGCAGGGTTCGAATCCACTATCTCCCGGATGCAAGCTCACAGCTGCGCGCCCGTAACCACACGGCCAACTCGCCTGGTCATACCAACTGTAACAGCCTGCCTGTATATTGGCGGGAAGTAGATGGGGTGTAAGATAACTTTCTTCTTTAGCATGCCATTCCTCTGGTTCATACATTTTCTGATATATCTGGTACGTAACACACTGGTTCATCATAGTATTCGAGCTATACAATCCCTACTCTGAGCCACTGATTGGAATGAGTAGTGTGCATATTTAACGGAATAATGACAGAGGAGTGTTCACGGCAGTCTGCAACCTGGTTATTCCAGCTCTGGAACTTTGGACTCTTAGATCGACACCGTAGTACTGTTCGTTGAAAGTGAGAACGTGTGCGGTTATTCATTTGATCAAGTATTTTATATGATAACATTGCTTTCAATCGCTACATTCCTACTGACCTTTTTGGTAATGACCTATGTTGAATTCAGTTAGGAAAACCACCAAGTCAGTCTTTCTGAGAATCCCGTAAAATAAATAAATAAATAAATAAATAAATAAATAAATAAATAAATAAATAAATAAATAAATAAATAAATAAATAAATAAATAAATAAATAAATAAATCAATAAATAAATAAATAAATAACTAAATAAAATAAATAAATAAATAAATAAATAAATAAATAAATAAATAAATAAATAAATAAATAAATAAATAAATAAATAAATAAATAAATAAATAACAACACATTCTGAACGTAAAGCGTACGCATACAACAGATTGCATCGAGAGGAAGGTACAGGGCATATGGGTTGTGCAACATAGTTAGACGTTGACTGGTTCTCGCATATGTCTTAGAAGGTGGGAGGGGTTGAAGGCTTCGAGGTCAAATTGTTCCTTGTTTCTCCTCAAGGTACGTAGAATACAGGGTAGGAATCACGAGAGAGGTGCGCAGTAGCAAAGCAGAGCTGTGACGTCACGCAGGATCATCACGTTGAATCTGCCCTGAATGAGGTAGAGGTAGTTAGAATAAGAATCGCTGTGCACGCAGAAGCTAGGTGCTAAAAATACATGATAGTAATATATCTGTGGTGTATAAGAAACCGTGTTTTATTTTATGTGATAAAACGTAAAAATCAGTAATAGTATACACTTTTCGGTATGGTTTGTCATGCGAATGCAGGCTGCACAAAACATAGCAGGCACGCGAAGGAACGAAACATACACTTTCATGTATTCCCTAAAGCCACTGGCCTAAATAACTGGTGACAGAAGTAATCAAGACATTATCAAAAGCTTTCTCAGCTTGGAGGGTTCGGAAGACTTAATGACCATCCTCTTCTGACAGCTGTGACACAAAAGGTGAAATCATTGCTTCTTAGCCTCAATGCTTCCGAGGCGATAAGAAATTCCAAATGTTCTCCGGAAGATTATGAAACATTATGTCCAAATATGTTACATGCTACTGATGAACTTGATCAAAACTCTGATATCGGGGGGCAACGCGTCCGCCTGTCACCCGGCGGTCCCGGGTTTGATTTCCCCGGGTCAGGGGTTTTTAATTATTAATGATTAATATCCCTGGTCTGGGGACTGGGTGTTTGTCTCGTCCTTAACCTTCCTTTCCTCACATCCAACACTCTACACTTCCGCAATTACACTTACCCGCAGGTTCCTATCATATGGTGAATGTAGTGGCAAAAGATCTACAGAGGTCGACGCCACGAACAAATATATATATATATATATATTTTTAAAGGTCAGCGTTGAGGCTACAATATCCTATTCTTTAATGGAAGTTGAGCAAGGGTTCGTTAAAACCCTTGAAAAACTATTAAAACAGCTCGAGGACAGTCGCGAAACCAAGGATCGAGATGACCAGCTTGAAGACTTCACTGGCTATATAGCTTTTAGGGTAAAGAAGAACCTCGATATAGAAAACAGGTCAACATACAAGGGGTGGAAATTAGATTTCAGAAATGTCTAGAGACAGTTTGATGCAGCCTACAGAGAGATGGTAAACCACAGTAGTGCAGATGGAAAGAGAGTTCAAATTTTACCACGGGAAAGAACTGAAAGAGGGATTTAACATCATCACAAACCTTACGGATATCCTGAAGAAGAAATTCCCCGAAATTTATGAGCTTACAAGTTGCTTCATGAGAAGCCGTTCTTTTATTCATATGGACGCTTTAAACAAAAGTAAGAAAGACATTCAAGAGACCGGCTTTCAGTTATTACAATACCGATAAAAAAAAGAAAAGATATTCCACTGATGCTACAGATAAGTGTGTTTCTTTTTTTGCTATTGGCTTTACGTCACACTGACACAGATGGGTCTTATGGTGACGATGGGACAGGAAAGGGCTAGGACTGGGAAGGAAGCGGCCGTGGCCTTAATTAAGGTACAGCCCCAGCATTTGTCTGGTGCGAAAATGGTAAACCACGGAAAACCATCTTCAGGGCTGCCGACAGTGGGATTCGAACCCTCTATCTCCCGAATACTGGCCACACTTAAGCGACTGCAGCTATCGAGCTCGGTGATATTCTTTTTCTAAAAATATGAGCATTATTCTTTGTGTATAACATACCTGTCATTTTTTTTTATGAAAGGCAATTTATTATGTTGTACAATGAAACCAGTGCTAAGAATGTTAATATACAGGCTCATTAATTTATATAGCCTATCTTATATTAACGTGGAATTTGTCAGTTCCTGGCACTTGGAGGAGAACCTTTACTGTACTGTTTGTGTTGTGGACAGTTTCCTAACATTTGCTGTTTCTGTTGTTGACAGTGTATATAGTTTCCCAATATTGCTTGTAACAATGACATATTTCTTACAGCCATCAAGCTTTAATGTTCGAGTCTGTAACAATTAGAGCTCCTTGCAATTGTTATCATAGGTATCATGAACATATGGAATGGCCATTCCACTGCGATCACAGTCTTAGCATTGTTACAACCTTTTATACAGATGGAAATACTTCAGAAATGCTGCTTGATTCACACTGTATTTGATCTCCTATTATTTCTCTACTGTAATAGTGAAGTGGAATGCCTTTTCTGAGGTGATGTTAAAATATCAATGTTCTCTTATCTCTAACTTGTGGCTGAAACAGAATAGCACACAGCTGTGTATTAGCCTACCTCATACAAAAGACAAGGTGCTGAGGGTTCACAATGACGTCATCGACGGCCAAGCGTGGTGGGGAGACCTGCGCGTGATCCCTACCTCTTACTCTAACTACCTTGGTTTCTCCTGATGGAAATTTCCCTAGAACTATTTCTGGAGACTTCTGAAAATTCCCATTTTTGTTCGTGGGTTAAACAGATATTGAGAAAAGAGAAGATAATTCTGTCAAGCACACCACCTACAATATAATGCACTGGAATAAAATTGGCTTCTTTAAAATACAGTCAAAAGGCATCAAATATGCAATTATACACCAAATAGGCACAAACCCCTGAAATAGGCATTTATAGGCACAATAAAACCAACAAAAAATTGCTAAAAAGACTCTAAAATGGATTTAAATCTCAAAAGCCTACATTTCTGAACACAGGAATAAAACAGGCAAATTCCCATCTCTAGTAATCATGTAGGCTGAGTGCACCTCGAACCAGCCCTCAGATCTAGGAAAAAATACCTGACCTGAAGTGGTGTCTGGAGAATTTTGATCATCGTTAATTATAATGGGAAAGTGGTCTCATTCTTGTAGAGTTGAATAAATGGACCAGTTAAACAGAGCAGCTATGTCTGGCGTACATACAGTTAAATCTATACTACTACATGTTCCGTGTGCTATGTCAAAATGGTTTGGAGCAGTTAAGTTCAATGATACAAGAATAAATTCATCTAGTATCTTCTCTATTTCTTTTCCCCTTGCATCAATATTGTGACTATCCCGTAAACTGTTATGGCTATTAAAATTACCCATCAAAATGAAGGGTTTGGAGAGTTGGTGTATTAGGTTTAAAATGAAGGGTTTGGAGAGTTGGTGTATTAGGTTTCTTAAATCATCAATGTGAGATGTACTGTTCAGAGGAAAATAGACATTGCATACACATATAGACTGTGGTAGTGTCCGACTCGTTGGCTGAATGGTCAGCGTACTTGCCTTCGGTTCGATTCCCGGTCGGGTATGGGATTTTAATCGCTTCTGATTAATTCTTCTGGCTCAGGGACTGGGTGTTTGTGTTCATCCCAACACTCTCCTCTTCATATTCAGACAACATACCACACTATCAACCACCACAGAAACACGCAATAGTGATTACATCCCTCCATCTAGGGTTGGCGTCAGGAAGGGCATCCGGCCATAAAACAGGACCAAATCCACATGTGTGATGCATTTTGCTCCCGCGACCCCACAGGTGTGACAGAAAGCAGTAGGAAAAGAAGAAGAAAGCACATATAGACTGTGGTAGGTACTTTTCTTTTTTGTTGAAGGCGAGTAAGTGAGAGTCCCAGGGCAAAAACTATGCCCTTTCATTCATCTGTTTCCAGGAAGTATCAATAAGTCGGAAAAATTTCTGATTTTACACTGGCAGGGAAATAATCAATCTGGCTGAGAGACAGTATTTAGCCTCTCATCAGAGAAAAATACCCTTCTTCACTTCAACAATGTCTTTTAATTTTGAGATGGAGAGATTTTGAGGGGGTGGGGGAAAGACCTCCCTTCGTAACGAATGACCCCTTTCAGGGGTTTAATTTTGAATAAAGTTAGTGCGAGAGTTGTTTTTAATTTGGAAATGGCCAAAAGAATTTTGATTGACTATTAAAACAGGTCGTAAGTGAGCCAAGGGCCATGGTGTTTGAAACATGTTCGGCTTCTTGGTCCTTACGACCCACTTTAAGAGTAGAATGCCAGGGTCAGTTGAAAGGCTAAGGAGGATTCTAGATTTGGTCACCTTAACTATTTTAATTACTTGAGTTCTAATTTTATATTTTTTTTTGCTATTTGTTTTACGTTGCACGAACACAGATAGGTCTTATGGCGATGATGGGACGGGAGAGGGCTGGAAGTGGGAAGGAAGCGGCCATGGCCTTAATGAGGTACAGCCCCAGCATTTGCCTGGTGTGAAAATGGGAAACCACAGAACACCATCGTCAGGGCTGCTGACAGTGGGGTTCAAACCCACTATCTCCCGAATACTGGATACTGGCCGCACTTAAGCGACTGCAGCTATCGAGCTTGGTCTTGAGTTCTAATAAGCAGGGTACAGAGTTTATTTCGTATCCACCTATTAGATCTCAGTCTGGGGCCTGTGATCATCGTTCTGAGTAGTTTATTCTGAAAGGTTTGTAATTTAGAAAGAGGAGATTTAGGAATTTAGTTCCAGGCCTCACAACCATACAGCAGGATGGGCTTGATACATGCTAGGTAAATATTTCTCTTGATATTAGTAGAGAGATATATTTATTTCCCAGCAGAGGTCTCAAAGCTTTCACCTGTACCATGGCTCGCTGTTTAGTATATCTCCAGGACAAAGTTCTGTCCATAGTTAGGCCTTGATATGTAATTTTGTTTGTCCATGACAAGGAGGTTTTTTTTTTTCACCGTGTTTCGGATGCACCACTCCCAGAAAGACGTGATTAATTGTTGCAGCGCACGGATGGCATGGTTATTTCTCCTCTCAGAGGTGTAAATAGCAATGTTATCCACATACTGCTGGCTCTCCACTCCTTGATGGGTTGGAAGATAGTGCTGTGAAGAGGTGGGCTTCCTGTTGACTGAATAGGATAATACGATTACAGAGCTTCTCCGGTGATCCCCAGTACTACCGACGGAGGGAAAGCGGTTACGGAGCTTCAGAGGTTAACTGGAGGCCGGCCTCCTGTTCGCAGCATTAGTTCAGACTGAACAAACCCACTGGGCTGTAATTTCAATCTTACGCCCATATACAGCATGTAAGCTCCTTATAAAAAGCGTTGTCAACATACACAAAATACTGATCTATATCACTGATATTCCATAAAATATCCCTTAACAAAGAACGTATAGTCATTCAGAAGAATGAAAGTATCCTCGCATTTAATATCTTTCATCAAAAAATGAATTATCATCGACGTATAATTCATACCTCCTTTAGATACAAACCCTGTGGATATCCACAATAAACGTTATATCCACATAGGTTCGATTGTTTCTCAGAAAAGTCTAGGCCATACCTGTGAAGAATGTATACAAAATGCTGTGTTTATTATCATTATTATTGTTATTATTATACTATTTGGAGCTTCCATGGTTTAGATGGTTTTCCTTGTCATCTTTCATTCCAGCAACACTCTCCAATATCATTTAATTTCATCTGTCAGTCATTTATAATTGGCCCGGAGGAGTGCAACAGGCTTTGGCAGCCGGCACAGTTCCTATACTCGCTTCCCCTGGTAGATAGGAGCTTCATTCATTCATTCATTCATTCATTCATTCATTCATTCATTCATTCCATTCTATTCCTAACCCGGTCGAATGACGAGAAACAAGCTGAGGATTTTCATTATTATACTATTTCTCCGTTACTTTCTGCAATCTATATATATATAAAATAAGAGTTTTGTCTGTACATTGCTCAGAATTTGAAAAGAATGGTATTTCTGTATCGGTCATGTCCATAGTAACCAGGAAATGTATTTTTTACTTTTCTGTAATTTCTGTCTGTCTGTCTGTCTGTATGTACACGCATCACAAGAAAACGGCTGAAGAAAAAATTGGAATGTAAAGTCGCGGGATGACCCATTAAAATCTAGGCTATAAATCATTTTACTCACGCTGAGTGAAATGGTAGTTTACGGGAAGGCCTATCCCATCGTCGCCATAAGACCTATCTGTGTTGGTGCGACGTAAAGCAAATGGAAAAAAAAAAAAAAAAAAAAAAATTTTAAAAAAATCCTCAAATATTTATATTATTAGTGGTCCTATCGATAAACACTACATAACTAAAGTTATATAGAATTAAATTCCCGATAATTTACGTTATACACTGTTACTGTACCGGCTTTGATAACACAGATATTCATGAATTTGTATTCTTGTTGCCAAGTCCATATCAACGCCGAGCCACGAGAAAATGGGTTAACAGAATTTAATGAAAGTCGGTAGCCTATATAGAGTTGGGGAATAAGAAACTACAGTCTAAGTTATAAACAATTTTATTCACCCTGGATGAAAGTGTAGTTTAGGGGAAGGTGCCTAAAATTTAATTTTGAAATACCGATGTTATTGGTCTTATCAGAAAGTACTACATAACAAAAGTTATAGTAAATACAATTTCCAACCATTTATGTTTTATTCAGTTCTACCGTATCAACTATGATAAGAGTGGTATTTCAGAGTTGGAAAACTAAATGTGAAGGCCTACAATATTGAAGTGTATAACATTGAACAACAATAACATTACACTGACCATTGTTGGTTGTGATGGTCTTTGTCTCTTATGATGCCGCTCAACTCAGATAGATGGAATTACTGCTGCGTACCGAGTATAACAACCTGACTGAATATTGGCAGGAAATTGCTGGGGAGTTAGAAATCTTTCTTCTTTAGCATGCCATTCCTCTGGTACATACATTTTCTGATACTGCCGGTACATAACAGACTGGTTCATCATAGTATTCCAGCTAAATGATCCCTACTCTGACGCGCTGTTTTGAATGACCAGTGTGCACAATTAAGGCAGTGGCTCACGTAGTAGTAGTAGTAGTAGTAGTAGTAGTAGTAGTAGTAGTAGTAGTAGTAGGACCTGGTCTAGAATTACAATTTAGGCCTATTCCAAATTATAGCAAAACAATTCACTAAATAACTCAAAATTCAACCCTGAAAAGAATCGTTTCTTAAGAAAAGCTTCTTCCTCTTCACTTTTATTAAACTCTACATTCATTTTATTCCGAATTAGCAGTGAAGACGGGGTTTCTCCTCTGGCTTGGAGGAAAAATTTGCCTCCAAGTCAGACAGAATTTTCCGCCGCCTGTGTAGTGAACTGAAATTTTCCGACTCATCGGGTACTCCTAGGAAACAGATTAGTAAAAAGGCATAGTTTTTGCCCTGAGAGTCTCCACTGTTCTACATCCCCACCCGGCCGAAATAAGACAAAGTGTGTTCAAGCATCATGGCTGTCTGCGGCTTTGTCATTCCAGCTCTGGAACTTAGAACTGTTAAATCGTCAGCATAGTACTGTTCGTTAGAAGTGAGAAAATGTGTGTTTTTCATTTGATCAAGAATTTCATATGAAAGCATTGCTTTTTCGCGCCATTCCTACTGACGTCATTGTAATGACCTATGTTTATTTCAGTTGGGAAAACTACTAAGATAGTCTTTCTGAGGATATAAAAAGCCAGGTGGAGAGTGAGTGTCTGCCATTATAATGAAAACTCCCCAACCTGATTCTGACCGATGGTATCAAGGGGGCCTACCGTTATAATGAAACTTGCCTAACCCAGTATTCATATGAGAAAAGACATTTGGTGCCTTCCCTGTCGCGTTTCTAGGGTAACGGTAAGTGCTATGCAATCTAATACAATCTTGCCTACAACGTGTACACTACCTAACCTATAATTCTGTATACCCTGCAGAATTCCGTAGTGAAGCACAGGTACATCAGCTAGTATAATATATAGCTACCTTTTGTAGTTAAGGATTTTAAAAGTTTCAATTTAATAGGTGAAAAGTTGACAGTAATAATTATGTATTACATTCAATATTACTATAATTATTTAAAGTCCAAGCATAAGGGAAAGGGAAAAGAAAAGGACAGCTGAAATAACGTGGTCTGTAGATGGCTGAAACGACAGCAAGAATCATCATCATCATCATCATCATTTCCCTTTATCCAGCTGTAGCCGGGTAGGGGCAAATATGGTTCCTCTCCACTTTCTTCGGTCTTTCCACCACTCCTCCTCCAACACTGTGTCCCAGTCCAGGTTTCTTTCTATAATGCTGCGTTGGATGGTATCCTTCCATCTCAATCGTGGTCGTCCACGGCCTCTCCTTCCTTGGATTTGCATTTCCATCACCTTTTTTGGCATTCTTTTGTCGCTCATTCGCTTTATGTGCCCAAACCATCTTAGTCGGCTCTTCTCTATTCTATCATTCATTTTTTCCACTCCAATTTCTTCCCGGATTTTCTCATTCCTTATTTTGTCTCGTCTACTCTTCTGTATCATACTCCTCAAGAATTTCATTTTGGCTGCCTGTATTCGACTCTCATCCTTCTTTGTCATAGTCCAAGTTTCTGCTCCGTAAGTTGTTATGGGTACGTAATACATCTTGTACATAGTATCCTTTGCTTCCATTGGCACATCTTTGTCCCATAACATATTTCTTACACTATGATAGAAACAACTTCCAGCTTGAATCCTTTTACTAATCTCAGCATCCAGTCAAGCATTCTCCATTAATTCACTCCCCAGGTATTTAAACGTTTCCACTACTTCCAGGGGCTTGTCTGCAAGTCTAATCTGACCTTTCCCTTCTTTCTCCCCTCTAGTCATAACAAGAGTTTTACTCTTTTCTACACTTATTTTCAATCCACATTCTTCAATCTTCCCATTCACCACATTCAACTGTTCTTGAACCTTCCTGTCGTCTTCTCCCCAAATCACAATATCATCTGCAAATAACATCATGTTCATTTCTCTTCCTCCATATGCTGCTTTTGGTGTTCTCATGATGTCATCCATTACTATTATAAACAGGATTGGTGATAGAACACTTCCCTGTCTCAGCCCACTAGTTATTTTGAACCAACTTGTCCTGCCAACTTATGTTTGCATGCAACTACAACATTCCTTATACAATGCCATGATCATTTTTATTAATCCCTGTCCAATTCCTTTTTGCACCAGACTATCCCAAACTCTCGTCCTAGGGACACTGTCACATGCCTTTTCAATATCAATGAATGTCGTCACCATATCATTCCCGTACTCCCAATGCTTTTCCGTTAGTTGTCTCATAATGAAAATGGGCTCTATAGTTGACCTTCCACTTCTGAAACCAAACTGATTTTCCTGTATCTGCTTCTCAACCCTCAACCTTCGGTACGGCGGAGATGGCGGAAGGGGCATACCCGTAGCGTCTGTACTCCAGAGGAGCGGCTACGAAAGGCGTCTGTCTCCATGTTAGGGGCGGCCTAATTTTGAACCTGGCAGTAGGTATAAAATGCCTTTGGGTGTGGCGAGCCCATCGCAACAATAGCCTATATGGACAAAGCAGATATGGTGCCTCGGATAAGGTTGAGCAAGAATAATAATAATAATAATAAAATTATTATTATTTTACTGAGCTCAATAGCTGCAGTCACTTCAGTGTGACCAGTATCCAGTGTTCAGGAGAGTGGGTTTGTACCCCACTGTTAGCAGTCTGTGGTTTTCCATTTTCACACCAGGCAAATGCTGGGGCTCTACCTTAATTAAGGCCACAGCTGCTTCCTTCCCACTCCTAGCCCTTTCCTGTCCCATCATCACCATAAGACCTATCAGTGTCAGTGCGAAGTAAAGCCAATTGTATTATTATTATTATTATTATTATTATTATTATTATTATTATTATTATTATTATTATTATTGTACCGGGCGGTACACCTCCACGACGCAAGTTCAAATCTTGCGCCAATTGAAACTCCTCTACAGGAGAAGCTCTGAACTTTACAACTGAACTAGTTCTACGGTTTATCAGAAGATATCACCGAGTGTTTGTGATTTACTTTTGTTTTTCATGGATCAAGAAGTGTGGACATTCTCTAACAGATGTCTCTACAAAAAACTATGGTAATACACTCTGGTGTAATGGAATGAACTTTCCTGAAGAAATTTAGTATTCATAAGTTTTGTTTTTTCTATATTTTGTTCTGTTATCTTTGGGTTGGCACCATTAATCCTTTCTATCTGCCTGTTTTGAATTTAGCCAATCCCAAATTTCTTTAATTTATTTCCAACCAATCATGTATGTCTTCTTCGACATAGATATGTTGCTCTAAGTTATCCAATAAAAGCGAAGGGTGTGTCTACTCATTCCTAAAAGGGTCTCGAATTTTCCATGAGGGTATTAAAACTGCTGATTTTCTTGTCTCGGTGCCACTAGTATAACATCTAATTCAGTGTGTGGATATGTAGCAGGGGGCGGGAAGCGCCTCTTTCTTCTAGCAGCAGTTCTACTACAAGGTAATGGCCTTTAAACATCTTCATTTCTTGCTAGCTCAGCAGTTTAACCCCTGGGGAGGGTTTGAAACCTTTAGTATGTAACCTACCTTTTAAAATGTAAATTCCTTTTCTGTCTATGTAAAATCTACAAATTTCTTTCACTGTAAAGCGGGGATAGAGAATGCTTTACCCTCTCGAACTCCCCTTCATTTTGAAACTGAGGTGACTACGTTTTCATAACCGTTTCTTCTCTTCCTTTATCTATTAAAGTTCTCATACGGGTCACCTCCCTAGCTTGGGATTAGCCCCTGTGTACCGGCCTAGAGCCACTTAGGTTTTAAAGGTGTATTTTGGAGTGCAAGTTCACGCCTCCAGTTACTTCTGAACTTTGGGCCAGTAACTCATCCTGATGTTTTGTTTTTTTCATGCAAAGGCCCTGTAGGTTGGGTATTAGATACCCCTGTTTCACTGTATGTGTGCCTTGAGGGCAGTTAGGAGTAAGGGTTGTTGTGGCCTTTGATAAGGCTAGTAAAAAACGAGAGCAGGTCAGCTCTTTCTGGTATTTTGGAAAGTGCCTCTAGGAGGCCTGACATTGTTAAGCGGGAGCAAGAGCTCCAGGTACTGAAGGAGTTTTCTGGCCTTTGTTGAATTGTGGGTGTGAGCTGGAAGCTCAGACTTTGGGGCTTGTAGCCCAAAATTGTAAAGTTGCTGTGTACCTGATTTAACTGTTGTTATTTGTTGTACACTCAAAATTCTATGTTACCATTGTTAAGTTTTGAAAATATAACCTTTGTTAAAATTTTAATTCATCTTTCGAACTTGTAGTTAGACCCATTCCAGCCCGCACCTTGTTTCACCTCTGCTGATCCACCAAAACACGGTAACAATTATTATTATTATGATGGAAATATTCCCATTACATTGGTGCCAGAATATATGAGGTTCAATTTACGTTTGAATTCGCTTTTAATTTCTGGATATATGTCATAAACGCAAAAGAGCATGACGAGAAATATTGGATGATTATTTATGAGCTGTCAGGGAAGTTTAGTCTGTAAGTGATGCACTGTGAAACATGGCACAATTGAATCGGAAGCTCCGAGTGAAAGTGCATCCCTGCTCTGTTAAGAGAACTAGAAACATTCAGCTGCTCACAAGAATACGTGTTGAGTGTAAGATTCAATGAAAGAGGATAAACATTAACTATTACTGTACCGTAGCCAGGATTGGCCGATGGGGGAGGGGGTTATAGTTACAAAATGATGATAGAATACAATGAAGGTGCTTGTGAGTGTGTGGTGTGCATATGCAAAACTTGTCATTATCAGGACACTGATACAAGTGAATTGTGTTGATATTCACACTGCAATACCGTTACACTACAAAATCTAACAATAAAATACAGAATAAGAACAATATGATCAAGGTCAATAGTTTTAGAGCGAATGGTAAGTTATGTTCGTTCAGTTTACAATCTAAAAATCCAACTTTCGAGACTTCTTAGAAAAGATATTCAACAGATCACTTGGTTCTATAATTATGTCTCTGAATGTTTGTTTAGTTTATTGTCAGGTTTCTGTTTATTTTCTTTTTGTAAACATTCAATGGAGCGGTTTTCTAATCCCCAGTACACCGGTCCCCCTTTGGCTTCGCCCCTGAACTACTACTAGT
Organism: Anabrus simplex; assembly: GCF_040414725.1. NCBI lineage: Eukaryota > Metazoa > Arthropoda > Insecta > Orthoptera > Tettigoniidae > Anabrus > Anabrus simplex. The sequence goes on from NC_090267.1 coordinate 226,094,839, forward strand.
ACCACCCAAGTTTTGTTCCATCCCTGACGGGGACGGAGGGCCTCCTGGACGGCATTACCATCTCTCAGAGCAGGGAGATTTTATCCGGTGAAGATGTTTGGTGAAGGTGAGTGGTTTGGCGGCCGTTGCCTATACTGGGAACTGTTCCGGCATTCATCTTAGTGTAGGAGAATGGAAAACCACAGAAAACCATTTGCAGGACTGCCGACGGTGGGAACCAGCGCAAGAGAATATAATTATGTCCAACAGCGATGAGGACAGGAGACAAACAGTTTATGGAATTGGTTCCACCAGACATAGACTCACCCAGCAAAAGGCGATTACATAACTATAAAATCAATCACTACTGATCTGAATTTAATAATAATACTATTTGCTTTACGTTCCACCAACTACTTTTACGGTTTTCGGAGACGCCGAGGTGTCGGAATTTAGTCCCGCAGATCTTTCACGTGCCAGTAAACCTACCGACACGAAGCTGACGTAATTGAGCACCTTCAAATACTACCGGACTCAGCCAGGATCGAACCTGCCACGTTGGGGTCAGAAGGCCAGCGCCTCAATCGTCTGACCCACTCAGCCCGGCAAACCCGCCGAGGTGGCAGATTCCCTATCTGTTGTATTCCTAGCCTTTTCATAAATGATTGCAAAGGAACTGGACATTTATTGAACATCTGCTTATCAGCTTGGTATCTGTAATACCGCCAAATAGTTCAAGATTTAACTTAACGGAGGGGCGGATTTTTCGCGTAATAATAGCGATGTTATAAATTTCCTGTAAAAATGCGCGTTCATTTTTCCCGTACCAAGTTCTATCGGAGGTTCTCCGGAGGCGCCGATTGACAGCACCCAGTCTCCGCTCCGTCAACAGCGCTATAGGAAGATCAGTCACATATAGGCCGTATAAAGTGAGGGAATCAGGGAAAGGACTCCTCCACGTGAGACTCCGGCTCAGAGTACCCTCGAAGTTGGAATTCCCCCCTCCTCCAAGAAACATAACATTTCCTGTTAGTCAAATATGACTATAATTTTGACTCGATAGTTAGGAAATTTATACAGTTCCAGTAATTGAACAATTAGATTATCGTGCCAGACAGTGTCGAAAGCTTTCTCTACATCGAAAAATACTGCTGGCGCGCTACGGTGTTTATTGAACGAGCTTGTAACTTACTGTGTTAAACGGAGAATAAAAACTATTACAAGTTGACAGAACCATACATAACCTCGTAAAATTTAAGTTGATATGATTTGCAAACGCCATCACGTTTAATGAATTTCCAGAAGACTTACCATACAATTAATGCGTGTCAGGGCTTCAGAACACTCCATGTCAAAGTAACAGGAAGTTTTAATAATTGTGATCAACAGCTGCATTAATTTGAGCATGACAATATATGAAACTATGGTTTGTTTTTGCAGCCATATTGACATTGAAGTGAACTATGCTACTGCTGCATGCTACCACTATTTGAGATACAAAATGCGATTGAAAGACCTACATTCCACAGCCTTTTTATAAAAGAAATCAGCAACACCGGTTACATTTTATAATTAATGAAAATAACCGTTTCATTTATCATTCTCTGCAGATTAATAATCTGTATGTATAATCAGAATGCAACTGATAAATATATTTAGATGATGCTCATGTTTTGGTACAATTGTATGGTGACACTGACAAGAGAAAGAGTATCATCGCATGCAGCAAGCGCACGTTCACCATTCTCTTTGCCTAGGATCGTTTTGTTCTATTATTTCGCCAATGTTTTTGTCCTTTATTCATGATGGATAATGATCAACATTTATAATTCAGCAAACCGTGTTATTCAACGTTATATTCAACCACTGGTATTAATGGTGTTGAAGCTGAAGTCGACTTCGAATTGAAGTAGCGCAGTGCGAAAGTGCAGAAAACGCAATAATGCTGAGACAAAAGGTTAGGCCCTATTTGTATTGAAGCAGTTCTTTAATAGTTCTTTAAGAATGGACGTTCTTTGGTAAGGCACAGTTAAATAGCACCACAGAGACAAGCAATAGCTATTTCGTCCCTCCACGTATGGTTGGCGCCAGGAAGAACATTTGCCTATAAAACCTAAGTGCCGACCCCTCTAAATTGGAAAAAATACTTTTGTCTAGCGACTGACACTCAGGAGCCGTCATCGGCTATATTCGCTGTCACTCGGCTTGTAGTGCCGAACGCATCGTGTCGTCACAAGTCACGTTCACTTTTCGTTCTTTGAGAATCTTCGAGTGAGATAATTTAGCCAGTGAGTTATTTAATTCTATCGAGTCGTCACTAGTAATTAATTAAGGTAGTGTATTAAATTTAAAAAGCCTCCGTGGCTCAGGTGGCAGCGCGCCCGCCACTCACCGCTGGATACCGAGGTTCGAATCCCGGTCACTCCACGTGAGATTTGTGCTTGGACAAGCGGAGGCGGAACAGGTTTTCCTCCGGGTACTCCGGTTTTCCCTGTCATCTTTCATTCCAGCAACACTCTCTTCACTACCATTTTATTTCATCTGTCAGGCTTCGGCAGCCGGAATAATTCCCATTCTCGCCGCAAGATGGGGCTTCATTCATTCCATCCCTAACCTGGTCAGTGACTGGAAAACAGGTTGTAGCTTTTCATTTTTTCTGCAGTTTCAGCACTCATAAGAAGTACAATTAATAGTGCCATCTAAGTGCGAAGCACGTAAATCCACGCACAGACAGTGTATTAGTGAATAAGTAATGTTTGAATATAATATTTTATCAGCTTGCTCCCCTTAATTTTATATGGGCCTCCATCATAACAATATGATATTATGAAAATTTGTAACTAGGTATGCCTTTCATAATAATATTAGCCTCTTTATTTTCTCTTAATATGTTGCAAATAACAGGCAGCATTAAAAACGATTATAAACTGGGCACGCAATAGCATTGTGAGCGTTCGATTATATCACCGAACCTGTAATTCTGATCACAATGCACTCAACTTGAGGAAAGTATTAATCCTTAGTTTTGAAATGCTCAAGCAGAGGGAGGATTCGATTAAATATCCGGCCGCGACGATCATGCATGAATTTAGCCGATGATGGCTCCTGAGTGTCAGGTGCTAGAACAAAGTGGAAAAAATTACCAGTAAGAAGAAGAGGAAGAACAACCAATTATTTAAGACGATCGATCAATCAATCAATACTGATCTGCATTTAGGGCAGTTGCCCAGGTGGCAGGTTCCCTATCTGTTGTTTTCCTAGCCTTTTCTTAAACGATTTAAAAGAAATTGAAAATTTATTGAACACCTCCCTTGGTAAGTTATTCCAATCCCTAACTCCCCTTCCTATAAATGAATATTTGTCCGAATTTATCGTCCTGAATTCCAGCTTTATCTTCATGTTGTGATCTTTCCTACTTTTAAAGATGCCACTCAAACTTATTCGCCTACTAATGTAATTCCTCGCCATCTCTCCGCTGACAGCTTGGAACATACCACTTACATTACAAACCATCACTCTCATTTTTGATCCGTATTGAAAACAGCTGGGCGAGGTACTGGTCATCCTCCCCAGTTGTATCCCCTGACCCAGAGTCTGAAGCTCCAGGACACTTCCCTTGATACAAGTGACTAATCTCATTTTGTTCCGTATTGAAGATACAATAAGTGAACTCTTTCAAGATTACTCTTTCAAGATTAAAATGATCGTGTCCATTATTGAATCGTGTATACAAATATATTTGTATTGAAAAGATTAAAATTATCGTGTCCATTATCGAATCGTGTATACAAATATATTTGTATTGAAAAGGTGGACACGATAATATTAATCTTGAAAGAGTTCACTTCCCTTGAGGCGTTAGAGGTGGGATCCCTCGCTGAGTCCGAGGGAAAAACCGACCCCGGAGGATAAACTGATTATGAAGAAGAAGAGAAGATTGAAAACAGCGATCTCACTTAGTTTACAAAAGGAGTACATTTATTGTTCCACCTATTCAATACAATCAGTACCACGTTATGTGGTTAATTAGACATAGAAAATCTGAATGTTATGGGGACATGTTTCGCCCTGCTGGCCATTACATTGCTGAAAAATAAGAGGTTGTCTACAATAATTTCTGTCAAAACTATGCTGGGGGCTTGAACTGCTATATTATTGGGATATAGGAATTTGATTAACTTTTACTCGATGAAAAAACGAAGGTGGGAAGTACAAAGTATGCGGGGGTACAACTCCCGTAAAGGTTGACCAGCACAGAACCACTGTTTAATGTTCATTTGTCATTGGGGATGAAACAGGCGAATCATGTTATTTAATTTAATAAATTATTACTTTCATGATGGTTTGAACATTCATATGTTGTCCTTCATATTTACCGAATTGTCTTTCTTCAAATTTCTCTCTTCCTATCAAAACCAAAATGTATGATTTGGCTCCTCTCTAACTATATCTCTGTCACTCAAGTGCTTAGGACTGCTCCTTCGTAGTCACTGCCAACATTAGAGATTTGTGTTCTCATAGGAAATTTAAGATGGGTACTAGTACTGTTAATTAGTTAATTTTTTCATGGTTTGTAATTATTTTTATAATTTCTATGATATAAATTGTTAATTTTGTTTCTTTACTGCTATGGTTTTAACGTTGCACTGACAGAGACAGGTCTTATGGCAACAATGGGATGGGACAGGGGTAGGACTGAGAAGGAGGCAACCATGGCCATAATTAAGGTACAGTCTGGTGTAAAACTGGTTAACCATGGAAAACCATCTTTTGGGCTGCCGACAGTGGGGTTCGATTGCACCATCTCACGAATGGAAGTTCACAGCTATGTGACCTAAACCGAATAGCGAACTCGCTGGGTTGTATAATTTTTATATTGTAGGCCTACGTCCTAAATTAAGTGGTTAAGTGTAAGAAAGGGCCTTGAGTTCTAACTTTGCCGCGAGTACAGATTTTATCTATCTATCTATTTGTCTGTCTAAATGGCAGATTTTAAACATGAAAGGCAGTACATCATAAATTTTTCTTCCAGGCAGCTTCTTGTGAATCTTTGGCCAGGCATGTGAGATGAGCCTGTCATCTACAAGACAATTTTCCAATGTTCCTCTTCTTTATTTGCCACATTACCGTCCAATCAATAATATAATGGATATATTAATCTATGATCATTGTAGTCTAGCTCCTTGCTGAACAGTCAGGTTTAAGGCCTTTGATCCAGACAGTCATAGGTTAGACTCCTGGCAGGGTCAGGAATTTTAACCACCAGTTACAGTTATGGCTTCGACACAGACTATCTGGTCCTAATTGGAGCCATCCTTCTTATATGTCCATTCCAGTATAATCTGCTTAATTCTAAGGTTTCCAACAGACTCTTGTCCAATCAATGTTGTTGCCAAATATATTTATTCTTCATTTTGTCTCTCCTTGTCTTTTGGAGACAAGAATGAAGGAACTTAGTTTCAGTGGCTTGTAGGAGACTCTTTGCAGGTCTAGTCAAGCTGCTTCCAGTCTGTATGTTAGAACTGGTACAAGATGTTTTGTACAGTGCGAGCTTGGAAGCTTGTTGCCTATTTCTTGGTTTATGGTATTGTCAGAACAAACAAAGCTTCCTAAGCATGGTATTTGAAATTATTAATAACATCTACTTCTTCATTTTCAACTCACAAGGGGACTACTACAGGATTTCAACTTATTACTAAACCAATGGTTTTAGTTCGACTGATGATTATTTATTGATCATTCCCATTCTTTCAAATTCTTCTTGCCAAAGATCTAGTTTAGCTTAAACTGCTGCTTCTGTGTTACCCCATAGCATAACATCATCAGCAAATACAAGTGCATTTGTTGTTTGGTTCTTCATTTTCATTTTTTTATAACCTCCTCCATTACAGTAATGAAGAGAAATGGCCATAGACAACTTCCTTTTTGGAATCTGCTCTTGGTTTCAAAACAACTTGACCAGCCTCCTTGAATATGCACACAGTTCTTTGTCTCTTGATATAGTTGTTTTACTTGAGCTATAATCTTATCTTGCACTTTTTTACTTCTCAGACATTCCCATATATTCTTATGTGTAAATAATCAATTCCCACTATCCATGAATACAACTTTAACTGTTCTATTCTTATCCCAATATTTTTCAAACAACATGCTTGTCAAAAAAAAAGTCTAGGGTTATTCTGTTCGGTCTAAATCCATGTTGTTCTTCCGCAAGTTTAGGTTCAACAAGTTTTCTAATTCTTAGAAGTGAAGCTTCCACGGTGTGAAGAATTATTTAATTTAATTTCCGGGTTGAACCGTGTTGTACTTCGCTGCACATCGCGTACAGTTTGCCGACGTTTCGAATACATTGCAGTATTCTTCACCAGCTTTCTTCACCAATGCTCTCCTCAGGTACATTGCAGTATTCGAAACGTCGGCAAACTGTACGTGATGTGCAGACAAGTACAACACGGTTCAACCCGGAAATTAAATAAATTTTCTAATTTTTCTCTCCAGGATGGACTCCTATATTTTTAACCCATGAGAAAGAAGGGTTACATCTCTACAATTGTTACACTTCTTTTGGTCACCTTTCTGAAATAGTGGAAAGATTACTTCTTGCCTCCAGTCACTGGGGATTTCATTTTCTTCCCAAATTGTATTTAGTACTCTGTACAACCATTGTATTTCAGGTTCTCCAAGTGCTTTGATCATGTCCACACTGAGGTCATCCAGTCCTGCAGATCTGTTGTTTTTCATTGTACATATTGCTGTTTCCACTTCCAGCCAGGTCAAACTGTCTACATTATTGTTTGTAGGGTTTGGAGGTCATCTTGTGGGTCATCAGTTGTATTACAGTTCAGTATGTACTTGTCCCATTTCTCTGCGGGGTTGGGTTTGAAGCAAGTAACAAGTTTTTATGACCAGATGCCCTTCCTGATGTCAACCTCATCACAGGAGTTAACGAGATGAAATGAATGACGTGGTATATGATAGGAAGGGAGAGGGTGAAACCCGGTGCCGGCTCATAGCCTCTTGTATTGCAAGTAATAAAGCCTTTTTCCTCTCATTACAGACACTTAAATAACTACAATCTGCAAAGTGGAAGCAACAGATTCCATCTTCAAACATAAATTTTGAGAAGTCTCCCATTAGATCAACGCCAGCAACAAGTGGCAAGCAATTATTAAACTTAACAAAAACAAGCAAATAATCACTTGGACAAGACAATTTATTTAATTATGGTATGGTATTTAATTATGATGATAAACAAAATTATGAAATTTTAAACAGATTCTCAACTTAGTAGATAATCATAATGTGTAACTTATGTTTTTATTTCATGTATACCGAGCTCGATAGCTGCAGTCGCTTAAGTGCGGCCAGTATCCAGTATTCGGGAGATAGTAGGTTCGAACCCCACTGTCGGCAGCCCTGAAAATGGTTTTCCGTGGTTTCCCATTTTCACACCAGGCAAATGCTGGGCTGTACCTTAATTAAGGCCACGGCCGCTTCCTTCCCACTCCTAGCCCTTTCCCGTCCCATCGTCGCCATAAGACCTATCTGTGTCGGTGCGACGTAAAGCAACTAGCAATAATAATATTTCATGTATAAGTGTTAAAACGTGAATCAAACTTAAATTAGTAGACAACAAGACCAAATATACGAATCTGACAATACAGTTCGAACAATTTTAATTTTAAGAACATTTTAATGTGTTTCCAATAATGGTTTACACCAGTGTTCAGTATTTATCTTTTGTGTTTTTATAATCAAAAATCAATCTTCAATTAGTCTAATAAGAACACTAAATGAAAATGTGCTTTTTAATCAACATCCATTATATTTTAGAAAACCAAGCTCGATAGCTGCAGTCACTTAAGTGCGGCCAGTATCCAGTATTCGGGAGATAGTAGGTTCGAACCCCACTGTCGGCAGCCCTGAAACTGGTTTTCCGTGGTTTCCCATTTTCACACCAGGCAAATGCTGGGGCTGTACCTTAATTAAGGCCACGGCTGCTTCCTTTCCACTAGCCCTTTCCTGTCCCATTGTCGCCATAAGACCTATCTGTGTCGGTGCGACGTAAAGAAACTAGGAAAAAAAATATATTTTAGAAATAATGCAGGTCATTAGAACATAATCAGGATCCTGATTATTCATGATTTTGAGGTATGAGTTATTGGCTGATGAAGCCCAATAGGCCTATATGGGGGAAAACATGTCCCAATTAGGATGTTAATAATAATGTATAAGTCCTAATTATAAGAAATAACACATTGTATTTAATAGGTGGAACATTTAAAAAAATATATTGATATTTTAATATTACATAGCCTCTTGTCGAATAGTACCAAAGGATCTGTTCAAGGCTTTATATCCCCATCCGATGGATTAAATGCCATCAACAGTGTCATATGCTCTCACTCCATATGAGAACTGTAGAGTGGTTTGGAATTTAATCCAGGCTTTTGGCATACAATCTAGTGATTAGAAATTGTATACCACCACCTCCCCTACCCTGCTGGCCAACATTCTGATGGCGAACATTTTTTCGATCAGTGGGTCTCAAACTGGCTAACCACAGTGTTAGACCATTATAGACTTCACGCCTTAACGATCGTGACCATTACAGTTCAGTAAGTGGTTGAAATATCTACTGAACTCCTGTAATATTTCATTTTCATTCCTAGTTACCTCTTCATTTGGAAGTTCTACTATGCTGATATTGCAATTATCATTTTTTTTTTTTTGTATGTAATAATGCTATACAGGAGCTGCTTGTGTTTTTCTTGCCCTATTCTGTTTGTGAGATCATTTTGGCATTTCTGTCTGAGCATCAACTATTCTTTTGACCTGTAATATTTTTTTCTCTATAAAATGATAGATAACCCTCAATTTCACTTGAATTTTCTCACACTCTAGCATGATACAAAGCTCTTCATGCATCATTTCTAGTTTTGACAGCAGCTTTTACATCCTCATTCAACCATGCTGTTTCTGTGGATTTTCTTATTTGGCTCTGTTGTCCATATACTCTCAGCTTTCTTCACCAATGCTCTCCTCAGGTTATTCCATTCCTCTTTTGCAGATCTCGGATCTTCTTTTGGTAACATCTTTCGGACACTCTTGGTTTCCTTCATCCTTGTTTCAGGAGTTTTCAAGTTTTTAATTTGGCTGTTCTTTTGTTGTGGACTTAAGGAGGTCTGCTCTTTGTGATTTCTATAGCAGCCTATGGTCTCCATCAAAATTTTGTCTAGGGATTACTTTGACATCACTTACAACCTCCCAAACTTCCTGGTCGGCAAGTATGTAATCAATCACAATTCCATATTTATCGTCCCAGTTATATCTTGTGATCTTGTGCGAGTCCCTTTTCTTGAACCAAGTGTTACAACCATATTTTTTCTCATACACCGATCTAGAAGATGTTCGCTCTCTGCTGTCCTATTCCCCATTCCATGAGGACCCAGGGAGATTCATAGCCTAGTCTGTGTGATACGATCTGAGCATTAAAATCTCCCAGTACTATCAAATTTTTACAATCCATATGTTCTTCCAAATTGATCAGGAAGGCTTTTATTCTCCTTATCTGAACATTCTGATTTTGCAACATGGACTTGGATTACGTTTTTTTAAATTCTTTGTTGTTTGGGCCTACTGAGGACCACAGGACGCATATCTTTTCATCACTTGGGCCTTCTGTTTTCTTCTCTTCCAGTATTCCATCATTTTCTGGCTGTGAGCCAGCTTTCTTTCCTCTGTCCACATAAGTCTGCTGGTCCCTGTGTTCTTCCTACTCATAAGTGACGTTGAAAAAAATTCCCCGCTGGATAGCTTGCCGAAACTGTGGGCGGTCATGTATGGACTCATGCGGAATCCCCAGTTGTCCAAGATCCAACTTCACTGAAGAGATCCACTTGTTCCTGGATGCCTTCCCTTTACCTGCCACAGTGAAGATCCTGTTGGTAAGTTTGCAGGGGTTCATGCGAATTAGGTGCCCATAGAAGACCAGGCGTCTTTTTCTTATGCAAGTAATGATGTCTTTCTGATGTTCGTATAGCTAATCGTTGTGCCTAATTCTGTAGGTGCCTCCCTCTTCTCCTCAGGATCTTCCATTCTTTGAGTTCTACTTTCCTGAAAGGGCCTTTCCTGGTCATCATAGAGAACAGATGTTACTACCACATTATAGAGCCGGAGTTTGAGGTTCTTGGAGAGGTAGTTTGATGTGTAGATGCTTCTGTAGGAGTGATAGGCCCTCTCAAATTTGGTGCACCTGGTGTCTATGGCTAGGTTCTCATTCTGGTTTGTAGAGATCTACTCTCCTGGGTACTTGACTGCCAGCACCTTTCCGATGGTGATGTCTTCTAGTGGAATTGTGGAAGGGGCTTCCTTGATATTGGTTGTGAATTCAGTCTTCCTGATGTTGATCTTCAAGTCAGCCCTAGCTGCTACAATATGAAGGCTGTGCAGATGGTAGGTAGCCTCCTCTGTACTGTTAGTATAGTGAGATCGTCGGCAAAGGCTAGGCATGAGACATTAATGTTTTCTTTCTTGTTCCCTAGCTTCAATCCTGCTCCTGGTGGTAATGTTGCCATCCATTCCCTTATGATCTTATCCTGGATGCACTTGAAGAGAATGCAAGAGAGTCCATCTCCCTGCCTGATTCCTGTCGTAATGGAGAAGCTCTCAGATAGTTCACCTCTGAACTTGACCTTAGAATTGGTATCCTTCAAGGTGGCCTGGACTAATTTTAAGGTCTTCTCATCAAGGCCAAATTCCCGCAGGATTAAGAATAGGGTCTCTCTGTTCACTGAGTCGTATGCTTTCTGGAAATCTACTAAGACAACTACCCAGGGATGTCCCCTTTCACTCTTATAGGTGAGGATGGTCTTGAGATATCGTATCTGCTCTGGGCAAGATCTATTAGCCTGGAAGCCAGCCTGATATTCACCCAATTGAGAGTCTAGTTTGTATTTTGACTCTAGCTAACAGGGCTGCAGATAGAATCTTGTAAGTGACCTGTAATAATGAGATACCTCTGTAATTATTGAGGTCTGTCTTGCTTCCCTTCTTGTGGAGTGTGTGTATCACAGCTGACGTCTGTTCTTTCGGTAAGGTCTCTGTTGTCGATATATCTGCGCTGAATGCGATAAATAATAAATATAATCTGAATCCAATAGCTGTAGCTATTAGAACCACAGCTCAACAAAGTCTGCACATCTGCTTTGACTGGATTCATGGCCATTGTGGAAGATCTGGAAACGAGAAAGCTGATCTTGTGGCGAAAGCAGCGGCTACATCTAATTTGGAAATTTTTCATGACAAAACGTTGCCTAGCTACGCTAAAAAAGATCATAAAGAAGCATGAAATCCATCAATGGAACAACATTTGGACTTCTTCCACTAGAGGCCAAGTCACCAGAGAAATATTCTTCCCTGAGGTTTTCAACCACCTGCAAAGTAACGTGTTGGTGCCAAGCTTTGAAATTACTCAGTTTTTGACTGGTCATGGCAAATTTGGTTATTATTTTCATCGATTCAGAATCAATCGTCCTGATGGCTACGTGTGTGTTTGCGGTGGACCACCTACTATTTGAATGTGCTGCATTTGAAAGAAGAAGGCATGACTTGAACTCTCATTTGAATTATTGCAACATTGCATTATCAAAACCCCTGTATCATTTGTTTAAGAAGCCGTGCTGTTACAAATATTTTATTAACTTCATCCACTTCATTTTCCGTTGATTAGATACATGAATTCATTTTCATTGTAAAAGTGAATATGTATTTTAACTACAACCCTAGTATACTATGTAAAATAGGGTTCCAAACTGCTTTGGATATTCAATAATAATAATAATAATAATAATAATAATAATAATAATAATAATAATAATAATAATAATAATAATATCTTTTAAGATCTAGTGAATGCTCTACAGGGACTGTTTGCGTATTTCCACATCTCTGCCAATAGACCATCTTCACCTGAGCTCTGTTATTCATTAGGTTCTTGATTATATCGTGTATTTCTTTCCTGTTGGGTGGTTGAGAATCAGAGTTCCTGGTTGAAGGCTCATGAAAGATTAGTCTTTTGCTAAGTTCCTCTGTGTTGAGGAGCTTTTGGAAATAATCTGCAAGAATATTGGTGCACTCCCTGTTGTTCAGTTGAATCTTCCCGTCCTGCCCATGAAGAAGTAAGGTAGGGGCAATGTATTGGGTTGCCTGTTTGAGTCCCTTGTACAGGTCTCTAGAGTTATTTCTCTGGAAGTCTTCTGCTTGTTGGAGCAGGGTTCGTAGGTAATTCCTCTTGGCTCTGCTAACGGTGTTTGTTGTTGCCTTTCTTTGCATTATCAATCAATCACTACTGATCTGCATTTAGCGCAGTCACCCAGGTGGCAGATTCCCTATCTCTTGTTTTCCTAGCCTTTTCTTAAATGATCACAAAGATATTGGTATATTATTGAACATTCCAATCCCTAACTCCCCTTCCTATAAACAAATATTTGCCCCAATTTGTCCTCTTGAATTCCAACTTTATCTTCATATTGTGATCTTTCCTACTTTTAAAGACACCACTCAAACTTATTCGTCTACTGATGTCCTCCCAAGCCATCTCTCCATTGACAGCTCGGAACATACCACTTAAAATTGCAAAATCCTTTTATTTACAACCACCTACTCAATACAATACAATACACTCATTAAATTATAAAATAATTCTGAGGTGTCTTAAATAAAGGGACGTTTCGTTCGGCATAGCGAACATCATCAGCCATTAATGTACAAAGACTAGGTCAGGGTTCTGAGCTTAAAATGATCAAAATTGTGTCCTCATATTGAAAGAATAACAGTGTCGTAACAAAAATTAATAATATAATATTAGACATAGATTATAGCAATATGTACAGATTAACAGCAAGAATTTGTCGTGGAATACATTGAACGATGGCAGTCTGTGAAGTTAAAAACAATCATGGGTTGTTAAAGTAAAAAATAGATATTGTGGACTTTAAAATATATGTCAATGCGTGGAGCGTGGATTAATTATTGAGGATGGAGTTCCTTCAGTTATGCAAAAATAAGAGTTGAAATAGAGTTCATCGAATAGTAAGAGTCCAAATTGAACCAGTCAAAAGGCGCATAACGACAAAACTAAGGGTAATATGACGTGATCTCCAATAGTTGCGAATTCTGTAGGAGAGATGATCTCGATGCCAGAAGGAAATACAAGTTAACTAGTCCATATTCATGTGCTAGCAGTGAAACTAAAATCGTATGTAACATAGAACAGCAATAATGGACTCGTTAAGAGTAACGGCGATCTTGAATATAAGGAGAGTTCTAGCAATTCTTAGATGAATAGAGCAGATTATGGCACAAATTGGAGTTTGGAATCTGAAATGAAAAGAAAAAGGGGGAAATGAAGTTATGTTATAACGGAAAAAGAAGGAGAAAAGAAAAAAAATTGAAAGAGGAGGCTTACCCTTAGGACTAGTGCGAGGTGTCCGCTGGCGTTGGCTGCGTGAAACAAACTGGTGAGTAGCTTTATTACTGCTTCTAGTGTTGTATGTATGTATACGTAGAAGTGGGGGGTGAGTCATGTGAGGAGGAGGGGCGACCGATTCGTTGGGCGGGTCGGATGTTCGTGGAGGGGGTGTCGCGTGAAAGGATAGCTGTTGTTACAGAGGAAATATTATTAGCAGTTGTATAATTGAAAATTCTCATAAAGTTATTAATATTTATATTAAAAAGAATTTTTTTCGATTATTGGACTTTTAATTTCTGAAGTATCATTTAAATTTTAATTTCCGTTAAAATGCTGGTCTAAGAATATATAAATGTTCTCAAACTCTGTCATAAGTTTACTTTTATTGACGTATTTTAAGATTTGAAGGTCTTTTTCAATTGTTGTAAAACTGTGACCAGTTTCTTCCAAATGGGTGCTCATGGCGGAATACTTTTTATGTTTTGAAGCGTTGTAGTGTTCAACGTATCTGGTCAAAAAGCTACGTCCAGTCTGTCCAATTTGTGCCATAATCTGCTCTATTCATCTAAGAATTGCTAGAACTCTCCTTATATTCAAGATCGTCGTTACTCTTAACGAGTCCATTATTGTTGTTCTATGTTACATATGATTTTAGTTTTACTGCTAGCACGTGAATATGGACTAGTTAACTTGTATTTCCTTCTGGCATCGAGATAATCTCTCCTACAGAATTTGCAACTATTGGAGATCACGTCATATCAATATCACCCTTAGTTTCGTCGTTATGCGCCTTTTGATTGGTTCAATTTAGACTCTTACTATTCGATGAACTCTATTTCAACTCTTATTTTTGCATAACTGAAGGAACTCCATCCTCAATAATTAATCCATGCTTCAAGCATTGATGTATATTTTAATGTCCATAATATCTATTTTTTTTACTTTTACAACCCATATTGTTTTTAACTTCACAGACTGCCATCGTTCAATGTATTCCACGACAAATTCTTGCTGTTAATCTGTACATAATGCTGCAATCTAAGTCTAATATTATATTATTACTTTTTGTTACGACACTGTTATTCTTTTAATATGAGGACACAATTTTGATCATTTTAAGCTCAGGGCCCTGAACTAGTCTTTGTACATTAACGGCTGATGATGTTCGCTATGCCGAACAAAACATGTCCCATTATTTAAGACACCTCATGATATTTTATAATTCAATGAGTGTATTGTATTGTATTGTATTGTACTGAGTAGGTGGTTGTAAAGAAAAGGATTTTACAATTTTAAAATAGTATCTTCAATACGGTTCTATTATGAGATTAATTACATGTAACATACCACTTAATCGAGCATCTCATCTCCTTTCTCCCAAGTCTTCCCAGCCTAAACTTTGCAATATTTTTGTAATGCTACTCTTTTGTCAGAAATCACCCAGAACAAATCGAGCTGCTTTTCTTTGGATTACCGGGCGAGTTGGACGTGCGCGTAGAGGCGTGCGGCTGTGAGCTTGCATCCGGGAGATCGTGGGTTCGAATCCCACTGTCGGCAGCCCTGAAGATGGTTTTCTGTGGTTTCCCATTTTCACACCAGGCAAATGCTGGGGCTGTACCTTAATTAAGGCCACGGCCGCTTCTTTCCAACTCCTAGGCCCTTCCTATCCCATCGTTGCCGCAAGACCTATCTGTGTCAGTGCGACGTAAAGCCCGTAGCAAAAAAAAAAAAAATTCTTTGGATTTTTTCCAGTTCTGGAATCAAGTAATCCTGGTGAAGGTCCCATACACTGGAACCATACTCCAGTTGGGGTCTTACCAGAGACTTATATGCCCTCTCCTTTACATCCTGACTACAACCCCTAAATACCCTCATAACCATGTGCAGAGATATGTACCCCTTTATTAACAATCATATTTATGTTATTATCCCAATGAAGGTCTTTTCTTATATTAACACCTAGGTACTTACAATGATTCCCAAAAGGAACTTTCACCCCATCAACACAGTAATTAAAACTGAGAGGACTTTTCCTATTTGTGAAACTCACAACCTGACTTTTAACCCCGTTTATCATCATACCATTGCCCACCGTCCATCTCACAACACTATCGAGGTCACCATGCAGCCGCTCACAATCTTGTAACTTATTTATTACTCTGTACAAAATAACATCATTTGCAAACAGCCTTATCTCTGATTCCACTTCTTTACACATATCATTGATATATATAAGAAAACATAAAGGTCCAATAATACTACCTTGAGGAATTCCTCTCTTAATTATTACAGGGTAAGATAAAGCTTTGCCTACTCTAATTCTCTGAGTTCTATTTTCTAGAAATATATCCACCCATTCAGTCACTCTTTTCTCTAGTCCAATAGCACTCATTTTTGCCAGTAGTCTTCATGATCTACCCTATCAAATGCCTTAGATAGGTAAACCGCAATACAGTTCATTTGGCCTTCTGAATCCAGGATATCTGCTATATCTTGCTGAAATCCTACAAGCTGAGCTTCAGTGGAATAACCTTTCCTAAACCCAAACTGCCTTCTATCAAACCAGTTATTAATTTCGCAAACATGTCTAATATAATCAGAAGGAATGCTTTCCCAAAGCTTACATGCAATGCATGTCAAACTGACTGGCCTGTCATTTTCAGCTTTATGTCTATCACCCTTTCCTTTATACACAGGGGCTACTATAGCAACTCTCCATTCATTTGGTATAGCTCCTTCATGCAAACAACAATCAGATAAGTACTTCAGATATGGTAGTATATCCCAACCCATTGTCTTTAGTACATCCCCTGAAACCTTACTAATTCCAGCTGATTTTGTAATTCTCAACTTTTGTATCTTATTCTAAATGTTGTTACCATAGGTAAATTTTAATACTTCTTTAGTATTAGTCACCTCCTCTATCTGGATATTGTCCTTGTAATCAACAATCTCTACATACTGCTGACTGAATACTTCTGCCTTTTGAAGATCCTTGCATACACACTCCCCTTTTTCATTAATAATTCCTGGAATGTCCTTCTCGGAACCTGTTTCTGCCTTAAAGTACCTACACATACCCTTCCATTTTTCACTAAAATTTGTATGACTGTCAATTATGCTTGCCATCATGTTATCCTTGGCTGACTTCTTTGCTAGATTCAATTGCCTAGTACATTCCTTCCATTTTTCCATACGTCCACAGCCATTTCTATATTTCTTTCCAACCTGCACCTCCTTCTTAGTCTCTTTACTTCTCTGTTATAATATAGTGGGTCTTTACCATTCCTTACCTCATTTAAGTTTATTATTATTATTTTGGTAATTAGTATTTTATTAGGAAGGAGGCTATTCTTTTTCCAGTGTTGATTCAGTTAACATAACTTATACAATTTTCCAGGCTGTCTAAGTATAAAATATAACACCTAAAACACTATCACATACATGTAAAAACAAAAACAAAATGAATATACTTTTGTATAGGTATGTGATAACATTATATTTCATGTTTCAACAGACTGGAAATCTTGTAAGTTATACTTACCAAAATCAGTGTTTTCATAAAACTAGACCTAGTTTCATCATAATTATAGTATTCTAGTTTGCAGGATTAAGCAGAAGGCTCCACAGGCATAACAGATTTAATGATCACAATACAAAGTACAATATCTGTTAGAAACATGTCATACACTTAACAATTAGAGTATATAAACAGGTACTATATTACATTGTGCACGAGTGTGTGTTCGTACCTGGGGTGAGTTCAGTTTCTGAACACTGCCCATAGTTGAAAAGTATAATGTGCCCAATTTGGAATTATAATTAGGCTTTGTGTTTATTTACAGGTGCTTCAGTCTTTCAAAAATCTCCACAGAGCAAGGAAGAGTGTGTTCCAGGGTGATGAATTTGCTCTTCGAGGTACGATCATTTTTAGATACTTGTAAGATGTGTTGAGAAACCTGGTAGGGACTGTTTGCATTTACAATCTATGCAAGAATCAGTCTGCAGTGATAAGAATGGAAGGCTAAGAAAAAGAAGCAGTTATTCAGAAAAGAGTGAGGCAGGTTTTCAATGTTTGTATAAGAATAAGTAGTGAAGGAAATCAAAGAGGAATTTGGAAAAGGAATCACAGTTCAGTGAATGGTAATTAAAACTGAGGTTTGCCAATGATATTGTTAGTTTATGTGAGTGCAAAAGATCTGGAGAAATTGCAGATTGGTATGGACATAGTCTTGGAAAAGGAGTTCAAGAATAAAATAAAATTATATTGTTATTTTAGCTGAGTCTGCAGAAGATCTGGAGAACTTGCTGAATAGTATGGACATAGTCTTGGTTAAGGAGTTCAAAAATAAAATAAAATAAAATGATATTGTTATTTTAGCTGAGTCTGCAGAAGATCTGGAGAAATTGCTGAATAGTATGGACATAGTCTTGGAGGAGTACAAGAATAAAATGATCTTGTTATTTTAGCTGAGTCTGCAGAAGATTGGAGAAATTGCTGAATAGTATGGACATAGTCTTGGAGAAGGAGTAAAAGCAAAAGCAAAGTCACCTCCGTACAGGCCATGAAGGCCCTTGGAGGAGTGGAAGGTAAAGGCTTCCACCATTGTTAACCTCGGCACGTGATGGGGTAGAGTGGTTAGCTCTACGCCCGGCCGCCTTTGCCCCCAGGAATTAACCTGGTACTCATTTTTGGTGTAGGCTGAGTGAACCTCAGGGCCATATGCACCTCCGGAAGTGGAAATCTCGTTTCTTAAATTTTACGACTTCCTGACGGGGATTCGAACCCACGTCCTTCCGGGCGAGCCGAGCACGCCTTTACCGCCTCGGCCAGGCAGCCCCTGGAGAAGGAGTACAAGAATAAAATAAATTAATTTAAAAA
The DNA here is from genome assembly GCF_040414725.1 of Anabrus simplex. NCBI lineage: Eukaryota > Metazoa > Arthropoda > Insecta > Orthoptera > Tettigoniidae > Anabrus > Anabrus simplex. The sequence goes on from NC_090267.1 coordinate 226,113,171, forward strand.
AAAAAGAAAAGGTAATAGAATATAGGTAGCTGAATTGTCAGGTGATGTAGGAAATATTAGATTAGGAAATGAAGTCTGTCAGGCTGAGTGGCTCGGATGGTTGAGGCGATGGCCTTCTTACCCCAACTTGGCAGGTTCGATCCTGGCTCAGTTTTGTGGTATTAGAAGATGCTCAAATACATCAGCCTCATGTTGGTAGATTTACTGGCATGTGAAAGAACTCCTGCGGGACTAAATTCCGTCACCTCAGCGTCTCCAAAAACTGTAAAAAAAGTCATTGGTGGAATGTAAAGCAAATAACATTATTATTGAAATGAAGTCTGAAAGGAGGTAGGTGGAATATTATTGTAGATGGTTATTGTTGACTTTCATTGGTAGAAAAAAGGAGGATATAAAATACTAGCACTAGCAAGGAAGGCCTTTCTTAAGAAAAATATTTGCTGATGTCGGATACCTGTGCATGTTGGAAATATGTTTTTGAAAATTCTTGTGTGGAGCGTGGCATTGTATAAAGTGAAACATGGATAGTAACTAGCTCAGAAAGAAGGAGAATAAAATCTTTTGAAAAGAAACTGAATAAAGATGATGAGAGGAGAACGTTTTAGCAAAATTTGGCCAGGAGAGACAAATCGATAGGACATATCTTGAGACATCCAGGACTTACTCAGTTTCTTTTTGGGGGAAATGTGGGCAGTAAGGACAGGAGGGGTAGACCAAGGCAGGAATATGATAAACACATTAGAGTAGATGTGGGGTATAGAATCTACATAGAAATGAAAAGTTAAGAACAGATTAGAGTGGTATGAAGTGCTGCATCAAATAGTCTGTGGACTGATGACCCTAGCTATAGTGCAACTGTTATCTGTATACTGTGTTAATATGTACAATGTACTAAATAGCTCATGGTATGCTACGTATGTAGTCGTTTTTTAAACTAGGATATCATGTTCCGGGAGATAGTGGGTTCGAATCCCACTGTCGGCAGCCCTGAAGATGGTTTTCCGTGGTTTCCCATTTTCACACCGGGCAATTGCTGGGATGTACCCTAATTAAGGCAACGGCTGCTTCCTTCCAACTCCTAGCCCTTTCCTATCCCATCATTGCCATAAGACCTATCTGTGTCGGTGTGAAGTAAAGCCACTAGCAAAGTATTGTCTTACCTACACTTCACAGCAGCTGTTGAAAATTTGTAGCCAATTACAGTATAAGTTCAAGTTGCAGCGGCATAGAAAGTTCTGGAAAACTTGTCACAGTTTGTGTTGGCTATTGCACTTGCAGTGTCTTGTTCGAGGGCTTGAAGATTGAGAGGATTGTACTGTTTGACATTACCCCAAAGATAATAATCACAAGCATTAAGCCTGGCGAATAGTGGGGAAAATTCCACAGCTAATTACTCAAGTATTAAAGATGGTTTAAGTATTGTAAAGGTAGAATTTGTCATCAAAATATCTGTAACACTTGTTCAAGATTGACAATATGGGTTAATATTGAAATTAATTTCTTGCTAATTACTCATTCATAAAAACTCTCAGTGTGTGAACTGTTGTGCTGCCCTGCTGGAAGTATGCTTATTGTTTTTCCTTCTGTTAGCAATTCAGCGAATCATCGCAAAATGTCATTCACATAGTACTCTGAATTCTTTTTTTACTAAATGGAAATTCTAAGTTCCCATGGAGGGAATTAGATATTTTTCCACCAATAGAGCATATCAAAATCAGATCAAAAATTAGATGTATTGCTTTTCAGGCGTTTGCTCTATTAACCAGCATTTCGTCTTAGGTCTGACACTAGACTCTTCAGAGTGGGATGTGTCAGACCCTACCCACTGATGCTGGGGTGTATGCAGGTGAACTTATCAGAAGCCTTTTATGAGAAATGGCGTGGGATGACATTAGTAGACTAATAAGTTTGAGTGGCGTCTTTAAAAGTAAGAAAGATCACAATATGAAGGTAACGTTGGAATTCAAGAGGACAAATTGGGGCAAACATTCATATTTAAGAAGGGGAAGGGATTGGAATAATGGAATAATTGGAATAATGTTCAATAAATTTTCAATGTCATTGAAATCATTTAAGAAAAGGCTAGGAAAATAACAGAAAGAGAATTTGCCTCCTGGATGACTGCCCTAATTGCAGATCAGTATTGATTGATTGAACATTTCTTCTTTTGTTTCTTGTAGCATTGTCGTTAAACCGGATTGCTTGCACTAAGGTATGGATTTTTTTTTTTTTTTTTTTTTGACATTGTTAAAACAAATATATCTAGAGCTGTTCCATCTGTGATCCACA